>NC_134083.1:89973156-90347290 GCF_000715075.1 Nicotiana tabacum
TATATATATATAGCTTATATATCTTAAGATGTATATATTCAATATATATACATATCTTAAGATGTATATATAGTAAATCGAATATAGCTTATATATCTTAAGATGTATATATAGTAAATCGAATTATATTATATATATAAGCTGTAACGACCCGGCCGGTCGTTTCGAGAGTTGTAACCCTGTTTTCCCCATTCCTACTTCTTTTGGTGTTATTCAACAATATTATATTATATCGGGTTAGTTGGTTCGAGTCCGGAAGGAACTCGGAGTGAAATGAGAATATTTTAAGATGTATACTATCGAATATGGCTTATATACAATGTATATATAATATAGTATATATATATTTTAAGATGTATATATAGTATATAAATCGAATATAGTTTATATATCTTTATTACCATTTTTTTTCTCTAACTTCTATTAAAAAAAAATTAAAAATAGAAAGTATTTGTGGGGCCCGCTTAGGCCCGTTTAGGCCCACTTAGGCCCGGGACCGTTAGTTCGTGGTCCCGGTCCCGAGCCGGTTTCAGCAATAAGCCCGCGAAGCCCGGGACCGTTTAGGACAGGACCGCATAGGACCGGCCCATTGAGGACCGGGCCCGCGAAGCCCACTTAGGACCGGGCCCGGCCCACTTGCCACCCTTACTTAGGATTTAATATTTGCAAAATACTTTGATTACAAATCGTTAAATTGGAATTGATTGAACGTTGGTAGGTTCTAAAATTATGAATTTTTAGCATGAAAAAGGGGTAGGCTTACTAAAGGGTTAGTCTTAGCGTCTTTGGTTCCTGAGTCTGGTTAGTGGTTAGTAGAGTTTCACTCTACATAGACAAAAAGAAGATTTCAAGATACATTTTACCAATTTCATAAAAGAAGAGCTCATCTGTTCACCACCTGCCTCCATTTTTCGTTCTTTCCATCTGTTCACCACCTGCCTCCATTTTTCGTTCTTTCCATTTTCTGATTTTCTTCATTCACACCTTGAATGAGATTTTGCTTCAATTGTCGTAATGTCCTCCTTTTCAAACAAATCATATTGCTGGAACACCACCTGTTTGGTAAAATGCCTGAATGAGAAGTTATGTTTTGACAGAAACCAACGGGAGGACGTAACCTGTTAATTTTGGGATGCAGTTTAGGTTTGACACATAATTTAGAGATGGAATGTGAGAAGGAATACAAAAAGTTGCCAATTTCTGCAGCATTGTCCAAAAGAGAACATACTCCTAGAATATTCCTTTTGTTCTTTCTTTTCCTCTCTTTTCATTATTAGCTTACAATGCAAAGAACCCCAATTTATAACCCCAGTAAATATAACACACCTAAGAACAACAGAAGCATTAGCAAAAATTGTCAATGCAGCAATGCATGAAATTTACAAATACTAGAAGCCACTTGTTATTACTTCATCCTCTTCTTTTCCGACGTCTTCTCTTGGCCTCAATTTTCTTAACCATCCTGTATCCTTCTTCGTTGACAATTCTCACAAACCATTTTGGTCTCCCTGTTAAGAAAACGACATATCCCATAAACAATCCAAACACCATTCCACAACCATATCCTATTACCACTGCTCTCCAATCCATAAACCCTGGATCATCTTCTTCTTCATCGGCCTCAAATGAAGGAGGTTGTTGCGGCATCTCATTATCTCCACAATTTCTTGACAAAGGAAATCCACATAATCCAGCATTTCCTGAATACGAGTCATTTTCAAATGTATCAAGCTGTGGACCTCTAGGTATGCGTCCGATCAGATGGTTCTGTGAGAGATTCATGACAGCAAGAAAGTTCATAGTTGCAAGTTGTTGTGGAATCTTCCCTGAGAGTTGGTTTGACGACAGGTCTAACGATTCAAGAACTGATAAATTTCCAAAGGACTGAGGTATTGGACCAATAAGTCTGTTATGTGACAAATTCAAAGCTCGAAGTGACCTAAGATTGCCAATGTATTTTGGTATATCACCTTCAAATTTGTTACTTGAGAAATCAATGGTTGCAAAGATAGAAAGAATCCTCACAATTTCAATCTGCTGCCCTTTTATAGACACTGTCACGGAATCATGGTATAGATCTTCTCCAATATACAATGTAGGAGTTCCCGTTCGATCTGATATCATCATGGCTTTCAGGTTTCTGAAATACCTTTCTGGAAAATTCCCAGTGAAGTCATTATAAGAGAGATCAAGGATTTTCAACTTAGAGAATAAGACTTGCTTTCTTGAAGTGGTAATCGGGCCGTGTAACCTATTGGATCTCAAACTGAGAACATGTAGCCTAGGAAGTGTTCCCAACCATTTTGGAAATGTATCATTCAACAAGTTTTCTCCAAGATCAAGTACCTCCAGCGCTCTGCAATTGGCCAGGGTTTGTGGCAATGTTCCTTCTAGTTTATTATTCCGCAAATTGAGACTTCTCAAAGTACTTTCCCTGCCAAACTTTGTTGGAACTGTCCCATGAAATTGATTATCGTGCAGGTCCAACACTGAGAGACTCCTGCTCATGTTTACCAAACATTTTGGAATTACTCCACTCAAGCTGTTACTGGACAAATCAAGAATCACAAGGGTACTCATCCTGCATAACGGTGAAGGTAACTTCCCGGTGAAGTTATTTTTTGAGACTATGAAGAGGAACATGCAGGGAGGTGGAGCGGGTAGTTCTCTTTGAATCAAGTTCGATCCAAGATCAAGATAAACAAGATTTTCAAAGTCATGAAGTGGGTTAATAGCAGTTAGAAAATTGCTTGAAAGATTCAGATAAAACAATGAGCTTTGCCAATCAGACCACGCCCAATCAGGAATTTTGCCATAGATCTTGTTGTTGGAAAGATCTAATTGACCAATTCTCGTTGCAGCTTGTAAGAAATTTAATTCCCTTATATTGCAGGAAGATGCATACAATCTTCCAATAGAACTCGGCAAGGCCATATGTTTGTGGCTGGAAAACACCGACAGATTGTTAAAAGAAAGACCAAGACGTCTAAGTTGTTTGCAGTTTGAAAACATACCAATGTCTAGACCACCAGAAAAGTTGTTCGTAGAAAGATCTAGTGTTGTCAAGTTCACAAGTTTGGAGAATGATCTTGGGATAGGTCCATGCAGCTTATTGCCACCAACATCAAGAACTTCTAGCAAGTTGTATCCAAATTCCTTAAGTTGACCAGTAAGATGATTGGCTCTCATCTGTAAGAATTTTAAGGAAGGAAGATCAAATATCCAAGATGGTATTTCCCCAGTAAGCAAGTTATCTGATAGGAAGAGCAAAATGAGGTTTGGGAATCCAGTGGCGATAGAAGGAATAGGACCAGCAATTGAACAATTAGAGAGTATTAAACTCTCCAGCTTTGTTAGGTTTGTAACTGAGGATGGAAACAACCCTGTGAACAAGTTATCTGCAAGGGATAAAGATTTGAGCTTGGTGAAGTTACTGAAAATATTTGGAATATCACCACTAAAGTTGTTAGATGAAATATCAAATTCAACTAGTTGCACCAGATTTGAGATTGTTGATGGCAGTGAACCATTGAAGTTGTTCGAGAAGAGGCGCAAATTATTGAGCTTTGTTAGATTCCCTATAGATTGAGGAATGGTTCCAGAGAAGTAGCAACTTGAGAAATCTAGGAAACTTAAAGAGCTGAGATGACCAATAGCATCTGGTACATTCCCGGAAAAGCCTGATGAAGAAAGATCTAACTCCGTTAAAGAGCTGCTACTGTTCCACTTAATCTTTGGCAAATGTCCCGTGAGATCCGAGTTGCTTCCTAAGTTAAGCTTTTGTAGTTTTGGCAAATGAAAATTTTCATCAGGGATTTTCCCAGACAATTCTGTGCTGGGAAGATTCAGAACAGCCAAGGAAGAGGAAAAGTTTGATGGGAGTGCTGAAGAGATGTATGTAAAGGTGAGGTAAAGCTCCCTTAGTTGAGTTAAGTTTTGAAGGATCAATTTGAAAGTGTGAGGTCCAAATCTCAACTCCTCAAGATTTTCGGAAAGATCAAGTGAAATCAAGTTAGATAGATATGATACTTTTGAAGGTACTCTGCCTGAAAAACCAGAATTCGAGAGATTAAGATGTGCCAAACTTGGAAACCAGCCAAATTTGCTTGAAATTTGGGAAGGGGAGAAATCATTGTATGCTAAATTAAGCTTTTGCAGATTAGAAAGCTGGAAGAGGGTGCTGTTGGAATCAATTGTTCCATGAAGTTGGCTGCAACTAAGATCAAGACCGGTTATTTGACCTGTAATTCTATCACATGTTACTCCATCCCAGGTACAACAATCAGTGCTGCTATTCCAAGAAAATGTCTTTGGGTAGGCAATGTGACCATTTGAATCACAATCAGCAGAAGCAGAGTCATCTATGGCCAATTTAAACTTCAATTGTTGCAAAGCCAAGCTCTGGTCTTGGCGGCATAAATGATTTGAAAAAGGAATGTTAGACGAAAAAACAAATGGATAATGTAACACAGAAACAAGAACAAGAAATAAGCATCCCATCTGCAAAAATTGAATCATCTTCAGTCTTCGGATTCAACAAATAATGCAATAAGATTCAATATTACCTCTTTATAGAGTATATTGCATCAGCATCTGCAAGTGGGAGAATGTATGAATAATTCAAACGGGGACAAGAGCAAGATTTTATGCCAGCAAGATAATAATGGAATTAATGATTGCAGTTGTAAAAGTTGACAAAACACCTTTACTTTCTTATCCTTCTAGTCCTACGAAGACATGGATATTAATGGAGTTCGGAACCAAAATGTGGTTCTTTTGGACTCAAAGAACCAAAATGTGTGGAAAAACAATATAGTGAAATATATATAACGCCCTTTTAAGGGCGCTATACCTTAACGGCCGTTTGTCCGTTAAGGTATAGCGCCCTTTTAAAAGACGCTATAGTTGAACCTGAAAAGAGCAGGAAGGTATAGCGCCTTTTATTAAGACGCTTGTCACGACCCAAATTTTCCCTCCGTATAACGACGTGACGGCACCTAGTCTCTACGAATAGGTAAGCCTAACATTCGTGGAATAATAAAATGAAAACAAAATTTTAACACCTAACTGTTCAAAAATACACAGTAAATCCCAAAACCCGGAACATCGTGAATCACAAACTACAGAAGGAAAAATCTAGTGTCTCTATACATCATAGTCTAACAAGGAAAAATACAGAAGATAATGGACATGAGAAAGAGTATAAGGGGACTCCGAGGTCTGCAGACGCGGCAGATATACGTTGAAGTCTCCAAAGCTGTCACGACTCACTGATAGTGCGGCTGATAAGGTGCACCTGGATCTGCACATGAAAAACATGTGCAGAGAGTAGTATGAGTACACCACAATCGGTACCCAGTAAGTGCCAAGTCTAACCTCGGTCGAGTAGTGACGAGGTCAGGTCAGGGCCCTACTGGTAATTATATAAATAAACAATATAGAGTGTATTACCGCAATAAAATAAAGGCTGAAATTTAACAACAATGGAATCATAGAAGGTAACAGCTCAGTACACAGAAACACAACAGGGGATCTTCCGAGATACCGTCTCGTAGTCCCAAACGTAAATGTGCAGGGAAATCTCCCTGAATACCGTTCCGTAGTCCCAAAGTAAATGTATAGGGGAATCTCCCGGAATACCATTCCGTAGTCCCAAAATAAATGTGCAGGGAAATCTACCGGAATACCGTTCCGTAGTCCCAAAATAAATGTGCAGGGAAATCTCCCGAAATAACGTTCTGTAGTCCCAAAGTAAATATGCAGGGGAATCTCCCGGAATACCATTCCGTAGTCCCAAAGTAAATATGCAGGGGAATCTCCCGTAATACCGTTCTGTAGTCCCAAAGTAAATGTGCAACGCGAGTGATAGAAAGACAACTACATCACGAAATTCTTACAATTTAGACTAAGTACCAGTCAGGGAATAAGCAGGAAATTCACTAAGCATGCTGCACATAATTCACATAAACACTTAAGACACGTAGACATGCTGTATTAGACTAAACATGATAGCTACACATATTGGAATAACTCAATTAAGAATGAAAATAGATTAGTATTTATTAAAATTATATAACTCAAAATAACAGGAAAACATGTTTCTGCTCGGCAAGAAAATCGGATTTTTCCACAACTAGCTCGTGTACGTACTCGTCATCTCACGTACACGGCGCTCACATAGCATAATAGTTCTTAAGGGAATTTTTTCCACGCAAAGTTAGGCAAGCCACTTACCTTGAACCAAGCTCAATCAATCGGTCACAATGCCTTTTCTACGAATATCCGGCTCTGAATGACCCCAAATCTAGCGAAAAGCAATTACATATCATAAATACAACAATAATAGACTCATCTAATTAACGAAATCAATATTTTAACGAAAATTTCAAAATTAACTCAAAATCGTCCGTGGGCCCCATATATCAGAACCCGATAAAAGTTACAGAATATGAACACCCATCCAACTACGAGTCCAACCATACAAATTTCACCAAAATCTGACATCAACTCGAGCCTCAAATCTTCAATTAAAATCTATGAAAATTTTTACCATTTTCAACCAAATCTTTACCCATTTGAACCTAACAATCTTTCCATGACCTTATTGGTATGTATACATAATACTCTTATACCCAAGAATCATACTATAAATCACCCGTCTTTATTCCAAACCCGAAATTGAAGAATTGAGGAAAGAAATTCTTACCTCTTTGAAGCCCTAGCAAAATCCTTGTGAAATCTTCAAACCTTGAATAAGAAGTTGATGGATAAATGACTAAGTCTTCACTTTCTCTCTCTAAAATACTCTCACCTCTCTCTAAAATATCAGATGAAACCCTTCAAAATGACCCCCAATAGTGTTTTATAAGAATAGGGTCGGGTTTATAAAATCAGAAAAATAAAGCTCTGGGACAGGTTCTGCGGTCGCATATGCGACCGCATAATGATTATGCGGACCGTATATCGGTCGCATAATCGGTGTCCAAAAATAGCAAACATCTGTCTGTGTATGCGGTCACTATGCGGCCCGCATACCTGTTCTGCGGTCGCATAGTCGACCGCTGATTTCATCCAAATTGGCCCTCTTCTGCATCACTTCTGCGGCCATTATGCGGTCCGCAGAGTGATTATGCGGTCGCATAATGGACCGCAGAAATGCGTTTTTCTGCCAAGAATTTTCCTTTACTTCCCGGTGCATTGTTCAACCCAAAAAGTCCGAGCCGCGAGAAATTTCTACAACCTTTGTACTATTTGATCTACCTCGACGCCACAAAAACTTAATTTCCTTAGCAAAACCTTTCGGGTTACTACACATACATCAACATCTGGTCAACCTTTTTAACTGAATTTCGAAACCTTGGAACTTGGTATTCCAAATCATTCAAAAATCTCACCGGACCCGAACCAATACCCCCGGTAAGTCACATAACAAATATAAAGCATAAATTGAGCAGTAAATAGGGAAACGAGGTTATAATACTCAAAACGACGGGTCGGGTCGTTACATTCTCCCCCTCTTAAACAAACGTTTGTCCTCGAACGGGTTTAGAATAATACCTGGAGTCTCAAATAAGTGTGGGTATTTACTCCGCATTTCCTGCTCAATCTCCTAAGTAGCTTCTCCGACTGGCTGGCCTCTCCACTGCACCTTCACTGATGCTATATTCTTTGACCTCAGCTTTCAAACCTACCGGTCGAAAATAGCCACTGGCTCCACATCATAAGTCAAATTACCGTCCAGCTGTACTGTACTGAAATCCAAAATGTGAGACGGATCCCCGACATACTTTCGGAGCATGGATACATGGAACACTGGATGAACATCTGATAGACTAGGTGGCAAAGCAAGTTCATAAGCCACCTCCCCAATTTTCTTAAGTATCTCAAAAGGCCCAATATACCGAGGGCTCAACTTGCCCTTCCTCTCGAACCTCATAACGCCCTTCATAGGCGAAACTCGGAGCAAGACTCGCTCTCTAATCATGAATTCCACCTCGCGAACCTTACGATCCGCATATTTGTTCTGTCTAGACTGCGTTGTGCGAAGTCTATCCTGAATTACCTTCACCTTTGCCAAGGCATCCTGAACCAAGTCCGTACCCAATAATTTGGCCTCGCCGGGCTCAAACCAACCCACTGGGGACCGACACCGCCTACCGTACAGAGCCTCATACGGTGCTATCTGAATGCTGGACTGATAACTGTTGTTGTAAGCAAACTCTGCAAGTGGTAAGAGCTGGTCCCAAGAACCCCCAAAATCTATCATACACGCACGGAGCATATCCTCTAATATCTGAATAGTGCGCTCGGACTGCCCGTCCGTCTGAGGGTGAAATGTTGTGCTCAACTCAACCCTAGTACCCAATTCATGTTGTACAGCTCTCCAGAACCGTGATGTAAACTATGTACCCCGGTCAGAGATAATAGATACCGGTACACCATGAAGCCTGACGATCTCACGGATGTAGATTCGAGCTAGCTGCTCGGAAGAATAGGTAGTTATCACAGGAATGAAATGAGCCGACTTGGTCAGCCTATCCACAATTACCCAAACTGCATCAAACCTCCGCTGAGTCCGTGGGAGTCCAACAACGAAATCCATAGTGATCCGCTCCCATTTTCACTCCGGAATCTCTAACTTCTGAAGCAATCCACCTGGTCGCTGATGCTCATATTTTACCTGCTGGCAATTAAGACATCGAGCCACATACTCTATTATGTTCTTCTTCATTCTCCTCCACCAGTAATGTTGTTTCAAGTCCTGATACATCTTTGCGGCACCCGGATGAATAGAGTACCGCGAACTGTGAGCCTCCTATAGAATCAACTCACGCAAACCATCTACATTGGGCACACATAGCCTGCCCTGCATCCTCAATGCATTATCATCTCCAATAGTGACCTCCTTAGCATCACCGTGCTGGACCGTATCCTTAAGGACAAGCAGATGGGGGTCATCATACTGATGCTCCCTGATACGATCATAAAGAGAAGACCGAGAGATCATATAAGCCAATACTCGACTCGGCTCAGAAATATCCAATCTCACAAACGGGCTTGCTAAGGCCTGAACATCCAACGCCAATGGCCTCTCTACTGCTGGTAGATATACTAAACTCCCCAAACTCTCTGCCCGACGACTCAAAGCATCGGCCACCACATTGGCCTTCCCAGGGTGGTATAAAATAGTGATATCATAATCCTTAAGTAGCTCCAACCACCTCCGCTGACGTAAGTAAAGATCTTTCTTCTTAAACAGATGTTGCAAACTCCGATGATCGGTGTAAATCTCACAAGGAACACCGTACAAATAATGTCACCATATCTTTAAGGCATGAACAATAGCTGCTAACTCAAGGTCATGGACAGGATAGTTCTTTTCGTGTACCTTCAACTGTCTGGACGTGTAGGCAATCACCCTACCGTCCTGCATCAACACCGCGCCGAGACCAATCCGCAATGCATCACAATATACAGTATAAGACCCCGAACCTGTAGGTAATACCAATACTGGGGCTGTAGTCAAAGCTGTCTTGAGCTTCTGAAACCTCTCCTCGCATTCCTCTGTCCACCTGAACGGAGCACCCTTCTGGGTCAGCCTAGTCATAGGTGTTTCAATAGATGAGAATCCCTCTACAAAGCGAAGGTAATACCCCTCCAAACCAAGAAAACTCCGGATCTCCGTAGCTGAGGAAGGCCTAGGCCGACTCTGCACTGCTTAAATCTTCTTCAGATCCACCTGGATCCCCTCACTCGATACTATATGACCCAAGAATGCCACTGAGTCTAGCCAAAACTCACACTTTGAAAATTTTGCATATAACTTCTTTTCTCTCAAGGTATGAAGTACAGTCCTCAGGTGCTGCTCATGATCCTCCCGACTCCGGGAGTATACCAGAATGTCGTCAATAAACACAATGACAAACGAGTCAAGATAAGGTCGGAACACAATGTGCATCAAGTGCATAAAAGCTATTGGGGCATTGGTCAACCCAAAAGACATAACAAGAAAATCATAGTGACCATATCTGGTCCTGAAAGCAGTCTTCGGGATATCCGGCTCCCGAATCTTTAACTGATGATAACCTGAACGTAAGTCAATCTTGGAAAACACTCTGGCACCCTGTAACTGATCAAATAAGCCATCAATACGAGGCAATGGATACTTGTTTTTCACTGTGACTTTGTTCAACTGGCGGTAATCAATACACATCCGTATAGAACCATCCTTCTTCTTCACAAATAAGACAGGGGCACCCCAAGGTGACACACTGGGCCGAATGAAGCCTTTATCAAGCAATTCTTGTAATTGCTCTTTCAACTTCTTCAATTCAGGAGGAGCCATACGATATGGAAGAATAGATATGGGCTGAGTGCCCGGCAACAAATCAATGCCAAAATCAATATCTCTGTCGGGCGGCATGCCCGGAAGATCAGCTGGAAACACATCTGGAAAGTCCCTCACTACTGGAACTGACTCAACTATAGGGGTATCAATACTGACATCTCTCACATAAGCTAGATACGCGTCACACCCCTTCTCAACCATTCGTTGAGCTTTAAGAAAAGAAATAACTCTGCTGGGAGTATACTCTAAGGTACATCGCTACTCTAATCGCGGTAAATCTGACATAGCCAGCGTCATGATTTTAGCGTGACAATCAAGAATAGCATAATGGGGCGACAACTAGTCCATGCCCAAAATAATATTAAAGTCTACCATGCTGAGTAATAATAAATCGGCGTTGGTCTCAAAACCACTAAGAGCAATCAAACACGACCGATACACGCGGTCCACAATAAGAGAATCTCCCACAGGAGTAGATACATAAATAGGGAAACTCAAAGAATCCCTAAATACGCCCAAATACGGGGCAAAATAAGAGGACACATAAGAATATGTAGAGCCTAGGTCAAATAATACCGACGCATCTCTATGACAGACCGAAACAATACCTGTAATGACAGAATCAAAAGCAACTACCTCTGTACGAGCAGGAAGTGTATAATATCTGGCCTGGCCTCCCCCTCTAGGGCGACCTCTACCTCCCCGACCTCTACCTCGAGCTGGTTGAGCAAGTGGGCTGGCAGCTGGTGCTGTAATCATAGCCTGAGGACCCGGTGGAGCACGTTGTGGCTGAATAGTCTATGGAGGTGCACCCCTCTTAATCCTGGGGAAATCCCTCACCATGTGGCGAGTGTCGCCATACTCAAAACAAGCTTTGGGAGGGCGTGGCTGCTGTGACTGGCTCGGGCCAGGTCTGCTAGACTGGCCGCTAGGAACACCCCGTGCAGGAGGCACACTAGATACTGGCGGTGCATAATAAGGCTCCTGGGGTCTAGAAGGAGCTGGAACACCGCTGGAGGCTGGAAGGGCTGAATGAACGGGGCGGCTCACATAACCCCTACCATGGCGAGCTGCTGGGGCACGAGCTCCCGAATAATAACCAGCCTCTCGAGACCTTTTGGCCTCCCTGTCCTCTCTATCCCGGGCAAACATGCCCTCGAATCTCCTGGCAATACCCACAACATGCTGATAAGAAATATCCATCTCCATTTTCCTGGCCATACTACTCCAGATGCTAGGATGCAGACCCTCAATAAACTGTCGAACCCTCTCTCGAACTGTGGCAACTAAGGCCGGTGCATGTCTGGCCAAATCACTGAAGCGAACTGCATACTCTGACACAGTCATAGCCCCCTGGCGCAGCTGCTCAAACTCCATGCGCCATGAGTCCCTGAGGCTCTGAGGGACATACTCTCTCAAAAACATGTCCGAGAACTGAGTCCATGTAAGTGAAGCTTCCTCAACTGGACTACTCAATTCATAAGCACGCCACCACTGATAGGCTGCTCCTCTAAGCTGGAATATGGTAAAAGAAACCCAGCTCGTCTCCGCTATACCCATAGTACGGAGAATACGATGACACTCCTCCAGGAAATCCTGAGCATCATCTGTAGCCAATCCGTTGAAGGTAGGTGGGTGGTACTTCTTGTACCTCTCAAGTCTGAGCTGTTCCGCCTCAGAAGATGTTGCCCTAACCTCGGGCTGAGCTGGAGCTACCTGCTGCATTGGTACAATCTCTGGAACCTAGTCGATCTGAGCCCACTGCTCTGGAGTACCGGCGACGAGAGTCTGTGCTCCTCCCCCGGCCTGAGATATGGCAGGATCAAGTGGAATCAATCCAGCCTGAGCTAAGGTGCTGAACATGCTCAGAAACTGGGCTAGAGTCTGCTGGAGGGCTGGTGCAGGAATAGGTATCTCTGGTGTCTGCCCTCCAGCTTCAGCTACTGGGGGCTCCTCTGTAACAGCTCGTGCGGGTGCTCTGGCTGCACCACATGGATGTCCTCAGCCTCTACCCCGGCCCCGGCCTCTCGTGGCTCTAGCAGGGGCACGGGTGCCTGGTCATCAGATCCGCTTGTACGTGTCCTCACCATTTGTGAGAGAATAGAATTCAGAAGTTAAGAATCTTTGAAGTCAACAATTTTCGCACGACAAAGAATCAAAGTAGTGAAATTTTCCTAACAGTTTCATAGCCTCCCGAAAATAAGTACAGACGTCACCGTACCGATCTGCGAGACTCTACTAAATCGGTTTGTGACTCACAACATCTATGAACCTAGAGCTTTGATACCAACTTGTCACGACCCAAATTTCCCCTCCGTATAACTCCATGACGGCACCTAGTCTCTACGACTAGGTAAGCCTAACATTCGCGGAATAATAAAATAAAAATAAAATTTTAACACCTAACTGTTCAAAAATACACAGCAAATCCCAAAACCCGGAACATCGTGAATCACAAACTACAGAAGGAAAAATCTAGTGTCTCTATACATCAGAGTCTAACAAGGAAAAATACAGAAGATAATGGACATGAGAAAGAGTAGAAGGGGACTCTGAGGTCTGCGGACGCGACAGATATATGTTGAAGTCTCCAAAGCTGTCCCAGCTCACTGATAGTGCGGCTAATAAGGTGCACCTGGATCTGCACACGAAAAACATGTGCAGAAAGTAGCATGAGTACACCACAATCGGTACCCAGTAAGTGCCAAGCCTAATCTCGGTCGAGTAGTGACGAGGTTAGGTCAGGGCCCTACTGGTAATTATATAAATAAACAATATAGAGTGTAATACCGCAATAAAATAAAGGCTGGAATTTAACAACAATAGAATCGTAGAAGGTAACAGCTCAGTACACAGAAACACAACAGGGGATCTCCCGAGATACCGTCTCGTAGTCCCAAACGTAAATGTGCAGGGAAATCTCCCGGAATACCGTTCCGTAGTACTAAAATAAATGTGCAGGGGAATCTCCCGAAATATCATTCCGTAGTTCCAAAGTAAATATGCAGGAGAATCTCCCGGAATACCGTTCCGTAGTCCCAAAGTAAATGTGCAGGGGAATCTCCCGGAATACCGTTCCGTATTCCCAAAGTAAATATGCAGGGGAATCTCCAGGAATACCGTTCCGTAGTCCCAAAGTAAATATGCAGGGGAATCTTTCGGAATACCGTTCTGTAGTCCCAAAGTAAATGTGCAACGCGAGTGATAGAAAGACAACTACATCACGAAATGCTTACAATTTAGACTAAGTACCAGTCAGGGAAGAAACAGAAAATTCAGTAAGGATGTTGCACATAATTCACATAAACAATTAAGACACGTAGACATGTTGTATTAGACTAAACATGATAGCTACACATATTGGAATAACTCAATTAAGAATAAAAATAGATTAGTATTCATTAAAATTGTATAACTCAAAATAACAGGAAAACATGTTTCTGCTCGGCAAGAAAATCGGGTTTTTCCATAACTAGCACGTGTACGTACTCGTCACCTCACATACACGGCGCTCACATAGCATAATAATTCCAAATCTTAAGGGGATTTCCCCCACGCAAAGTTAGGCAAGCCACTTACCTCGAACCAAGCTCAATCAATCGGTCACAATGCCTTTCCCATGAATATCCGGCTCCGAATGGCCCAAATCTAGCCAAAAGTAATTACATATCATAAATACAACAATAATAGACTCATCTAATTAACGAAATCAATATTTTAACAAAAATTCCAAAATTAACTCAAAATCACCCGTGGGTACCACATCTCGAAACCCGACAAAATTTACAGAATATGAACGCCCATCCAACTACGAGTCCAACCATATAAATTTTACCAAAATCCGACATCAACTCGAGCCTCAAATCATCAATTAAAGTCTATGAAGATTTTTACCATTTTCAACCCAATCTTTACCTATTTGAACCTAACAATCTTTCCATGACCTTATTGGTATGTATACATAATACTCTTACACCCTAGAATCATACTATAAATCACCCATCTTTACTCCAAACCCAAAATTGAAGAATTGAGGAAAGAAATTCTTACCTCTTTGAAGCCCTAGCAAGATCCTTGTGAAATCTTCAAACCTTGAACAAGAAATTGATGGATAAATGACTAAGTCTTCACTTTCTTTCTCTAAAATTCTCTCACCTCTCTCTAAAATATCAGATGAAACCCTTCAAAATGACCCCCAATAGTGTTTTATAAGAATAGGGTCATGTTTATAAAATCAGAAAAATAAAGCTCCGGGACAGGTTCTGCGGTCGCATATGCGACCGCATAATGGTTATGCGGACCGCATATCGGTCGCATAATCGGTGTCCAAAACTAGCAAACATCTGTCTGTGTATACGGTCACTATGCGGCCCGCATACCTGTGCTGCGATCGCATAGTGACCGCAGAACAGTTATGCAGTCGCATAGTCGACCGCAAATTTCATCCAACCTGGCCCTCTTCTGCCTCACTTCTGCGGCCATTATGCGGTCCGCAGAGTGATTATGCGGTCGCATAATGGACCGCAGAAACGCATTTTTCTGTCAAAAATTTTTCTTTACTTCCCGGTGCATTGTTCAACCCAAAAAGTTCGAGCCGCGGCGAGCTTGCGAGCCGCGAGAAATTTCTACAACCTTTGTACTATTTGATCTACCTCGACGCCACAAAAATTTAATTTTCTTAGCAAAACTTTTCGGGTTACTATACATACGTCAACATCTGGTCAACCTTTTCAACTGAATTTCGAAACCTTGGAACTTGGTGTTCCAAATCATTCAAAAATCTCACCGGACCCGAACCAATTACCCCTGGCAAGTCATATAACAAATGTAACGCATAAATTGAGCAGTAAATGGGGAAAAGAGATTATAATACTCAAAACGATGGGTCAGGTCATTACAACGCTATAGTATATCGTCTTAATAAAAGGCGCTATACCCACATAAAAATCCGTCTCCTTCCCTTCCCCACCAAACTAGAAACTCCCCTCCCCCCCTAAAACAAAACAAAAAAACAGTTGCCCCCCCCCCCCATTGTCAACGAAAAAAAGCTCGAGTGGAGCCCACCAGTCCCATAAAAAGTATAGATTCTCGGTCCCACATCCTAGCTAAGGCATTATCTCGTAGTGGGTTGTTTATTTCGGCTCCAAATCACCAAATCTTCAACTTTCCAAAAATCTTAAATCAAGGTATTTCAGCTTAGTTTTTGTTAAAACTCGTATTAAAAATGCATATTAGTTGTTTTTAATGTGCTCTATGTTATTTTGTGATTGTTTTGCGATTTAACTAATTTGTTATTTTTTATCCGGACTATAGTATTAGTGTGCTAAAAAAATTAGTAAAATAGAGAAATTGTTATTAGTTGTTAAAAAAACTATTAATTAGTTACTCTTTACTGTGGTATATGTATTTTCGTAATTATTTTTTTATTAAATTAATTTGTTGTTGTTATCAGCTTTAAATTATTTATTTGCCAAAAGACTAATAAAATAGATAAATTGCTAGTTTAGTTCCCTATAGTGGTATCTTATGGCCTAATGTAGTGCTCGTATTTATAATGTAGTGCCCTTTAGCGTAGTATCCTTGTAATTATTAAAATTAATCATTTAAGTATCTTTTATACCCAAAAATACGTCAAAAAAGTTGATAGTTCAAACACAAACTTTGTCCAATTTTAGTCAATGATCGTAAGAAAATAACACGAGAAAACAACAATATTTCCCGGACTAAGTATTGTTATATGAATATTTAATAATTAAATATTGTATAGTTATGAAAATTAATTATTTAATTTTATTATAGTCAAAAATAAGTGAGTCATAAACAAAAATATATAATAATAAAACTAACATATAAAATAATAAAACTAACATATAAATTAATAAAACTAACATATACAATATTAAACTAACATATAAATAATAAACTAACATTTAAAATAACAGACCTATTGAGTGATAAATCGGAAAAAAAATTTCATCATGAACAAAAGAATTCAGGATACCGTTGATGTGTCTCGATATTGTTGAGCATCATGCCACCTAGCGAGTACTTTGCCAGTTTGGTCGCCCGCAGCTTGTACCGCCACCGCCCGCTAGGCATATGACACATTACCAACAGGATGGTCGTTCCATGGTTGACCAAACATATGTGGCATGGCTAGAGGCGTAGATCGATATTTGGGACCAGCGGCATAACCTGATTCCGCCACCCCCTCCACCTAACCGTACGGATGGTGAGCATTAGTATATGGGCTGGTACCACAGCGTTACCCGACTTTTCGTCAAAAATCTCGTTTATCGCGCTGGCGGTCGATACGTTCCATACGCCGGGAGGCACGAGGCACTGGTATGCTATTTGGTATACTTACTTATAATGTTAACGTTCCGTACTTATAAATTAGCGTTCCGTAATTTATATTATACATGTTGTGCAGGCTATTGGCCTACATCTGTTCCACTAGTTGGGACTGCAGATGCAGCAGCATACGGCGAGGGAGCAATCGCTTTGCACGAGTATGGCCGGCAGGTTACCGATATGGATTCCTTGACATTAAGGCGAGCCCGAGATGATGAGCGATTAGGATACGAGGCTGAGTATGTGGCGCCAGAGCAGTACCATCGTGGGCCACTAGTAGAGCCGGAACGTTGTCGACGTGGCAGGCGTGCCCAGAGAGGTAGGGATGTGCCACGAGGTCGTGAGGGTCGGCGAAGAGGTGGTCCCCAGCAAGGGGCCGTTGAGGCACCTGTTGAGGATGTTGGAGTTGATCAGCCGGATGACCACCATGAGCCAGACCATGCTCCTAGAGATATGCCATCATTCAACCTTCAGCTTACTCCAGGGACTTCGTAGGTGATCCCGTCAGCTCCATTATTGATCGCGGGCACGGCCATTACACGACAGGAGTGGGATCAGTATTTTCCTGACCCATCGACCGTCGCTGATGATCGTCCGACACGAGATATGGATAGTGGGCACCGGCTGAATTATGGTTCATCATCGAGGGATGCTGAGGATCTTTCACAGGCGCATGTTTGTTTGTATTACTATTATTTATATTTGTTTTTATCTCATTAATTAGTCATAAATATCTAAATATTTTTTTAAGGCTTCATCCTCGCCCGTCACGGAGGCCACCTTGTGCGATACTGACATGGCTGTGACGGATGATTATATTCAGGAGTCTGACGAGACCATGGTAAGACAATTTAAATTTATATGACTTAACACGTACATTACTAATATATATTTCATATACTAAAATATCTTATTATTCTGTAGGTTACTGCTGGACCGACGGCCCCTTCTACCGAGCCTGCCAGCCCTACTGATGATCATGCTGCAGTGCATCCTCCGATAAAGAGGCGACGTGATAAGGATGATCCTGATAGTGTAGCCGGGCAGGATAGGATGCGCCTCAGGCCAACGGCTGCTTTAAAGCATACAGAATGTAGGACACATTGATTTTTTATTTTTATTTTATGTACATATGACATTCAGTAAATAATAGCAACAATTTTTATTGTTTATATTATATGAGCATTATGTTTTTATTTCTCCGGTTCTTCGTTATTTTAATACTACAACAAAAACACAAACATAGCAACTTAACATAATTTAAATTTAGTACAACTAATGAAAATACATGACACGAAAAACATAAAGATAAAATACTACACTCAACACATACATGTGTTTGTTTAGTCACTACCGCCTATTATTCTATGCCCCAACCACTTAAATTTCTCTTCCAGCCTATTTTTTTCTTCTTTTGCCTCTTTTAGTTTCTCCTGCACTGCCGTAATTTCTCGTTGCATTTAAGAGATCTAGCGTTTGTATTCACCGTTCATATTCCAAACATACTGCAAATATGATTTGTAGTATTCCTGGTTAATGGGTTCATCATACCATTCCTCAAACATACATTGATTTCCGTCATTGCGTCCAAACAATTGTTGACATATCCAGTATCTGTGCCCAACATTACCATCTGACCAACATGCCTTCAAAATTGCACGTTTGCCACAATAGCACCTTGGTTGGTCATTGCGTCCAGACATTTGTTAATGCAAGAAAAATAAAAACTTTATGGAAAGTTTTGCTATTTGTTTTGGTTAAGCGCAGATAATAACTAAAATATGCTAGTTATTTATAGGCAAGACAACACACATAACATAGTATTTCACCGCGCTATGCTTCACGTGTTAAATATTCTTTCAGGTACAATACAACTTTTTCAGAAGATAGCTTTTGCAGGCGAGCAGCTTTCCTGGTCAACAAGACAATTGTATTTTTTTTAAAATGGGTTTATGTTAGATTGTTGTACTGAAGTATTAATGTTAAATATCAATAAGATTTAACAGCAATGGAAATATAATTTTATTTCATACATTCTGTAAGATAAACAAGTACATACACTTATTACAACCACATTACTGAAATAAAACACTACGTGTATCCTTGATAGTTGGGCACATTAGATGAACTTCCACCAGGAGCTGGATTACCATCGCCATCCAAACCAGCTGAAGGACATTTATGATAGTCGTGTCCTGTTTGCGAGCATATGCCACATTTGCACGCATAAACGGTATCACCAACATCCATTTGGTTCCGTATACACGTTCTTTTTTTCACTTGTCATTGACGTACATAGTCCTTGTTACACACCATTTTAAATTATTCTGGCGGCCAATAAAGCTCAACACCCACTGGCTGTAACTGCCCACTATAGGTGTTTAAGTATGCAACAACCCTATATTCTTTATCAACGTAGTTGGTTGCCCCTAAACCTGTATGTTGAAAGCACTTGATGGCATGTGAGCACGGAATGTGGTAGATGGACAATTTCCCACAAGAGCATAACCTTCTGGCTTCATTTACGGTGTGTGTATTATTCCCCTGGTTTTGATGGATAGCGGTGTGAACTTCAAAAATATTTCGCTTGTTGCAATACTGTAAATATGAATGCCAATGTGCTTGCCGTCTGTTTTTCTCAAATCTTTTCATTGGTATTGGCATACATTCAACACCTCTTTCCATCAATAACGATGCACCTCTAGCCCTTTCAACAAACCTCATTGCCATCTGTTTGAATGACATTTGCACCATGGCAGTGACAGGCAATCCACGTGCAGACTTCAATAACCCGTTGAAAGACTCGGATACATTTGAAGTCAGAATTTCCCATCTTCTACCACCATCCGCATGCAAAGTCTACTTGTCAAGCTCATGTCGCATCAACCAACGATAGGCTCCCTCGTCTTCCTGCTTGATAGATTCCATGCGCCTCCTGTGTTTTCACTCTTGGTGATCTGTTGCAGCCATCCATATTAAATCATGCAAATCCTTGTTGGGATATGCCTTCTGGAAATTGGCCTTCATGTGCCTGACACAGTAACGGTGGTAGGCATACAGTTCCTGCCATGCACACAAATTCTGTACAGAACTTAAAATACCACTATGCCGATCAGATATTAGACAAATACCTGAACATTGTTTGATAACGTGCTCTTTCAAGTGGTTCAAAAATAGTGTCCATGTCTCTTGGCTTTCATTGGCACAAATAACAAAAGCTAAGGGAAATATACTTCCATTAGCATCTACTGCAACGGCGATAACAACTTAATATCATACTTTCCATAGACATGAGTGTCGTCTATAGATATTACCGGCCGCAATGCAGAAACCCATCAATTGCTGGTTTAAATACCCAGAACACATATTTGAATATATGTTCTGGTATTTACGGACTCCGCTCAAGCTTCCATTCAACAACAGTCCCGGGGTTAAAGTGTTGCAATGCAGCCATGTACCTGGGTAGAGATGCAAAGGACTTATCCCAGTTACCATAAACAATTTCAAACGCATGTTTGCGCCCGAGAAATGCCTTTCTTTTGGT
Source organism: Nicotiana tabacum (assembly GCF_000715075.1). Lineage (NCBI taxonomy): Eukaryota > Viridiplantae > Streptophyta > Magnoliopsida > Solanales > Solanaceae > Nicotiana > Nicotiana tabacum. The sequence goes on from NC_134083.1 coordinate 89,993,403, forward strand.
AATGGTTCACCCATATTCCTGGTGGACGGATGTTATACACTCTTTGATCTTGTACCTTATGGACGCTTCAATGTGTGCAATCAAGACAAGAGAAATCAAGTCAGTATTCAAGTTAAAATGATCCCTACTGAATGTGTTTATTTCACAATTGTGGGTGCCAATGTATTTATCCACAACCCACATATTTGTTTTCTTCTTCCTCGCACGCAACATCCAATTATAACCTGTAAACCATCTATGGCAGACTATCTTGTATACATCTGGAGATGACTCGCATACCGTGATCTCACGACACTCTTTTACGCTGTACATTAGCACCGCCCTGGTTAGGCGCGCTTTATCGGGAAAAAGCATGCCTTTTGACAGCACCGTTGCTCTAGATTCATCCCACACTGCTGTCCGAGTTTCGTCAATATACCTTGTGAGGGCATCCACTTCCGGCATACTGGCAAATGATCAAGGTAGGGAATCTCCCTTGAATGAAACGGTACATGAGACTCATACACTCTTGGTCTAATGGGGGTAGAGCATGCTCCCTTGTCAAATCAGGTCCAGCATTCTCTTCCTCCTCATCATCACCCTCATCAGGGAAGGGTGTGTCATCTCCAATCTCATCGGCATTGTTGTCATAATCAGTATTCTCTTCCTGACTCTGTGCATCTGCCAGATCTCGATTAAATATATCGTCTTCGGACAATTGAGTAAGGACAAGACCTTCAGGATGCTCGTTTTCACTGCACAACCAACAAAATAATGAGTTACTCAAATTGATAAATACTTTACATATAGCTATATCACTTCACTTACAAATCATAATGTGTTGACATCACATGATGGACATTATCCTGTTGGTGATGACTCCCAGATGGACCACTATGATCCGACACACCAGAACTAGGTATATTCCAACTGGGCATTGGTTCATAACTTGTAAAATTCATATCTGGCCGGTACCCCCTGTGAAATATATGAGTGTTTATATAAATTCAATACAGCAAAAATAAACATCGTAACACAAAGAAAAATTGAAGTTTACCACTCATCTTGTGGATTATGTAAACTAGGAGAGAAATTATTTCCTCGCTCTTCATTCGCCCGTGGAGATAAGTTTAGATCAGGCCAAACTCTTTCAGCCGGAACCTGTTCAGCTAAAACTGCTCCAAAATAACCACCCGATGACTGAGGGATATCCCTGCTTTGCGCAACCTTATTATTGCGAACGTCTTCAACCTTGACGTACATTTCCAATATTTTTATCACAAGAAATTTTCGGTATTCATCCCGAGTCCTTAAAAAATCTCTCAGAGTTTCATCGTCCTCGATGTTAAACTCATCATAACAAGCAACCCCTTGCGGAGTGACAGAATACGGATATCTTTCGGTTACTTTAAGGTTCACCGAACTTTTGTTCACACTTATTTTTTTACATAACAACGATACCAATGTATCGTACTCCATTGTAAGTGGCAACTTAACATGATACTGTGGAGATAAACTACAGGTTACTGAGTTATTCGCCACCACAACCTCCCCTCCCCCCCAAATATAATGAAACTCTTATTTTTCGCTCTTCAAACATTATGACAAAATGCAAAATAACTTAACGAAGAAATATTTCAGAAGACTTGAGAATATTTGTGAATGGATTTTTAGAAAATTCTTAACCTCTTTAAATAAGGAAAAAATCAATCACGGGTGTAATTTTTTTAGGTATAGCGCTTTAAATAAGGGTGCTATACCCAATTAAATTATTGTTATGTCAGTTAAGCCCAGAAGAATTATTGGTGGGCCCACATAATATGTATAACGCGGTAAGAAAAGGCGTTATATATATAGCGCCTTTTAAAAGGGCGTTATACCTTAATGGGCAAACGGCCGTTAAGGTATAGCGCCCTTTAACAGGGCGTTATATACATTTTGGTCACTATATTTTTTTTTACATATTTTAATTTTTTAAGTTCAAAAGAATCACATTTTGGTCCGGACTCATATTAATGTAGCACTTCTGACTTCACAATGTGTATCACCAGTTCATATTACCTAATTTCATTGAATAATGCAACTAAAACTAATGAAGACTTGAGCTCCACACATGCGATATTATCAGTGTACTATCATTTTCTCGAGACTTTTGTCTCATGGAGTTGTCACCTCAAGTTGCCTTAATTGCTAGTAAGGCCGAAATGTACATTCAATGCTTGTTTTGACTCATTAACGATTCTTTTGGCAAGTCAAGGTGACTTGAGGATATCAACATGTGTTTGTGGCGTAACCTGTCCTTCACAAGTAGTTGCCATCGGCGTAAAAACTTTATCCATATGAAGTTTACACCAAACCAATAATATAAGACATGCATATACACTTTTTAATAGTCATAACTTAGTGATATGTATTTTTATAGTGATTTACTAATTCTTAAAATTAATGATTTAATTAAAAATATACACCCGGTATGAGTATGTAGTCATTTGCGGTATAGTCTCAAGTATCCATCTTTCCCAAAAATGATCTAAATTTTTTAGCTTTTCTCAACAGTTTCCTAATTTAATTTCATTTTTACGTGTAAAAGTAATCAAACGCAACTTTTCACACAAAAAATATTTTGAGAAAATTTTCGTTCAAAATATTGCAACAACCTTTTAATTTATATGATAGCATTTGACAGAACATATGTTTTAAATATATTGAATTGCTTTTAAATTATATTAGTGGTAATTGCAGAATTTATTTTAAAGCAGACAGCTAATTTAATCGGGAAAATTTTATATTAAAATTTAACAAAAGCAAACCCAAGTTAACCTAAGTTTTTGTAGAATTAAATGAAATGCAATAAAATATTAAGAAATGAGAGCAAACTAGAACAATATAGTAATAGAGACAAGATATATAGGAGGGAGAATGATTTTGTTATTTCTCTTCTTGGGGTATTTTTCATAGGGTCAAAAGTTCCCTATTTATAAAGGTACAAATACATTCAAAGGTTATAAGTTAATGTACTTCTTAATTGAGTACATGAATACAAAGTACGTTAAATGGACAGACAAATGCATTCATCTCAATCACATGCATTCATCTCATAACATTCCCCTTTGGATGTCCATTTAAAAGATAATGTGTCTCGTTAAAACCTTACTAGGAAAACCCAGTGGAAAAAAATCTAGTGAAGAAAAAAGAGTACACATATATTGTAATACGTATGAGTGTTTCCTCATTAAAAACCTTACCAGAAAAACCCAATTGGGACAAAACCTTGGTTAAGAAAAAAAGAGTACAATACGTTTTATACTCCCCTGATAAAAACTTTATTTGATATCTTGGAGACGATGCATTCCAATCTTATGTCTCAGCTTCTCAAATGTAGATGTTTGCAATGCCTTTGTGAACAAATCTGCCAGATTATCACTTGAACGAATCTGTTGAACATCTATCTCACCATTTTGTTGAAGATCATGCGTGAAAAAGAACTTTGGTGAAATGTGCTTTGTTCTGTCTCATTTGATATGTCCTCTTTTTAGTTGAGCTATGCAAGAAGCATTATCTTCATACAGTATTGTTGGAATCTTTGTCTTTAAAGAAAGACCACACAATTGTTGAATGCGTTGAGTCACTGATCTCAACCATGCACACTCTCGACTAGCCTCATGAATAGCTATTATCTTTGCATGATTGGAAGAAAAGTTTGTTTTGTTGAACGCCATGAAATAGTTGTACCTCCACAAGTAAATAGATAGCCTGTTTGAGATCGGGCTTTATATGGATCAGACAAATAACTTGCATCTGCATAACCAGTCATTTGTGAATCGGATTCATAAGAATAAAATAATCTCATATCAATAGTCCCTCAGAGGTATCTAAAAATATGCTTAACACCATTCCAGTGTCTTGTTGTTGGAAAAGAACTAAATCTTGCTAAAAAACTTACTGCAAAAGTTATATCTTGTCGAGTATTATTTGCAAGATACATTAGTGCCCCAATTGCACTAAGATATGGAGTTTCATCACCAAGAAGCTCTCCATCATTTTCATGAGGTCGAAATTGATCTTTATTTATATCAAGTGATCTCACAACCATCGAGGTACTCAATGGATGTGCTTTATCCATATAAAAACGCTTTAGGATCTTTTCGGTATAAGTTGATTGATGGACAAAAATTCCATCTTTCATATGCTCAATTTGTAGACCAAGACAAAATTTTATCTTTCCAAGATCTTTTATTTCAATCTCTTTCTTCAAACAGTCTACTGCTTTTAGAAGCTCCCCAGGAGTTCCAATGATATTTAGATCATCAACATACACATCAATTATAACAAATTCAGCTCCAGACCTTCTTATAAATACACAAGGACAAATTGGATCATTCTCATACCCTTCTTTCAGCAAATACTCACTCAGGCGATTATACCACATTCGCCCTGATTGTTTCATTCCATATAAGGATTTTTGAAACTTTATTGAACAAGTTTCCTGAAAACTTTTATTAGTTTCAGGAACTTTAAGCCCTTCAGGGATTTTCATATAAATTTCGTTGTCTAATGTGCCATACAAGTAGGCTGTGACAACATCCATCAGACGCATATCAAATTTTTCACGGACTGCCAAAATATATAAGATACCTGAAAGTGATTTTATCCACCACAGGAGAATATGTCTCCATATAATCAATTCCAGGTCTTTGCGAAAATCTTTGTGCCACAAGTCGTACTTTATATCTAACGACTTTATTTTTATCATTTCATTTTTGCACAAAAATTCATTTGTATCCCACTGGCCTTATTCCTTCAGGTGTTTGGACTATACGTCTGAATACTTCACATTTTTCAAGTGATGCTAATTCTGCCTGGATATCGTCTTTTCATTTTGGCCAATCATTTCTCTGTCTACATTCATCAACAGATCTTGGTTCAAGATCCTCATCTTGTTGCATTATCTCAACAGTGGCATTATAAGAAAAAATATTGTCGACAATAATATTATTTCGGTTTCACCTTTTTTCCGTAGAGACATAACTTATTGAGATCTTTTCATTCTTATTATTTTCAGGTACTTGGACCTCATCTGAGGTCTTATCATTTATTATGTCACGTGGCTCTTTTTGAGCAATTGCCTCCATATTATGATCTCCTAGATCATTTGCTCCTTTTCGCTTTCGAGGGTTTTTATCTTTGGAACCAATTTGTCTACCACGTTTCAAGCATGGCTTAGACTCATTTGTATTTGTAGATTGTCCAACCGGGACATCAATTCGAATAGGAGCATTAGCAGCTGGAATATGTGACTTAGTCACCCTTGGTAGGTTAGTAAATGCATCTGGCAGTTGATTTGCAATATTTTGCAAATAAATTATCTTACGAACCTCGTGTTCACATTGATTTGTTCGAGGATCTAAATGAGATAGTGATAATACATTCTAATTTTTATTATTTTTTTGCAATTTCTTATATTCTCCCCCCTAATATTGGGTATACTGATTCATCAAAATAGCAATCAACAAATCTTGCCGTAAATAAATCTCCAGTCATAGGTTCCAAATATTTTATAATAGAAGGAGATTCATACCCAACATATATCCCTAATCTTCTTTGGGGTCCCATCTTTGTGCGTTGTGGTAGAGCAATTGGAACATATACTTCACATTCAAATATTCTAATATGGGAAATATTTGGCTCATGACCAAAAGCCAATTTTATTGGGGAGACTTTATGATAACTTGTGGGTTTGATCCGCACAAGAGCTGTTGCATGCAAAATAGCATGGCCCCATGCTGAAATGAGAAGTTTTGTTCTCATAAGCATTGGTCTAGCAATTAATTGGAGGCGTTTGATAAATAATTCCGCTAGACCATTTTGAGTATGAACATACGCAACTGGATGCTCAATTGTTATCCCAGTTGATATACAATAATCATTAAAGGCCTGGGACGTAAATTTACCAGCATTATCAAGATGAAGTGTCTTAATTGTATAATCTGGAAACTGTGCTCTTAATCTTATTGATTGAGCTAGTAACCTCGCAAAGGTCAAATTGCGGGTTGATAATAAGCACACATGTGAACATCTTGTAGATGCATTTATCAAAACCATATAATATCTGAATAGTCCACATGGAGGGTGTATTGGCCCACATATATCACCTTGTATACGTTCAAAAAATGCAGGAGATTCAACTCCAACTTTAATTACCGATGGTCTAATAATCAGTTTTCCTTGAAAACATGCAGCACAAGAGAATTATTTAGTTTGAATAATCTTCTGGTTCTTAAATGAATGACCATGTGAATTCTCAATTATTTTGCGCATCATATTATAAACAGGATGGCCCAACAGGTCATGCCAAATAATAAAATCATTAGTAAACTCCTTGTTTACTATGGCATGTGATTCAACTATACTAATACTAGTATAGTATAATCCGGAGGAAAATGCGGGAAGCTTTTCAAGAACATACTTCTTTCCCGCTTTTATTGTAGTAATATAGAGGTATTCAACCTTTCATTCATTGGTGGTCTCAATATGATAGCCATTTTGGCAAATATCTTTGAAACTCAACAAGTTTCTTTGAGACCTACTACAATATAATGCATCATTAACAGCCAATATAGTTCCTCCTGGTAGTAATACAGTCGCTTTTTCAGAGCTTTCAATTAATTTTTTACTACCAGATATTGTTATGATATTGGCTTCTTCCATAATTAAATAAGAGAAATATCTCTTATCTTTTAATATGGTGTGCGTCGTAGCACTATCCAGAAGACATATTTCTTCTTTATTATTCATACGGCCAATTGAAGACTGGGAAGTTTTCATATTCTTTATAAAAAAAAAATACATCATGAGTAATTTTGAAAAATTTAAGAACAAAAGAAACCACATTTAGGAAATTAAATACTGACAACATAAAATTTTTTATTCAAAACATGAACTTCATAAAAAAAATACATTTATTCTTATAATATTTCCCAATAATAAGTCTTCAGTTATGATTCTCAAAGAAGTCTCCAGCTTCTAAATGAGTAATATCTGTAAGGCCTTCAAAAATATCATCTTTATAGGCAAGGTTTGCTTCAACTTTATCATGATTATTCATAGGGCCCGCCTCAACATCATTTTAAAAGGTCAAGTGAGTCTCAACTTTATTTTATTTCCCTTTTATAGATTCTTGATAAAGTTTGACAAAATGTTCAGGTGTACGATAAATTCGTGCCCAATGATTTTTCATACCACATCGGTGGCAAATATTACCTTTGCCTTTTGAAGGATTATTCTGAGAACCCTTATTGTTCTCTTGTTTATAACGACCACCACCATGGCGATTATTATTTCGCCCCTTTCTACGTCCACGTATATTTATACGGCCACGATAATTATTTTGTCTTTTTTCGTACTTTGGATCTATCGTTCCTAGATTCGCTTTTGGAAATGGAGTTGATCCAGTGGGGCAGGTTTCATAATTTTTGATTAAAAGGGCATCATGTTATTCAGCCACCAAAAGGCATGAAATTAACTCAGAAAATATTTCTTAAAGCCCTTTTCACGGTATTGTTGTTGTAACACCATATTTGAGGCATAAAAAGTGGAAAGAGTCTTTTCCAATATGTCCTCATCATTCATAAGTTCCCCACATAATTTTAGTTGGAAAATTATTCTATATACAATAGAATTATATTCATTTATGGTCTTATAATCTTGTAGCCGTAAGTGCATCCACTCACGGCGAGCTCTTGACAATACCGTGGCCTTTAGGTGGTCATATCATTCCTTCAAACTACTTCATAGTTGAAATGGATCTTTCAAGATTAAATATTCACTTTTTAACCCTTCATCGAGATGATGGCGAAGGAAATCATGGCTTTTGCCTTATCCTGATTGATGCTTCATTTCCTTCTTTAATAGTGTCACCAAAACTTTTAGCGTCAAGGTGAATTTCAGTATCAAGTATCCATGGCAAATAGTTATTCCCAGAGATGTCAAGTGCCACAAATTCAAGTTTTGACAAATTTGACATAGTGAAAACTATCATAGAAAATAAGTGAATTAGAATGATAAGAATTATTATCAATAAAAAAAATATCAATGCACAATATAAACGTGTATTAACAATCTCTATATAATTGTTAGATCAAATAATTATGTGTAGTGTGGTGATGAATTAGTACTTACACACAAGAACTTTAGACATGTAAGTATATTTTCAAAGAATAAATAAGTTGAAGTACTCTCATTAATAGGTACTAGTATATTTTGTTCTACTTAGAAGATGTTTCAATAAGTTAAGTAGGCATAAAACTAGATGATATCAAATTTTCCAAGTTTTAACATTGAATACGATTCATCTAATAGTTAAGTCATTAATTAGTTTGTACACTTAGGTGATAAATTCATTGAGGATATGTTTAAACCTTTCGAAAATTTTGCAAGAATTCCTTCTAAATGCATATTATGTCATAACATTTGGATGTGGGATTAATTAGTCTAATCATGGTAATTCAATTTAATACTTATCTATTTATGTGTAGGTTTAAACTTCTTCGTAGATTATATAATGAAATAACAATTTAACTGAAGCTTATTGTTTTCATACCAAGGTAATTATTATAATCATATTCAAAACAAGTTATTCATACGGTAATGAAATTGCAGGTTAAAGAAGATCTTAGTAGAAATATTATAAACATAAGAATGTATACCCGAATCGGAAAAGAAATTAACTACCTCTTTTTGGAAGAAGATAAAATTCGAATGAAGCAGATGAACTCAGTTGGTTAGAACTTCGTGCTGATAACGTATTAAGAAATGAGAGCAAACTAGAACAATATAGTAATGGAGACAAGATATATAGGGGAAAAATAATTTTGTTATTTCTCTTCTTGGGGTATTTTTCATAGGGTCAAAAGTTCCCTATTTATAAAGGTACAAAAGGTTATAAGTTAATGTACTTCTTAATTGAATACATGAATACAAAGTACGTTAAATGGATAGACAAATGCATTCATCTCAATCACGTGCATTCATCTCATAACACAAAACACATTTTGTCAAAAGTAATATAAATCCAAACATTATGCATAATACAAAAGGAAAAGATAACACTAGTAATAAAATTTACTAGGGAGATTATAAAAAAAGAAAAAAGAAAAGAGAGAGGAAGAGGACGGATTCATGAGTCACGACTAGGGGTGTACATAGATCAAGTTGGTTCGGATTTTGTAATTACCAAACCAAACTAATTGTATCAGGTTTTTAAATCTATAGACCAAACCAAACCAACAAAAGTCGGGTTTTTCAATATCAGTTTTTCTCTGATTTTTTGGATTTTTTTCCGATAAACTTATGCTCCAAATATTTCTTTAGTCCTAAATATGATTTTACTAATACCAACCATGTTTTTATTTTTAGCATTGATCTCAACTACGCTAGTCAATAGGTTGTATGGTTCCAATTTCAGTTCTAGAAAACTGATGGAAACTTTAATCAATCATCCCTCGTCTTCCAAAGATAATCTTTTTAAAGTAACATATAGAGATTATAGAACATTTGCACATCCACAAGATCTGGTACAGATCAACAAATTCCTCAAATTTTCTTACTTTCTTATGTTTAATAGTGTCCATTTGCAATCGCATCCGAAAATAGTGAAATAGTCACAATTTAGTGGAGAAGAGGCAAAATATTTTCGATTGTTTGTGTTTTAGAACTAGTCTTGTTCTACTTTAGGACTAGTTTTGGGTTTGGGCTCAATTATTCTTTTATGGGCCAGACAAAAATATATATTTACATGGGCTATAAAACCAACTTAAAATATTATGCTAAATACAGAAATTATAAAAAAATTAAGAAATATTTATAACTTACATTCTAATAAATATTTTTATATATCTAATATATAAAATATGTATATATGTAATGTCGGGTTGGTTTAGTGGGCGTTGGACATGAGAAAATTCCAAAAAAAAGTGAAAAAATTTCTCAAGTGAAAATGGTATTTGAAAATTAGAGTTGTGTTTGGACATGAATATAATTTTGGGTTGTTTTTGAAGTTTTGTAAGTAATCTGAGTGAAAATTTTGAAAAATAGCTTTTTGAAATTTTTAAAAAATTCCAAAATGCATCTTCAAGTGAAAATAGGAAATTTTATGAACAAACGCTGATTTCAGGAAAAAGTGAAAATTTTTTGAAAAAAGGGAAAAATTTCTTATGTCCAAACGGGCTATTAGTTTCGATTTGACGTTTTTAGTTAATACCAAACGAAACCTATTATGGTCGGGTTTTATTTTTCAATACCAAACCAAGTCAAACCAAATCACTAGTCGGATTTTTTTTTTTCGGATTGACTCGGATTATCGGATTGGTACGAGTTATCGGTTTGGTTTGTATACCCCTAGTCATGACTATTAGAAACAAAGTAAAAGCGTACTTGTTTTAAAATTAAGGGGGCTAATAGCCTGTTTGGCCAAGCTTCTCAAGAGGCCAAAAATATCTTTTTTCTCAAAAGCACTTTTTTTTAGGTGTTTGACCAAGCTTTTTTGAAAAAAAAAAGTGCTTTTGGGAAAAAGTAGAAGCAGTTTCTGAGAGGAGAAAAAAGTAGCTTCTTCCCAAAAGCAGAAGCAGAAGCAGTTTTGACTTTTCTTCTTACCAAAAATACCGTTAACAAAATATAGTATATACCAAAATAACCGTTAAACCTAATACTTAGGATATTAATGTATAAATATTTCTTATTATTTTTAGGATAACTTTCTAATATATAGTGACTTTAGGGGTGAATGCTTTTATATTTGTTGAATAATTTTTAATATATTTAACTTATATTAAAAGAATTAAGTACTTTTAAATTTTATTTTTATATTTTACTTAAATAAAATGAAAAGATTTAATTATTGCATGTAATAACAAAATTTTAAGATTATTTATTTACTTATAATATTAACTATTAAGTAAATCTATTCATATCCTTATTCGTAATTTGATACTTAAAAGCACTTTCTGAAAAGTTTGGCCAAATATAAATTATTACTCAAAAATACTTTTCAGAGTGATTAACCAAACATAAAATATTTCTCTCCAAAAATACTATTTTTAAAAACTATTTTTTTAAAAAAACACTTCTCATAATAAGTTAGAGTTTTCAAGCTTGGCCAAACAAGCTACAAGTGGCATGTTCTTAAACTTCAGGTGATGCTCGCCAGTCGCTGCAACCCCACAGGTAAAGCTGGTGCACTTTGACTTATAGTAAGATCGCGCGATCAAATTGCAATTTCAACGCTTCATTCCTCACTGGCAGCAGCACTGTTAAGATTGTTGAGGATAAGAAAATGGCCAATCCTAGAAACAAATTGTCTCCTTACCTTCTTATCTGGGTCTTGGTTTTATTTGGAACCCTAATTTTCATTCTGGTAATTTCATCATTCTTCTCTTTCTCGCTTGTTCTGTTTTCTCCTAACATTCCTTTTGAACTTCCTGTGTTCTTGATTATGTCGATTGTATTCTCAGAACCGGTTAGGTGATACCGGAGTCGCATCGGATAAAGACATTAAAGTCGAGCAGAATGATGAGGTTCAATTTTGACTTTATAAAGTAGCATTTTGCCGGCTTGATTTTGCTGAACTATAGCGTCTTGAATTAGTAATTGTTTAATTTTCAATACACAATATGATCATACATTTCGTGATTATCATTGTTGTAGGCGAAACCATCAGAGGATTTGGAGCACGTGACGCATAAAGTGTACTTTGATGTCGAAATTAATGGAAAACCTACAGGTATTTTTCCTTTTTATGTATCGTCCCACAGCCATATATAGAAGAGAAATAAAAAAAAGATGCCTTTTAGTTTGATCAAGTTTTATTGTTTGCTGTAAGGTATAGTTCTGGATTACTCTGTTTTGTTATTCCCAAAATAAAAATAGTTCGGCGTAGGTCACAAATGAGTAAATGGTAGATAATTCTTTCTGTCTATTTTGCTAGTATAATGAATTTCGCATTGCTCCATACAAAATTTTTCATGGATGGATTTGATGACCGAACATTGGAAGCTAAGTTTTATCCCTGGAGTATACCTTCTAAATATACTAATGCTTTTACTCTGGACATCTCTCCTTGTCATTTTTCTTTGTTTTTACTGAAGAAGGGGGAGGGGAAACTGAAAGACGAGGGGAATGGGATTTGATCCTTCAACCACACGGTGATGGTCGGACGGCCTCAACCAACTGAGCTGCCCTCTCACCCCGACTTCTCTCTTTGTCGTGTCTAGCCAGAAACAAGAAAAATGAAAGCTTAAGAAATGAGAGAGGGAGCTATCATTTTTAAATGGTTAGGGCCACTGTTTTAAGCATTTTATTGGAACTGGATAAGAAATGCATCACGATTTCACTCACCTCTTACATGATGTTGGAATATGGAGTTTCCATCGTCTCTGAGCTCGAATTGTTGAGGCAGTATCCTCTTCAAGATTGGAGTTTAGTTAGCCTTCACGTCCATGTCTAGCATTTAAGGATGTTAGGTTGGTTGCATTAGTAAAGGTACTCCCTGCACAAAATTATATTAGTAACAGAAGGCGCATAAGATTAAACATCACTGCACAAAATAATGTAGTGTTTGGTGGGCCACATAAATAATCTCGCATGACTAATACAAAGTTTAGCTTATGAGGAAATCAATATATTATTTTATGGGGATATAACGTGGAATAAGAATGCATGTATTAGCAATACATAAGGTATCTAAATACAAAAATGCTCTTAAAGTTGGTAACTTGCATAACATTCCATATATTATTGATCATTGTATAACAGTTAGCTTGCAGCTTTGTGGGGGTGGAAATTGTCACTAATTGCTTGAATAAGATCCCACATGCCTAACGCTTTAAATTGAGCAACTAACGACAACATTGCCTCATTCAGCTTATTGTCTTAACTCTTGAATATTGTATAATTCTAATTGATATTATTTAAATTTTTGGTTCTTACCATGTTGTTCATAATACATACAATTCCAGATAAATATATTGTAGTTAGAGCAGGTTTGTTAAAGATTGCTAGATCTATTTCAGTTGTAATCATAGGTGGAAGAGTTTCTTGTGATTTCTTTTGGTTTTTTGTTGAGTAAGGGTAATAACTTCTGAACTTAATCCAGTGTTGTCAAAGGCGCGCTTAAGCCCTGAAGCGAGGCTCAAAACATGTTGAGCGCTTCGCCTCGCTTTGTGAGCGCTTCAGTGTCGCATCAAGGCTCTAAGACATACTTTTCCTTGCCAATGATTGTGATCCTGAAAATGCGACACTAAACAATTGATATTTCACTTTATCATATTCTTTTTCTAATTTCTTTGTCCGTATATTTATTATTTATGCTTATAATTATTGGTCTTGTACTACATATACATATTTTTACTTTTTCTCTAGTTGCGCCTTTTTATATTAAAGCCTACGCTTTATTTGCGCTTAAAGCCCCAATGGACCTTAGAGCTTTTTTGCGCTTTTCGCCTTTGATAACACTGACTTAATCTTCTACATATTGATTGCTTTCCTTTCAGGTCGTATTGTCATGGGCCTCTTTGGAAAAATAGTCCCGAAGACAGCAGGTACTCCATCTTGTGCTGAATTATGTTGTCTCCTTTTGGCATTGTACATTAAATCTTGTTAACTGTATTGATGAACTTGCTGTATAATTATTTTCTCTGCAGAAAACTTCAGAGCTCTTTGCACGGGTAGCCAAGTAACTTTTGTTCCCTCTTCATATTTATGCATTTAACTACTATATCTCGTTTAAAGTAACAACAATGTATCATATTTGAGTTCCATTTTTCTGAGAGATTCAGTTCCACCACAGTACATTTTATCTGAACATCAAGTTAATAAGGATACCATACTGGAAATTCTTACAAATTTGTGCTTTCGGATAGCAACAACATACCTAGTATAGTCCCACAAGTGGGGTCTGGGAGGGTAGTATGTACGCAGAACGCAGATCTTACCCCTACCTGGCGAGGTAAAGAGGCTGTCTCCGACAGACCCTCGGCTCAAGAAAAGGCGAAAAGAGAGAAAAGGGAAGAAGACGAAGAAGAAAGAGGAAGAAGAAAGAAGATGGAGACAAAGAGCGATAAGGAAAAGGGAGAAAAAAACAACAAGAACAAGAACAACAACAGCAAGCAAAAGAAAAAGTAGCATCAAATAGTAACAAACAGGAAAATACGATACACGGAGCGAACGAGACAATAGGCAAATACTAGAGGTCAAAGAATACGGAAAAAACAAGAGCGCTCCTAAAACTACTAGAAAAGAACGGGTAACTCTCTATTAGCTACTAGCCTTCTACCCTAATCCTCGACCTCCTCACCCTTCTATCTTGGGTAATGTCCTCAGTGAGCTGAAGTAGCGCCATGCCCTGTCTAATCAAACCCGCCATGGCCAGCCTCTCACACCTCCTAACAGGAGCATCTGTACTCCTCCACTGCACGTGCTCGAACCATCTCAGCCTCAACTCCCGCATCTTGTCCTCCGCGGGGGCCACTCCCACTTTGTCCCGAATAACTTCGTTCCTAATCCTATCTCTCCTGGTATGCCCACACATCCATCTCAGCATCCTCATTCTGCGACTTTCATCCTCTGAACATGGGAGTTCTTGACTGGCCAGCCCATACAACATAATAGGTCTAACCACCACTCTGTAGAACTTACCCTTAAGTCTTGGTGGCACCTTCATATCACACAAAATACCGGATGCGAGCCTCCATTTTATCCACCCCGTACCAATACGGTGGGAGATCTCATCATCAACTCGGATAACATGACTAATTTCATTAACTCGGATAACATGACTAATGTAATTACTTTAGAAGTGAACCCAGCAGTGAAATAAAAGCAATAACAAAGCTAGTTAGAGTGTATTGGACAAGAACAAAAGAATACTTGTATTACATTTGAGGTAGAAAGAGAGATATCCTACACTGAAAAGGAATGTCCATGCTGTAATGTATGTTGGAGCCAAAAGCAGCTACCTCTAATTGCCACAGGTCATTGCTGATGCAAGGGCCAAAATGCTCCTTCCTTGACTAGTTTATTTCAAGAAACATCTACATTTGCATGAAGGTTTCTTGTTATGTATTTGTTTCTGTGAGGTCCTTTTAACATTTCATCCCTCCTTAATCTCTGTTCTGGACATGGAGGAAAAAAGGAAACCATTACCTGAGAGGGAGGATCATACTGCTTGCTAGACATTAGTGGGTCTTATGGCTAGACTGGCATTATCTTGTAAAGTAGATATTAATCAATTGCCTCAGATAAAAAATAAATGCATAACGATGATGAAGCCTCACCACTTTTCTACTGCATTAGCATCTACTATGCACACTAATACTAAAGTTACCAATCTGGCAAACATTTATCACTCAACTTGTAGGGGAAAAAGGAACTGGGAAGGCTGGCAAGCCCCTCCATTACAAAGGTAGCACTTTCCACAGGATCATACCAAGCTTCATGATCCAGGGAGGCGACTTCACTCGTGGTGATGGGCGAGGTGGAGAATCAATATATGGTGAAAGCTTTCCAGATGAAAACTTTGATCTAAAACACACTGAGCCTGGTGAGATGTGATTGTTCAATAGTAATTAGTTGTTGCCTTCTTTTGTTTGTTTTGTGTTTTATTCGATGGTGCTATATGCACTTTCCATAATGGGAAGTGTTCTTGACAAGAATGGGTTTACATTTACTGATAGTCCTTTGTTTTGGGAGAAGGTATTCTGTCAATGGCAAATGCTGGACCGGACACCAATGGATCTCAATTCTTTATCACAACTGTAACCACTGGCTGGTATTCAACTAAGTCCTCTCTTTGGTGTAACTTATCTACTACTAAACTTTTAATTTGCTTGGCCTTAAATTGTTTTCTGTGTTGCACTCCATGTTGGTTCCCTGTATGTATGAGTCAAGCATATACTGAATTTTGGGTTACCTCTTAAAATGTTTACTTCCGTTCCATGGTTAGGTTGGATGGGCATCATGTTGTCTTCGGCAAGGTGCTGTCTGGGATGGATGTCGTGTACAAAATTGAAGCAGAAGGGAGAGGAAGTGGAACCCCAAAAAGCAAAGTTATAATATCAAATAGCGGTGAACTACCTTAGTGATCCAATTTTCCATGTATCAAAACACCTCAGATACTTGATAATGCTTATCCTCGGGCAAAAGTCAGTTTCATATGCTGTCAAGAAATCTGTTATGGGACTATTGCGGCTTGTAAAGTTAAAACAGCCCTCTTGAAACAGGATCACGACTGCTGCTTAGAATAGATCGGGCTCATTTTATGAAAATTGTTATAAAACCTTTGCTTCTATATTTATTTCTTAAAAGATTTTGAATGAATTCTTGGTAATATACACCAGAGGTATATTTAAGTTTCCTTTCGTTCTTATCGCTAGAAACTTTGTTATGAATGAAACTTCGCATTGGTATCGTGATTCTGCCAAGATTGTGCTGGAGGATGCCAGCCAATTTTACCAGATTCGCGCAGCGTAGACAAGTAGCTTAGCGCTTCGATGAATCATTCTTGTACTAGCAGTACCAGATGATTTTAAGTAATAAATGCTCAAACCTTAATAAGACTTACTAATGTTTAATACAAACAAGTGTAGAACATAATTGACTAAGTTCTCTTTTTTTCATCAGGTAGTGAAACAATGCGCAGCTCGGCAGACACAGAATACTTTGAGAGCGTTATTCGTGATATTTCGACCAAAAGTTTTCAATCCAATAAGCAAACTAGCTAGAAACTAGGAGTAAAAGGAAGTTAAAAATAGAAAATATAGAGAAGCTTCATAGGTGTCTCTGGTCGTTGTTGTTCTCATCTCCAATGGCATCGTTTCCCTGATGAAACACGGTGGAAAAATTGGTGGATAGATCAGAATAAAGAGAAACGACCTTGGAAATGTTGCCATTAAGCTCCTGAATCAGGCCCACGTTCTGCACCATATTGTTATGCGTTCTCGCCTGATGATTCTCGTTGACCTGCTGAATCAACAATCTGTTCCGATCCAGCACCGATTGCACTTGCCGGAATCTGTTGGAGAAGTCGTTCCACATCTCGGAGTTGTCTTCCTCCATACTGACGTCTCCGTTCTCGTCTTCGGTGTTGTACGCTTCAACGGCAGAGCTATTACCGCCGTGCCGGCGCCGGCGGTCGTTAGTCGAGGCAGTGGTGGTAGTTGGAACGTTAAGTGATTGAGCTTTGGCTAGGGTTTGACGACGGCGTTTGAAGTTTGAAGTTTCTTCCATGCTGAATTCAACTGCTGATTAACAATAATCTACATCAGCACTAATTTGTGTCATAAATACATATGCTCTGTTCTCTGGGGAGGTGTAGATTGAAAAGGGCATACATATATTCTGCAGATTAGATATTTTCTTCCTCATTTCCGTGTGCTTGTGGCAGCTCACAGAGATGACTAACCATGATGTGACACTGCCCCTTCACGCGACATCGTTGTGCGTTGATTTTGTGAATAAGGACGAAGATAAGAAAGAGGGTGAAGGATTGAAGACCACGCGCAAAAGAAGAGAGTTAGGGTAAGTTTGAGGCGAAAATATCTTATCATGGAGGATTATTGGACGGCATTAAAATAATGAAAAAGTGCAAAAAGTCCCAATTTGAAATGTTTGCTTGGGAATCAAAGGAAGTAGAAATATCTACGAGAGACGTACTCCTTTTTTCCGGTACGGAATAAAAATGTAATCTTTTTTTACTCAAACGATCGAAATATGTGAAAAAAATAATTTAGTGACCAAAATATACATAGTGCCCTTTTAAAAGGTGCTATACCTTAACGCCCATTTTGAACGTTAAGGTATAGTGCTCTTTAAAAAAGTGCTATATGTATAAAGCCTTTTATACACATGGCGCAGGAAAAATAGATTAATAAAATTTAATGTACCAAAAGAAGAGTTGATTGCTTGGTGGTGCAATAGTTAAAGGCTAGGTAATAAGTTGGTTTTTTCTTTGAGGTCCAAGGTTTGATTCCCTTTATTAACAATATTTTGTTTTCCTATTTCTTTCTCATTTTTTTTATTTCATTTCATTATTTGGTTTAAGTATTTAAATAATATAAATACTTTAATATTTATAATTACTTTTCAATGTAATTAAAATAATTTAATATTTATTAAAAAATTATGATTTTTGAATTCATTTAAAGTAAAAAAAGAGATAAGCCTTTTATTATTTCGTTAAAAAATCTACCGACATTTTTAATAGTTGTTATTTTGTATTATACGTAAAACAAAATTATTTTTTGTATTTTTTTATACAAAAAATATATATAGTTTAATCTATTGCTTGAATTTTTTTATTTTTTGATATATTTTTTTAAATTTAGTTATTAAAATTTTAGTTATTAATCAAAATTCTAATTATATATTTTATATTTTTCCTGAAATGTATTTTTTATTTCTCCTTTTATTCCTTGGCTATTGTAATTGTATTATCCATTTAAAATTTTTAAATAAGAATATGGTTGTTCTTATAATCCATTAGGATTATTATTAGCTAAGTAATGGAATATAATTCTTATATTCTTATTAGGAAAACTAATTAAATGGTTGCTCATAGATTAATTTTTTTTCTAATAAGAATTATCCTAAACTAAACTAAATATAACCATTTAATTTATGAAAAACCATTTAATTAATTTTTCTATACTAAATTTTCATAAACTAAACTGTATTATAACCATTTAGTTTATGAATAATCATTTAATTAAATGTCCTGATAAGAATATGAAAATCATAATCCATTACTTAGATAATAATAATTCGTCAATTAATAATTTATATTTAATAATAAAAAAGTTATAAGATTTATAATTAGAATTTTGATTAATAAAATTCATATAGTGTAAATATAACTAAAATTTTAATAACTAAATTTAAAAAGAAAGATATCAAAAAATTAAAAAATTCAAGCAGTAGATTAAACTCTCTCTCTCTCTCTCTCTCTCTCTATATATATATATATATATATATAGATATCAAAAAATAATTTTGTTTTACGTATAATGCAAAATAACAATTAAAAATATTGGTAGATTTTTTAATGAAATAATAAAAGTTTTTTTTTTACTTTAATGAATTCAAAAATCATAATTTTTTAATAAATATTAAATTATTTTAATTACATTGAAAAGTAATTATAAATATTAAAGTATTTATATCTAAATACTTAAACCAAATAATGAATAGAAATGAAAAATGAAAAAGAAATAGGAAAACAAAGTAATGTTGCAAGAGGGAATTGAACCTTGGATCTCAAGGACAAAACCAACTTATTATCTAGCCTTTAACCATTGCACCACCCAGCAGTCGGTCTTTCTCTTGGTACATTAAATTCTATTTATCTGCGTTTTCTGCGCCATGTGTATAAAAGGCTTTATACATATAGCGCCCTTTTAAAGGGCGCTATATGTATTTTGGTCACTAAGTTTTGTTTTCACGCATTTCGGTCGTTTGAGTCAAAGAAGACCATATTTTGGTTCCGGAACCCTCTTTTTCCTATATCGACCATAGATTTTCTTGTGCTTTTACTTTTTCTGCGTGTGTCAATTTTAATTTGAAACGTGTATTCGGGGGTGGCAAATAGGCGGATCGAATTGGATATGAATAGTTCAAAACGAGTAATGTAAAAACAGATAAAATATTCGATCTTCTCATCTTTAATACAGATAGAAAATGAGCTAATCGGTGGATAATATTGATACTAATATTATTCACGGCTTCTTGAATGTGATCATTTTTTGGAAAATTTTTAGTCTCCCACATTTGAAAACCCACAATTTGAGTCTTTGCAAATGTCAAAGTTGAATCCATTGGTTATCCATTAAGTATATATCTTTTAAGTGGATAATATGAATCTTATCCATATTTAACAAATTTTTAAAAAGTTTATTATTCGATCAATTTTTAGTGAATAACATGGATGGATAATTATTTTTTAATCTATTTTTCCACCATTAGGTGTATTGTAAAAATAAAAATTATGACAAGAATATTGTGTTGGTGTTTAACACCCAAATTTGAGGAAGATGATACCAAACTCAACTAGACAAATGATAATGAGCCTTCATGAAGTATGTGCTAACCCAAAATGACACAAGATTTTGGATCAAGCATGCTTCTACGCTCAACCCATAAAGAGAAAGAAATGGGTCATGTCCAGGATATGCCTTTAAGGAATTGTGGGACTTGGAATTAGTATGGTTGAGGAAGAATTTTTACTTTTAACCAAGCCCTAAGAAGGTTTTAAACTTGAAGGACTTTAATTGATAACCGCTTTCCACAACACATATATGCCTTCTCTTTATTACACGACTGGTAGTCGTATCCGCGCGATGCACGGTCAATATTAAAAAAATTTAACTAAATTAATTGTGATCGGGCTTGTTTGAACATATTAGATCGTATTGCTTTAATAAATTTCAATTGTCATCTTATTTGTCAATACGATATACCCAATAATAAAATATATATTAAATTAAATGGACTTATCTAGTTATTGAATAACTTTTTTGTTCTATATTTTCTTTATTATATTATCCAATGTTTAGTATTAATACATTGTTAAAAGATATTTTTATTAGCATATTACTTTATTTAATATTTTTGTCTGCTCGGTTTCTTTTTATAATAGAAGAGAAGATATATATTTTATTACTCTTGAAATATTTTTTTATTTTAAATTTTATTCTGTTGTTCTCAACAATAGTATCTGAATTTTAATGAATAAAACTCTATTAAATTAAAGGGACTTATATAGGCATCGAATAATATTTTTGTTCTATATTTTTCTTTATTATATTATCCAACATTTGATATTATTACATTGTTAATAGAAATTTGTATTAGCATATTTTATTATTTGATATTTTTGTCTGCTACTTTTTTTTTTATAATATAATAGAAGATATATATTTTATACTCTAGAAATAATATTTACTTTAAATTTTATTCTATTGTTCTCAATAATATTATCTGAATTTTAATGAATAAAATCTCTATTATATTAAAGGGACTTATATAGGCATCGGGTAACTTTTTTGTTCGGTATTTTTCTTTATTATATTATTCAATATTTAATATTATTGCATTGTTAATAGAAAATTTATTAGCATATTATTTTATTTAATATTATTATCTGCTGGTTTATTTTTGTAATATAATAGAAGATATATATTTTATTACTTTTAAAATATTTTTTTATTTTAAATTTTATTGTATCGTTCTCAATAATATTATCTGAATTTTAATGAATAAAATATCTACAAAATTAAAGAAATTTATATAGTCATCGAATAATCTTTTTATTCTGTATTTTTTTTATTATATTATCCAATATTTAGTATTATTGCATTGTTAATAGAAATTTTTATTAGCATATTACTTTGTTAATATTTTTGTATGGTAGTTTCTTTTTGTAATGTAATAGAAGATATATATTTTATTACTCTTGAAATAATTTTTTATTTTAAATTTATTTATTTTTCTCAATAATATTGTCTGAATTTTAATGTCACGTCCCAAAAATCATTATAGGCCGTGATGTCACCCAACGTCGTCGTTAGACATGCCAACGTTGAACCATCTAAATAATTATTCATTTTATTACTTTTGAAATCACAAGTTTTATTAAATAAAGAATTTAATGTATTTAAAATCACGGATACATACAATATTAGTAAGATATAAAATAAAAAGGTGACAATATTAAAGCAAAACCATTAACATCAACTAGAATATCCCAAAACCCGGTGTCATAAGTGCATGGGCAACTACTAAAAAATACAATACCAATATAACATCTGTCTGAAATGTAAAATAGACAGGATAACATAAATGAATATGAAGGAGACTCCGTATGCTACAGATCATAACATGGGATGCAGCTCACCGTAAAGTTCTTGCAATAGCTGCGCCTTTACGCCCAAATGACCACCAGAAATATATACCTGCACAATAAGTGCAGAAGTATAGGATGAGTACGTAAATCAACGCGTACACAATAAATATCTAGCCTAACCCTAGAGAAGTAGTGATGGGGGGTCGACATTGACACTTACTAGTGGTCCAATAAATCAACATGTATTAAATTATAAATGAATATGAAACACAAAAACAATAATGAAGTAAGGACTGTAACTAGCAAAAATCCTCCAACATTTGTGACAATGTGAATTTCTCAAAATCTCATATACTATCTCAATAGATAAGAAATATCAAGTGCTATCTCCAACAGATAAGGAATATCATATAAATGCCAGGTCTCAATCCAAGAAACATCTCATGAATACTCGGACTCCTAGCGATATTTGCGCACGATTATGCCGAGGTTAGTATGAACCAATCCAAAGTGGTGTGTACACTGCCAAGGGCCGACCAACGCGAACCAGAGATGCATCTCAATATACTGTCGAGGTGTTCGGTCCGATCCACAGAAAAAGAAGAAACTTATCGAATTACGAACCACATATTTGCAATACAAGATAGAGATATAAAGTAAGCATAATTATTACCAGTAATCGGATATCCCATCAAACAACCCAAGGTATCGAGATTCGACCTAACATGATCTCTAATCAAATTACATTTACAAGTTTGGATAATTAAACTAACAAGTGGCTCATGTAATACAAATATCGCATGATATAGCCCTAAGTTTATCCGAACATAAGCATGATTTTAACTACATATGGAATCTCGTCACCTCGTGCGTACGTAGCCCCCACAACAAGTAGCACATAACAAATACATCACCTATGAGGTAATTTCCCCCTCACAAGGTTAGATAGGAGACTTACCTCACTCTGAAATCCGATAACCGGCTCCAACGTCTCTCTAACACCTCAAACCGATGCCCATAGATCCAAAACTAGTCAAACAACGTGCAAACCAATCAAAATATACCCAAAAACTCTTAATTAATCAATTTATAATAATTCTCAACTATGTTCGAAAAGTCAACAAAGTCAACCCCCAGACCCACGTGCCCGGGTTCTGAAAATTTCTAAAGATAAACATTTTCCATAGCACCACGAACTCAAATATATAATTTATTCCCAATTTCATGGTCAAAATCCAAAAATATCATTTCTAGGTTTTCTTCTAAAAATTCCACAATTTTTATCAAATTCCATAAAATCCATATATAACCTATGTATTTATCTTATAATAAGTGGGAATAACTTACCTCATTATATATGGCGTAAATGATCTTCAAGAATCACCCCAAATCGCACCACATGTTCTCCAAGAACTTAAAAGTGAAGAAATGAGCTCAAAATCCAGAAATTAGATATTTAATACACCTGTCAGGCCTCCTTCTTTGCGATCGGGGTCATTAGCCACATGATCACGGTTAACAAAAGATCAAGCAACGTTTCCTTCATTGCGATCGTGGCCAAAACCCCGCGATCGCAATGTATAAAGTGCATTTTCTTCTTTACAAACACCCTTCAGTATAATGGTCATAACTTCTCATACAACATTTTAAATGATAAATGGTTTAATTTTTTGAAAACTAGATTCAAAGGACTACAATTTTTATTTTGGATCATACCCAAATTCCTTAAAGATTGCAAGATATAAGCTCCCGAAGTCAGACCACTAACAATAAAAATTCCTTGTACGCGATCGCGGCCTTCCTCCGCGATCGCATTTCACACCCTTGACACTAGTTATCAGCAGTTCCAAAAGTCGTAAAAGTGGTCCGGAACCACACCAAAACTCACCCGAGGTCCGAGGAACCCCTTTCAAATCATTCTAACAAGTTTATATACCCTATGTAAACTTGTCCGAAGGCTCGGAACATAAATTACAACATCAAAACCAAGAATTAAAGATCAAACTCAATTTCTTAAACTATCTTAACTTTCAAACCTTCATCCTTCTCCTAACGCGTCCGAATCACACATAAACATTCCGGAATGATGCCAAATATTACGTACAAGTCACAAATCACAATACAACCTATTCCAAGGCTGAGAATCCCAAACGGGCATCGATAACACCAAGGTCCACTTCAAATCAAACTTAGGAAATTCTAAAGCCTAAAAAATGCCTACTTTCCATAATAAGCGGCGAAATGCTCTCGGACCATCCGATACTTAACCTGCTCAAGTCCAAAATCATCATACAAACCTATTGGAACCTTAAAATTTCGATTCCTAGGTCGTTTAGTTAAAAGTCAAACCTTGGTAAACTCTTTCAACTTAAAGCTTCCGAATTGAGAAGTTCCTTCCAAATCAACTCCAAACTTCCTGAAAATTAAATCTGACTGTATGTACAAGTCATAATACATGAAGTGAAGCTACTCAAGGCCTCAAACCGCTGAACGACGTGCTAGAGCTCAAAATGACCGTTCGGGTCGTTACATTCTCCCCCACTTAAGCATACGTTCATCCTCGAACGTGCCAAGAACTGCTCCGGAGTTGTCCAAAATCGATGTTTAACACCCGTACACCTACCCGTGCCACCACAACCCATATGAGCACACTAGCTCGAGTCAGACTGAAGATCATTTCTTTTACCTTATCCCATAAGCCTTCGAACCAAATTACAACATTCAGAATTCTCTAGAGACCTAAATCTAAGATACGAACACCATATCAATCTCAACACACTGTACCAATACATGATCATGCACCCATGCTGAAATCACACAATGCATCGCATAATTGGTATGCCCCTCCCGCCTGAGATGTGGCTGGGTCCGCTGGAATAAACTAGACTAAGTCATAGAATCCATGATTCGTAGCATACAGCCCATGACCTCCTGGAATTCTGGTGCGGACATGAAATCCACCGGGACTGGCTTTACTACAGGCACCTTGCCCTGCTCCTCAATAATAGCATCCTCTACTGGATCTACTGGTGGCACAACTGGGGCAACTCTGGGATGTCCTTGACCTCTACCACGGGCTGGAGCCCTCCCTCTGCCTCGGCCTCTAGCAGCTCCCCCACGGCCGGGTACATCTGTCGCGCGCTTTCTCACCATCTGTGAGAGAATAAGAGAAAGATATTTAGCACAACATTAACTGCACGATATGAGATGAAGAAAGAGTAGTTTCCTAACACCCTATAGCCTCTCGAAGATAAGTACAGACATCTCTGCAATGATCCGCAAGACTCTATTAGGCCTGCTCATAACTTGTGAGACCTACGTGAACCTAGTGCTTTGATACCATGTTGTCACGATCCAATTTCTCCTATAGTCCGTGATGGCGCCCAACGTCGCCGCTAGGCAAGCCAATAGTGAACTAACCATGTGATTGCTCCTTTTAATAAGTTTCCAAGTAATTAAATTCTATTTATAAAGAAATTAAGGAGTAGAAAATTTAGTAAATAAAACAAAGGCAACTGAGTGGCAATCATGGTGATATAAATACTCCAAAACCCTAAAGTCTACTAGTATGTGTGCCAAGACCTGGTGTCACAAGTGTATGAGAAACTAGTAGAATATACAAAACTCTAACTACTGTCTGAAATAAAAGTAGACAAAAAGTAAGTGCAAAAGAGAGACTCTAGGTGCTGCAGAACGGCTCAGGAAGCAGCTCACCACTAAGACTCAGGGTAACGGGGATGCACGCCGATATGACTGCCAGATGCACCCGCCTCAGATCTTGCACGGTTAGTGCAGAAGTGTAGCGTGAGTACATAAACAACATGTACCCAGTAAGTATCTAGTCTAACCTCGAAGAAGTAGTGACTAGGGATCGACATCGACACTTACTATGGGCTAATAAAAATACAAAAATTCTAAATAAACATAGGTTATGTAAATAAAAATAATAATAATTCAATAACAAGCGAAAATGAAAAATTCTTTCACTAATGGTGAATCCCAAGTCAGTTCCTGTGATATATAATGTTAACCTTGACGAGCTAAAAGCACAACACAAAATTATGCTCGCTAGTCGAATATAGTATAGAAATTATCGTATCCATAGGGATTGGATTTAAACAGTATTTTCGTAGCTTCTAGTTTTAATTGCTATCCAAGATGATCAATAATTTAGAGTTGTGTGATTTAAAACTAAAATTTACTAAAAGTCTAAACTATTGGCTAATGACAATCGCAACAAGAGTAAGCAAGAAGATATCAAAGGGAGAAAATAGGGGTTAATTGGATAGGTGTAAGATAGTTGTTTGGGAATTAACTCTAGTTACTTCACTTCTATGGTTCAAGTAAGTCTCTCGAATTCACTCTATTATGTTCAAACATTCAATAGAAACTCCTCTTTCGATTAAGTCTCAACCTTATAATATGAACTAAGTTAAGCTTGGTAAAGATATGCAAGAATTCGTAGTGGGCCGATCCTTAGGAGAACCTCTTTCGATTATCCTCCTAACTAAGTCTAAATATTAATTCAACTAGCCTCTTTCGATTACTAACAAGAATCAATGCATTCAACCAATAAGATATTGCAAAACATCACAAATTACGCCTCTTTCAATTACATAAACAAGTGAATATATATGCAACAATAAAAACACCCAAAACGCTTCAATACATAAAACTAGAGTTAATATCCACAAACAATTCTCAAAACACCAAATCTAACAATACCTAAGGAAGAATTACTCCATGTATATGGAGAAATTCATCACAATTAAGTTTAAGTCAAAGGAAAACATAAAACATCCAAACCCTTGTCTTGAGTGAGGATGAATGGTGAAATCCTTGTGCTCTTGCTTCTCCCTCTTCTCCTTAGCTTCCTTAGGTCTAAATTATGTCAAAAGTTCTCAAAATACTATTTTCCCATGTATATATACCAAGTAGGGTCGGGCCCAAACAAATACACCTTTTCCTACGCGAAATAGGATATTTTTATCGGACAGGACGTGCGCGGTCGCGCACCTAGAAGTGTGCCCGCGCACTTGGCCACACACTTTTCACCCTGTTGGGGATTTGGAAAACATAAAATATGAAAGTTGTATACCTTTTCAATATCTTTCCAATGATATATTGTGGAGCCCAAATGGAGTTCCGAGCGAAAGGTTAAGTGCATTTTACTGGACACTGCACAATATGCCTATTCGATTCTTCGTTTTGTTCCACTATCATCTGTTGATCCCCAAATACGATCCCGACTTAATCCTTGGGCTTTTACTAAGACTTCAAAGCTCCCGACTAGCTTGAATTCATTCCATAACATCTACATAGATTGGAATCACTCCTACAAGGCATAAAACACACAATTAGTGCAAAACACTAGCGATTAAAGCTCCAACTCAATCAAAGTGCAGTAAATTAGAGTGCAATAATCGATTAAACTTGAGATTATAGCCTACCATCAACACCCCACACTTAAACCATTGCTCGTTCTCGAGCATTTAAACTACACTTCATAATGACACGACATTTTTAAACAACTCTCATAACTCATCATACCAAGAATATTTAAAATAAACTAAGCATAATAGTGTAACATCTTCACCTCAAGAATTGACTCACAAGCAACACTCATTATTCACAACTTACTCACTTACTCTAACATAGAGGTTAACGACATTACCTTTCCTTCATGAATCAAGTGCCCTCACACAACAAAAGAGAGTAGTTCCACACACCATAAAAATTTAGAACAATCAGGAACTCAAGATATAAAGAATTCACTCACTCTCAGAAACAATATTCATATGCCACAAAAGATGAACCATAGGCTTCCTCGTAGTGTATTACTCTACTAATTCAAGCTCATTCAGTCAAGGATCAAGTAGGACTTTAATTGGTTGTAATGTAGACTGCAGGACGGGTAGGATATATTTGGATATAAGAGTGACTATACCTCCCTAAGCACTTTAATACATACAATTTAATTCAAAACCCCACACTTATGTCAAACCAATACTCCACCTTTATATCAATATACATTAATTCCCTTCTTCTTTAAGCCCAATTACATCAAGAGTTACCACTTATCAAAGATCATTTTTCACAATCACACAATTATATAAATTTTTATTTTTCCTTTTCAATTCAAGTGGCTATTACTTTTTCAATTCACTGCACCTTCTCCTTATTTCATCAGTTCCACTCAAAATCCAACCCAATCATCCCCCACTTCAATTTTTATAAAGTTCATACAATTTCAAGTGCTCAAGAGAGGTAAATGGTTCAAATAAATTGTCAATTCAAACAAATGGGCAAGTCTTGTAATGTGGTTGCCACAAAACATGATTACAGGTTCAACGGGGTTAACTACGATACATTACAAGTTGGTGGGTAAACTATATAGCTGGGCTCAACAAAGAAACGCCTATATCACTTCCAAGACTGAACAAAACTACTATTTCGCTTTGCAAACACACGGGGCAAGTTCTAGACATCAAATGCAATGCACATAATACACCAAACCTCACATGCACATGGCACATAACTCACTCAAGATTGGATCGTTACAACACTCTAATCAAAGCAGTTAAGCAAATTTATGATCATACAATTTAAGGCACTCATACAAGAGTTAAAACTGAGCCTAAGCGTCACAACCAAAGCACGCACTATTCTCAAGGCATGATCAAGTCAAGAGATATTACTTCTGTTTCAAATCATAGCACAAGGTTTTCCTACTTCTAAAAATAAAAATTTAACTATACCCGGTTCAAACAAAACCCTTGGAAAAGAACCACGACACAAAGAAAAACCAAGGGGTAATTAATATACTAACTATAAAAGAAAATCTTTTTGTCTTTTTCTTTCGACTTAATTCCCTCAAGAAACCCGTCGAATGATCTCCATCGTTGGGAAAAATAAAATTTTTTAAAATTTTTATGTTTTTTTTAAAATTTTTCTATCTCTAACTACTAAAATTAACAAAAACTAAAATACATATACATACAACATACAAATTCCCCCCACCCCACACTTTAGGTTGTGGCATGTCCTCATGACACAAAATTAAAAAGCTAAAGGTAAAGGAAACTTCCCTGAATTTTTAGTCGGGGTCTGAGTCAAAGTCGGGCTCCATTCTTCGTGCCCGAACTAGTGCACACATCTATGCGGACATCTTCTTCTCAGACTTCTTGGGGTACATCCCACACTTGTCTTTATCAATCACTAGGACCTTCTCATTTGAACTTTTCAGCTTCCACTCAACACTTGCAGTTGGCTTCTCCTTTTTCACTCCAGTTTCTACATTCATCTCAAAAGTCACCGTTTTCTCACCCACTCTAAGATTGGGTTTTCTATCATGTATATCCAGTATAGCTCTGCCCGTTGCTAAAAATGGTCTTCCTAGGATTAGGGGGGCCTCCTTGTTCTCCTCCATATTCACCACTATGAAATCTACAGGAAATACGAACTTATCCACCCGCACCAAAACATCTTCTACTATCCCCTCGGGTGTTATAGTCGTTTGGTTTGCCAACTGCAAAGATATTGGTACCGACCTTATCTCTCCAATCTCCTTCTCCAGTTTCCTGTAAATAGACAATGGCATTGGATTAATTGAGGCACCAGAGTCACATAAAGATTTATCAAAGTTAAGAGTGCCTAAAGAGCAAGGTATCGTAAAACTCCCTAGATCTCCACACTTTTGTGGGAGTTGTTTTGCAATATTGCACTGCAATGCTCTGTGAGTTTGACCACTGAGGTCTCTTCTGTCTTCCTCTTCTTTGTAAGGATCTCCTTCAAGAACTTTGCGTAAGCTGGCATTTGTGAGAGAACTTACGTGAATGGCAAATTTACATTAACTTGTCTCAGCATATCTATAAATCTCTCAACCTGCTTATCCATCTTTTCTCTATAGAGCTTTTGGGGAAAAGGTAAAGCAGGCATGTGCGTGCTCTCTTCATTGGATTCCCCCCTTCTTGAAGTTTCCTCCTTTTTCTTTTTCTCAGCTCCATTATTGCCTTTCTTGTTCTAGTCTTTTTATTATAATCTTCAATTGCTAACTCCTTCCCACTTTCTTTTTCAGGTGTAGCTTCTTTTTGGATCAGAGTGGGATCTTTCAACACTTTTCCGCTTTTCAAGGTCACAGCATTTACCGTTTCTTTGGGATTATTTTCAGTATCAGCTGGCAGAGCACCTGGGATTCTCTCGGATAATATAGTAACAATTTTCCCCACTCGTCTCTCCAAACTTCGCAAACCTGTCCCAATTTCTTTAATAGCTGCACCATGAGTATCTAATCTCTCATCTGTCTTGACAATGAATGACTTCATCAGATCTTCTAACCCAGATTGAATTGGCTGTTGAGGCTGAAACTGCGACCTCTACTGATTCACAAAACCAGGAGCTCCTTGAAATCTAGAGTTATTTTATTGCCATGCATTTGCTGTACCCCCAGGTGAACTCCATGAAAAATAGGGGTGCTTCTGACCCATTGCATTGAAGTTGTAATTACCAACAACATTAACTTCCTCGATCGAGGGTTGACACTCATGAGTAGGGTGTACTCTTCTACATATGTCACATGCTGCAGGAGGCTCACTGTGTATTGAAGCTAAAGTTATATTCCTTATTTCCTTTGCCATGGCATCAAGCTATACCTGCACATATGTGTTAGCGTCAACTTGGTGAACACAAATCGTTCTGTTTCTTTCATCAACTTCATAGGGCCACTGATTTGCATCCTCAGACAACTCATCTAGAATAGTGACTCTCTCCTCTGGAGTCTTTTTCATCAACAGCCCTTCAGCTGCATTGCTCAATGTTCTGCGTGAAGTTAGTGTCAATCCATCCCAAAAATATTGGAGTTGTATCCAGAGTTCTATTCCACTATGCTGACATTTATGCACTATTTCTTTGAACCTCTCCCAAGGTTCAAACACCGTTTCAATCTCATTCTGACAGAAGTTGTGGATCTCCCTTCTAAACTTTCCCGTCTTTGCTGATGAGAAATATTTGTCAAGAAATTTTCTGGTCATCTCATCCCATATTCTAATCGATCCATTAGGCAAGCTTCAAAGCCAGTGTTTTGCATCATCTTTGAGAGTGAAGGGGAATGCCCTTAAGTACGCTGCATCTTGTGACACACCATTATATTGGAAGGTGTTCATAATCTTCTCGAAGTCCATCAGATGATTGTTTGGATCTTCGTTCATCTTTCCTCTAAAGACACAACTGTTTTGGAGGGTTTGAAGCAACCCTTGCTTCTGCTCAAAATTTTTCGCTGCAACAAGAGGTGGTCTCACACTCGATAAGCCTTGGTTATAGACCGGTCTAGTATAATCGCCACGTGATTTCCCAGCACCGGGAGCTTTATTTCCAAATTGATATGCCTCCACAGGTCGATTTTGAGCCCTTCTTCGAGCCCTCTACTCCTCGAAGACAAGTTGTGTATTTCGAAGAGCTGTCTCCTCTTCATCTCGTGCAACTTTTTCTCTTTGCTGTGCTGCCTCTCTTGTAGCCAAATCAACATTTTCCTCATCTCCCGCCATAACTTCTTTAGTTGAGGATTGCCCAACCTTCTCTGTATTCTCGGGGAGGTTTATTTCTTTCCTCAGTGGTCACAGTTGCTTCTCAATTTCTAGATCGTAAGGTAGCACTTCCTTCCCTGAGGATCGAGTCATGCACCAATCTAACCTATATCCTGCACACAGTCAAGGAACACCAAACGTAAAAAGAAACATTCTTGAATTAGCACTACAAACTATTTCAAACACTATTGATTTTGAATCCTCGGCAACGACGCTAAAATTTTACGAGCTAAAAACACAACACAAAATTATGCTCGCTAGTCGAATATAGTATAGAAAATATCGTATCCACATGGATTAAATATAAATAGTGTTTTCGTAGCTTCTAGTTTTAATTACTATCCAAGATGATCAACAATTTAGAGTTGTGTGATTTAAAACTAAAATTTACTAAAAGTCTAAACTATTGGTTAATGACAATCGCAACAAGAGTAAGAAAGAAGATATGAAAGGGAGAAAATAGGGGTTGATTGGATAGGTATAAGATACTTGTTTGGGAATTAACTCTAGTTACTTCACTTATATGGTTCAAGCGAGTCTCTCGAATTCACTTTATTATGTTCAAACATTTAGTAGAAACGCCTCTCTCGATTAAGTCTTAACCTTACGATATGAACTAAGTTAAGCTTGGTGAAGATATGCAAGAATTCGTAGTGGATTGATCCTTAGAAGAACCTCTTTCGGTTATCCTCATAATTAGGTCTAAATATTAATTCAACTAGCCTCTTTCGATTACTAACAAGAATCAATGCATTTAACCAATAAGATATTGCAAAACATCACAAATTATGCCTCTTTCAATTACATAAACAAGTGAATATATATGCAACAATAAAAACACCCAAAACGCTTCAATACATAAAACTAGAGTTAATATCCACAAACAATTCTCAAAACACCAAATCTAACAATCCCTAAGGAAGAATTACTCCATGTATATGGAGAAATTCATCACAATTAAGTTTAAGTCAAAGGAAAACATAAAACATCCAAACCCTTGTCTTGAGTGAGGATGAATGGTGAAATCCTTGTGCTCTTGCTTCTCCCTCTTCTCCTTAGCTTCCTTAGGTCTAAATTATGTCAAAAGTTCTCAAAATACTATTTTCCCATGTATATATACCAAGTAGGGTCGGGCCCAAACAAATACACCTTCTCCTATGTGAAATAGGATATTTTTACCGGACATGACATGCGTGGACGCGCACCTAGAAGTGTGCCCGCGCACTTTTCACCCTGTTCTGCCTCATATGCACGCCCAATGCGCGGCCATGCACGTGGTTGGAGTTCTATTGGGAATTTGGGAAAATGTAAAACATGAAAGTTGTATCCCTTTTCAATAGCTTTCCAACGATATATTGTGGAGCCCAAAAGGAGTTTTGAATGAAAGGTTATGTGTATTTTACTGGACACTACACAATATGCCTGCTCGATTCTTCGTTTCATTCCACTATCATCTGTTGATCCCCAAACACGATCCCGACTTAATCCTTGGGATTTTACTCAGAATTCAAAGCTCCTGACTAGCTTGAATTCATTACATAACATCTACATAGATCAGAATCATTCCTACAAGGCATAAAATACACAATTAGTGCAAAACACTAGCGATTAAAGCTCCAACTCATTTAAAGTGCAGTAAATTAGAGTGCAATAATCGACTAAAACATGAGATTATAGCCTGCCATCAAATCTCTCAAGTCATAAAATAATATCAAATATAATTAAGCCATGAGTCTTATCACGCACGATTATGCTGGGGTCGTACGACTCGATCCAGAATAATGTGTACACTGCCGAGGGTCGAGCGACACGAACCATAGATGCATCTATTCTACTGCCGAGGCGTTCGGCCCACTCCATAATAATAAAGGATACTTTATAAACATTCAGTTTAAAAGCTATTACAAAGCTAATACACAAAGAGGCACAATTCCTAGTAACGGTCAAATATCCCGCCAAAACTCAAGTTAAGTGGAAGTCGGTCTTTGACAATTACTCTATCACGTTCCAATATAATTTTGGCACTTTAATTAACAAATAGGGTACAAACATTACAAGTATCTCATGATTCGGGTCCTAAGCTACCCGTACATAAACATAATTAGTAGCTACGCACGGACTCTCGTCACCTCGTGCGTACGTATCCCCCCATAATTAGGAGCAAATAGTTATTTAAATCACCTATGGGATAAATTTCCTCTTATAAGGTTAGGCAAGAGACTTACCTTGTCTCAAAGCTCGCTTCCGATCCACAAATATGCTATAATTACTCAACTCGGTGCCAAACAACCTGAAACTACTCAAATATTGTATAAATTAATTAATATATTTTCAAAAGTTCATAATCTAACTATTAGAGTGATTACCCAACCCCAATAGGAAGATTCCTAAAATACATCCACGGGCCCATGTACCCGGATTTCGAAAATCTTCAAAGGTAATTATTACCCATAACCTTACGAACTCAAATATATAATATTCATCCCATCCCATAATCATTTTTGTGGTTAAATTCCATTTTTATTAAAACCTAAATTTGTTCATCTAAACCCATAATTTTCACAATTTTACATGTTAAAAACTACCCATAATCTATGTATTTAACTTACATTGGATAGAAATTACTTACCTCCAATATCTAGGTGAAAACCCCTCTCCAAGAAGCTCCAAAAGCGCCCAAGAAGTGAAAGCAATGAGTCAAAAATGGCCTAAGTCCCGTATTAAATGAACCTCACTACCTCCAACACTTCTGCTTCTGCGGCCCTATGGCCATTTTTGCAGCTCCGCATCTCCGAAAATATCATCGCAGATGTGGATCTCCCCCAGTTGGCCTACTTCCGCATCTGCATACAATTGGCCCGCTTCTGCGACGCACGTGCCGCACCTGCGGGTTTGGCCGCTTCTGCGGTTACTTCCATTGCACCTGCGCTTTCGCAGGTGCGCACCATGCTCTGCATCTGTGATCTCTGGAAAGCCCACGCAGGGCTACTTCTGCGGCTTTTGGATCGATTCTATGAGCTCGCACCTGCGGCTGGCCCTCCACAGATGCAACTGCACCAAAACTCTGATGCTTCAGCTATTCTTTCCAAGTCCAAATAAGTTCCGTGCCTGGTCCGAATGGCATCCCGGTCCCTCGTGGCCCCGTCCAAACATACCAACAAGTTCAAAATCATAAAACAGACCTGCTCGACCTCGCAAAATACGATAAACAACACCAAAACTAAGAATCATACTCCAAACCAAATCGAATCAACCAATGAACTTCAAGTTCTTCCAATTTGCTCCGAACGTGCCGAATCACACTTAAACTACTCGGAATGACACCAAATTTTGCGTGCAAGTCTTAAATCACCTCAAGGAGCTATTCCCAGGCTTGGAATCTCAAACGAGCCTCGATAACACCAAAACCTGCTCCAAACCAAATTTAAAGAATGTTAAAACCTTCAATAAACCAACTTTCAACTCTAGGTGCCGAAACGCTCCTGGGTCATCCAAAACCCGATCCGAACGTACGCCAAAGTCCAAAATAATCATACAAACCTATTGGAACCATCAAGTCCCGATTCTGAGGTCGTTTACTAGAAAGGTTGACCCAAGTCAAACTTAGCCCTTTAGAGCCAATATTAAGGAGCTGAATGTTCCGATTTCAACCCGAACTCTTCCAAACCTAAACTAACCATCTCCGCAAGTCATAAAATAGTAAAAGCACATATGTGGAGTCTTATTTAGGGGAACATGGATCTAGAAAGTAAAATGACCGGTCGGGTCGTTACAACTCCAGAATGGAGTTTTTATGGTTCCAATAGCTCCGTATGGTGATTTTAGACTTAGGAACGTGACCGGATGCTGATTTGGAGGTCTGTGGGTCAGTTCAGCTTGAATTGGAAAAATCTAAGAAGTTGAAGGTTTGGAAGATTGAGAAGTTTGACCGGGAGTTGACTTTATTGATATCGGGGTCGGATTCTGATTCCGAAAGTTGGAATAGGCCCGTCATGTCATTTATGACTTGTGTGCAAAATTTGAAGCCAACCAGAGTTATTTTGGTATGAATCGTCATTAGTTTTGGAATTCGGAAGTTCATAATTTCCATAGGCTTGAATTTGGTTGCGATTCGTTGAATCGATATTGTTTTATGTAATTTTTGGCCTCGAGTAGGTCCGTTATGTGTTTTGGAACCTTTTGGTATATTCGAATGGGGTTCCGAGGGCCCCGGGTGTGATTCGAATTGAATCCGAAATAGTTTTGGACCTTAAGCATTGTTGCTTTTGGTGTGATCGCACCTGCGATGGGTGTGGCCGCAGGTGCAGACTTAGGAGCGCATGTGCGATAGTGAGTGGGGGACACTGGGATCGCAGAAGCGGGAAGGTCTCCGTAGAAGCGAAGTCGCTTCTGCGATAGAAGGAAGCACATGAGCGGGTATTGGTCGCACGTGCAACATTTCCTGTGCAGGTGCGCGTGCGCAGATGCAGTTATTTTCTCGCAGAAGCGGAGGATGCTGGGCTTAGTGAGAACCACACATGCAATGGAAATTTCGCAGGTGCGGAGCCGTAGATGCGGCTATGGGTTCGCAGATGCAGATTCACTGGGCAGAAAAGGCCTAAGTTCTAGGGTTTGATCTCATTTTCATTTTTGGACCTAGAGAGCTCTGTTTGTGGCGATATTCCGAGAGTGTTTCAAGAAAATCATTGGGGTAAGAAGTTCTAACTCGGTTTTGGCTATATTACACGAATCTATTGTTGTTTTCATCATCTAATTAGTGTTTTGACTTGGAAGTTTGGGGAAACATTTGCGAAATTGCTTAGGCTAAATTTTGGGGATTTGAAAGCCGATTTGAGGTCGGATTTGAGTAATTCATGTATGGTTGGACTCGTTACCGAATAGGTGTTCGGATTTTGTAATTTTGGTCGGGTTTCGAGATGCGAGCCCGGGTTGACCTTTTGAGTTGACTTTTTGTTTCTTTGTAAAGATCGTAACTTTATTGTTTGAATTAGTTTCCTACACTTTATATTTATTGTATGAAGTTTTTTTGGCTAGATTCGAGCCGTTCAGAGTTGGATAATTGAGGGAAAGGCCTACTAATGGATTGAGTAGTGTATTTTGAGGTAAGTGTCTTGCCCAACTTTGTGTGAGGGAATTACCCCTTAGGATTTGTGTTGTTTGTGATAATTATGATGTGTGAAAGCCGTGTACGCAAGGTGACGAGTGTGTACATAGGCTAAATGTGGAAATTACCGATTTTAGCTATATAGATTCCTTTAATGCCTTAATTAAGTTACCTTAACATGTTATATTTAACATCACTAGTCTATCTTCACATGCTCTACTTGTCCTATATCTTACTTGTTAAATTGTCCTTACATGTTTAGTCTAAGTATTGTTTCCTCTATTCCGTATTCATCATTTAACTGTAGAGTTCTTTACTTGAAGTTGTTATTCTTGGGATATCTTGTTGTTGAATTTGGTATTGAATTATGAAGACCGTGATTGACATTGAGGCAAAGTGGTAAAGTTGTGAAATACTATTCTTGTTGAGTTGTTCACCTTCAGTTGTTATTGTTGATACTCTTGTACATATTATGGTTGAGCCATAGGCTACTTGTTATGAAAACTCTATTGTTATTGGTTTCTTGGCAAGTTGTGATATTGGGCACTTGAGGTGCGATTTGTGATACATTGTGTATGGATACACATGCAGTGGTATAAGTTTTTGGGGGTTGAAACGCATGCGGTGAGATAAGGTGGGATTGATACGCTTGTTTCTAGTTGGGGAACTACTTGAATCCACACAGTGTGATAAGGTTGGCTAAAATGCGGGAAGCTATTTCGGGAAAATGATTTTCAAAACTAAATGCAAGGCTCCCACGGTGGTATAAGGAAAGATTGTGAAATGATTTGTAATTTGAGACTACGAGGTAGTACCTCAGTGGTGACTTTTGTTGATACTTTTCTATTACTTCACTTGTGTTTTGTTGCCTTATTCTGTGTCATAACATTCTGTGTTTTCTTCCGTGATGCATTATTTGTCTGGTTCAGTGTAGCCAATCTTAGTATACTTCTTACTTGTTTCATTTCCATTGTTATTATTATTACACTGTTAATTACATGTTCAGTTTCTTATTTATTCCAGTAAGGCCTTGACCTGACCTTGTCACTACTCTACCGAGGTTAGTCTTGGCACTTACTGGGTACCATTGTGGTGTACTCATACTACGCTTCTGCACATTTTTTGTACAGATCCAGGTACCTCCTACTAGTCTAGGTACTAGTGAGAGCTCAACTTCGGAGACTTCAAGGTATACCTGCCAGCGTCCGCAGGCCTCAGAGTCCCCATCTACCTAGCCTATTTTATTTCCTTATCCTTTTTATAGACACTGATGTATAGGGATGTTCAGTACCATCTTATAGAACTTGTGACTTGTATTCACCGGGTATTGGGAAGTTGTATAGACTGAGTTGCGGAGTTTCTTATATTAGTTGTTGAGTTATTGAGACTTTAATCATTACTTCAGTTATTTATGCATGAATGTTAGGCTTACCTAGTCTTAGAGACTAGGTGCAATCACGACATCCTACGGAGGGAAATTGGGGTCGTAACAAGTTGGTATTAGAGCTCTAGGTTCATAGGTGTTATGAGTCACAAGCAAGTTTAGTAGAGTCTCACAGATCAATACTGAGACATCTGTACTTATCTTCGTGAGGCTATGAAAATGTTATGAAAAGCTTCACTTCTTTGATTCCTTATCGTGCGAATTTGTTGACTTTGAAATTCTAAATCTCTGTCTTTCTATTCTCTCATAGATGGTGAGGACACACATAACTGGATCGGATGATCAGACACTCGCTCCCCCTGCTAGATCCGCGAGAGGCTGAGGCCAGGGCAGAGGCCGAGGCCGAGGACGGGCACGTAGTGCAGCAGAGCACCTACCCGAGCTGCGACAGAGGAGTGTCACAACTCGGCTAGTCATTTTGAGTGTATTAGACTCGACCCCCTGTTTGTTGCCTTCTTTGTATTGTACTATGGTTACGTGACTTGCCGGGAGGTTTGGTTTTTGGTTTCGGAGTGAAATAAGACACATAGTCCCTAAATTAGAAGTTTAAGTCATAAGGGTCGACCGTAGTTTTATATGTATGAAGACAACTCTGAAATGGAGTTTTGACAGTTCCAATAGCTCCGTAGGGAGATTTTTGTCTTAGGAGCGTGTCCGAATGTTGATTTGGAGGTCCGTAGGTTATTTTGGCAGTAATTGGCGAAAGTTGGAAGATTTTTGAAAGGTTTGACTGGGAGTGGACTTTTTGATATCGGGGTCGGATTTCGATTCAGGAAGTTGTAACATGTCGGTAATGTAAATTATGACTTGTGTGCAAAATTTGAGGTCAATCGGACTTGATTTGATAGGTTTCGGCGTCGAATGTAGAAGTTAGAAGTTCTAAAGTTTATTAGGCTTGAATCGATGCAAAATTCATGTTTCTAGCATTATTTGATGTGATTTGAAGGCTCGACTAAGTTCGTATGATGTTTTATGACTTGTTGGTATATTTTGGACGGGGTTCTGGGGGCCCCGAGTGTGATTCAGATAGAAACCGGAACAAATTGAGACTTGTGGCATTGCTGATGCTGGACTGGTTCTGGTGTGTCGCACCTGCGCATTTTGGAGCGTAGGTGTAAAGCCGTTTCTGTGAAGGTATAGTCACTTATGCGATGTTGGGCCTGAGTTGGAGTTCC
This sequence comes from Nicotiana tabacum, assembly GCF_000715075.1. Taxonomy (NCBI): domain Eukaryota; kingdom Viridiplantae; phylum Streptophyta; class Magnoliopsida; order Solanales; family Solanaceae; genus Nicotiana; species Nicotiana tabacum. Next base: position 90,032,572 of record NC_134083.1, read on the forward strand.
GCTCCTGCGGATTTAAGAACGCATGTGCCTGACGGCATCTGTGGTGGGCCTATCGAAGGTGCGAGTTTAAGGCTCTAGAGGAAGTTCGCTTCTGCGGTCCATATGGTGCTTCTGCGGCATCGTAGATGTGATGGGAAGCTTACAGGTGAGAAGGCTGGGCTGCTAAGCGAGGGCCGCAAATGCGAGATTTTACTCGCAAAAGCGAGATCGTAGGTGCGAGTTATTTATCCGCAAATGCGAAAATGCTAGGCAGAGAGGTTATATTCGAGGGTTTGGCATTTTATTTATATTTTGAGATATAGAGCTCGGATTAAGGAGATATTTTGAGGTACTTTCAGAGAAATTATTGGGGTAAGAGTTCCAAACTCGTTTTTGATTAAATTCCACTAATCTATCTTTGATTTCTTCATTTAATTAAGGATTTGGGTTGAAAAATTGGGGTCAAAGGTGTAAAAGTTCTTAGATTGAATTCATGAGTTTTGAAAGGCTAAATGAGATTAGATTTGAATAATTCTTGTGGTTGGACTCGATATCGAATGGGTGTTCGGTTTTTGTAATTTTAGTCGGGTTCCGAGATGTGGGCCCGGGTCGACTTTTTGGAGTTATTTTTTAATTCTTTGCTAAAGTCATAGTTTCATTATTTAAATTAGTTTCTTATAGTTATATTTATTGTATGTAATTGTTTTGGATAGATTCGAGCCGATTGGAGTTGGAGAATTGAGTGAAAGACCTTCTTATTGATTGATTAAGTGAGGTTTGAGGTAAGTGACTTGTCTAACCTTGTGTGGGGGAAATTCCCCTTAGAATTTGGCACTGTCATGGTAAATTGCATTACGTGAAGGCCGTGTACGCGAGGTGACAAGTGCGTACTCGGGCTAAATGTTAAAAACTCGATTTTTAATAAGTAGTTCCTTTTATTTCCTTAATTGAATTAATCTAGCATGTGTAGTCATCATGTTTAGCCTAATGTTACATGTCTATGTGTCTTATCTCTTATTTGCAATTTGTGAAACATTCTTAGATTAATTACCCGCTTTCTTTGATTTCATGTTCATTCTTTAACTGTAGGATTCTTTGCTTGTAATCTCATTGTTTCATTTGTTATGCGCTATTTTCGTGATTTTTATTAAGATAACTGTTTGGTTGTGCACGAGGTTTTTGCCTTGTGGAGTGTTATTGTGGCATGAGGTTTCTGCCATGCAGATTGTTATTGTGGCACGAGGTTTCTGCCGTGCGGAGTGTTATTGTGGCACGAGGTTTCTGACATTGGAAGTGTTATTGTGGCATGAGGTTTCTGCCATACGGAGTGTTATTAAGTCACAAGGTTTCTGCCGTGTGGTTATTATTGTTTGCACGAGGTTTCTACTGTGCCGCTGTGAGATATTTACTTTTGGGACTACGAGGCGATACCTCGGGAGTGCCCCTGTTGATTTCCTCTATTGCTGTATTATTTTTGTTGTTGTTCCTTAAGTTGTAAGATTCTTGCTTCCTTACATGTTGTAATTATCTTCTTTGATTACGTGTTTTTCCATCTGTGAATTTCTATTGTTACGCTTCTCTGTCATTTCATTATTCCGTTATATTTCCCTGACTTGTCTCTTATTATTTTAGTAGGGCCATGACGTGACCTCGTCACTACTCTACCGAGGTTAGGTTTGATACTTACTGGGTACCATTGTGGTGTACTCATACTACGCTTCTGCATATCTTTTTGTGCAGATCCAGGTATGTCTTACCAGACCAGATATTAGTGAGCTAGTCTGTATGTTGAGACTTCAAGGTATATCTGCCAGCATCCGCAGACCTCGTAGTCCCCTTCTATCTTTATTATGTTATTTTCCTTATCCTCATTAGACTCCGATGTGTAGAGATATTTAGTATTTCTCTTTAAATCTTGTGACTTGTATCTACCAGGTTTTGGGAGTTGTAATTACTTTGAATTGTAGTTTTTATTTATTTCAGATGTTGAGGTTTTGAGTTTCAGTTTAATATTCAATTATCCGCATAATTGTTAGGCTTACCTAATCTTAGAGACTAGATGCCGTCACGACATCCTATGGAGGGAAATTGGGACCGTGACAAGTTGGTATCAGAGTTCTAGGTTCATAGGTGTTATAAGTCATAAGTAGGTTTAGTAGAGTCTCGTGGATCGGTACAGAGACGTCTGTACTTATCTTCGGGAGGCTATGGAACTGTTAGGAGAATCTTCACTTCTTTGATTCCTTATCATGTGAAATTTTTGACTTCGGATTCTAAATTTTTTGTCTTTCTATTCTCTCATAGATGGTGAGGACACGTATAACTGGATCGGATGACTAGACACCCGCGCCCCCTGCTAGAGCCGCGAGAGGCCGAGGTAGAGGCCGGGGACGTCCACGTGGTGAAGCCAGAGTACCGACACGAGCTGCTACAGAGGAGACACCGGTAGCTACAGTTGGAGGGCAGCCACCTGAGACGCCTGTTACTGCACCAGTCCTCCAAGAGATTCTCGCCTAGTTTCTGAGCATGTTCAACACTTTGGCCTAGGCAGGGTTGATACCACTTGCTCCTGTCACATCTCAGGCTGGAGGAGGAGCACAGATTCCTGCCACCCGTACCTAGAGCAGTGGGTCCAGGTCGACCAGGTTCTTGAGGTCCTACCAATGTAGCTGGCAGCCCCAGTGTAGCTTGAGATTAGGGCAGCAGTTTCTGAGGAGGACCAGCTCAGGCTCGAGAGGTACAAGAAGTACCACCCTCCTACTTTCAGTGGCTTGGCGTCAGAGGATGCCCAGGGTTTTCTTGAGGAGTGCCACCGTATCTTCCGTACTATGGGTGTTGTAGAGTCCAGTAGGGTTTCTTTCACTACGTTCCAGCTTAGAGGAATGACTTATCAGTGGTGGCGAGCATATGAGTTGGGTAGTCCGACCGAGGAAGCTTCACTCACTTGGACTTAGTTCTCAGATAAGTTCTTGAGGGAGTATGTTCCCTAGAGTCTTAGAGATGCATGGCGCGCAGAGTTTGAGCAGTTGCGCTAGGGTTCTATGACCGTGTCAGAGTATGCGGTCCAGTTCAGTGATTTGGCTAGGCATGCACCAACCTTGGTTGCTACTGTTCGAGAGAGGGTTCGTCGATTTATCGAGGGGCCCAACCCCAATATCATATTTAGCATGGCCTAAGAGTTAGAGATGGACATCGCATACCAGCAGATAGTGGGGATTGCTAGGAGATTTGAGGGTATGTTGACTTGGGAGAGGGAGGAGAGAGAGGCCAAGAGGTCTTGAGAGTCTGGCACATATAGTGGTACTCGTGCCCCAACTGCAGCTCTGTTTTGCGAGTCGCCCTATTCATTTAGCAATTCCAGCCGCCAGTGGTACTCCAGCCACTCCTAGGCCCCAGGCTCCCTATTATGCACCGTCATTGTCTAGTGTACCTCCTACACGAAAGCTTTGAGCGGTCAGTCCAGCCGATCAGGCCCGAGCCAGCCACATTAGCCACATCCTCCGAGAGCTTGTTTTGAGTGTGGTGACACTCGTCATATGGTGAGGAATTTCCCCAGACTCAGGAGGGGTGTACCTCCACAGACCACTCAGGCACCGCGTGCTCCACCGGGTCCTCAGGCTATGGTTACAGCACCAGCTACCACTCCACCTGCACAACCAGCTCGAGGTGGAGGTTGGGAAGGTAGAGGTCACCCTAGAGGGGGAGGCCAGGCTAGATATTTTGCCCTTCCTGCTAGGACGGAGGCAGTTGCATCCGACTCTATCATCACATGTATTGTTCCAGTTTGTCATAGAGATGAATCAGTCTTATTTGATCCAGGCTCCACTTATTTCTATGTGTCATCTTATTTTGCTCCGTATTTGGGTGTATCCCGTGATTGTTTTGAGTTCTCTTGTCTATGTGTCTACACTCGTGGGAGATTCTATTATTGTTGACCATGAGTATCGGTCGTGTTTGATTGTTCTTAGTGGTTTTGAAACCATAGTTGATTTATTATTTCTCAGTATGGTGGACTTTGATGTTATTTTGGGCATGGCCTGGTTGTTTCCCTATCATGCTATACTTGATTGTCATGCTATGATAGTGATATTGGCTATGCCAGGTCTACCGCAGTTAGAGTGGAGTGGTACTTTAGATTATGTTCCTAGCAGGTTTGTCTCATTTCTAAAGGCTCAGCGGATGGTTGAGAAGGGGTGTGATGCGTATCTGGCATATGTGAGGGATATTAATATTGATACTCCTACTGTCGAGTCAGTTCAAGTAGTGAGGGATTATCTAGATGTATTCCCGGCGGATCTTACGGGCATGCCGCCTGACAGAGATATCGACTTTGGTATTAATTTGTTACCGAACACTCAATCCATTTCTATTCCACCGTATCGTATGGCCCCAACAGAGTTGAAAGAATTAAAGGAACAATTGCAATAGTTACTTGATAAGGGATTCATTCGGCCCAGTGTGTCGCATTGGGGTGCTCCTGTCTTGTTTGTAAAGAAGAAGGATGATTCTATGCGAATTTGTATTGATTATCGCTAGTTGATCAATGTTACAGTGAAGAACATGTATCCATTTCCACGTATTGATGACCTATTTGATCAGCTTCAGTGTGCCAGAGTGTTCTCTAAGATTGACTTGCATTCAGGCTATCATCAGTTGAAGATTCGGGAGCCAGATATCCCGAAGACTACTTTCAGGACTCGGTATGGTCATTACGAGTTCCTTGAGATGTCTTTTGGGCTGACTAACGCCCCAACAATATTCATGCACTTGATGCACAATGTATTTCTACCCTATCTTTACTTGTTCATCATTGTGTTTATTGACGACATTCTGGTGTACACCCGGAGCTGGGAGGATCATGAGCACCACTTGAGGACTGTGCTTTTGACATTGAGAGAAAAGAAGTTATATGCAAAATTTTTGAAGTGTGAATTCTGGATAGATTCAGTGGCATTTTTGGTTCATATGGTATCGAGTGGGGGGGGGGGGGAATCAAGGTAGATCTGAAAAAGATTGAAGCAGTGCAGAGTTGGCCGAGACCGTCCTCAGCTACGGAGATCCGGAGTTTTCTTGACTTGGCAGGTATTGACATTGATTTGTAGAGGGTTTCTCGTCTATTGCAGCACCTATGACCAGATTGACATAGAACGGTGCTCCATTCAGGTGGACCGATGTGTGTGAGGAGAGTTCTCAAAATCTCAAGACTACTTTGACTACAACCCTAGTATTGTTATTGCCTACTAGCTCGGGGTCTTATACGATGTATTGTGATGCGCCATGCATTGGTCTCGGCGCGGTGTTGATGTAGGATGATAGGGTGATTGCCTACGAGTCTAGAAAATTGAAGGTGCATGAGAAGAACTATCCTGTCCACGATCTCGAGTTAGCAGCTATTGTTCATGCCTTGAATATCTGGTGGCACTATTTGTATGATGTCCCTTGTGAGGTCTACACCGATCACCGGAGTCTACAACATCTGTTTAAAAAGAAGGATCTTAACTTGCGGAAACAGAGATAGTTGGAGCTACTTAAGGATTATGATATCACCATTTTATATCATCCCAGGAAAGCCAATGTGGTGGCCGATGCCTTGAGTCGCAATGCGAAGACTTTGGGCAGTTTAGCATATCTACCAGTAGCAGATATGCCTTTAGCCTTGGATGTTCATGCCTTGGCCAACCAGTTTGTCAGACTGGATGTTTTCGAGCCGAGCCGGATTTTGGTTTGTGTGGTTTCTCAGTCTTCACTTTATGATCGTATCAGAGAGTGTCAGTATGATGACCCCCATCTGCTTGTCCTCAAGGACACTGTTTAGCACGGTGATGCCAAGGAAGTCACTATTGGAGATGGCATTGTGTTACTGATACAAGGCAGACTATGTGTGCCCAATGTAGATGGATTGAGTGAGTTGATTCTCCAGGAGGCTCACAATTCATGGTACTCCATTCATCTAGGTGCCGCGAAGATGTATTAGGACTTGAGGCAGCATTATTGGTGGAGGAGAATGAAGAAGGACATAGTGAAGTATGTAGCTTGGTGCCTAAATTGTCAGCATGTGAAGTATGAGAATCAACGGCCGGGTGGATTGCTTCAGAAGTTAGAGATTCTAGAGTGGAAATGGGAGCAGATCACTATAGATTTTAGTATTGGGCTCCCACAGTCTCAAACGAAGTTCGATACAGTTTGGGTAATTGTGGATAGATTGACCAAGTCAGCTCATTTCATTCATGTGGTTACTACTTATTCTTCAGAGCAACTGGATCGGGTTTACATTCGCGAGATTGTCAGGCTTCATGGCATGCCAGTATCTATCATCTCTGACCGGGGTACGCAGTTTACATCATGGTTCTGGAGAGCCGTACAACATGAGTTGGGTACTCGAGTGGAGTTGAGTACAGCGTTTCGCCCTCAGACAGACGGACAGTCCGAGCGCACTATTCAGATATTGGAGGATATGCTTCGTGCGTGTAATGGATTTTGGGGGTGCTTGGGATCATTTCTTTCCACTTTCGAAGTTTGCCGACAGCAACAGTTATCAGTCAAGCATTTAGATGGCACCGTATGAGGCTTTGTATGGTAGGCGGTTCCGGTCTCTAGTGTGTTGGTTTGAGCCGGGTGAGGCTAGGATATTGGGTACAGATTTGGTTCAGGATGCTTTGGAAAAGGTTAAATTAATTTAGGATTGACTTCGTTCAGCCCAATCCAGACAGAAGAGCTATGCGGATCAGAAGGCTCGCGACATTGCATTCATGGTTGGGGAGCGAGTCTTGCTCCGAGTTTCATCCATGAAAGGTGTTATGAGGTTCGGATAGAAGGGAAATTTGAGCCCTAGGTATATCAGGCCTTTTGAGATCCTTGAGAGGGTTGGAGAGGTGGCCTACAGACTTGTACTACCACCTAGTCTCTTTGCAGTTCATCCAGTGTTCCATATTTCCATGCTCCGGAAGTATCACGACGATCCGTCTTATGTGTTAGACTTCATCTTAGTCCAGTTGGACAAGGATCAATCTTATGTTGAGGAGCCGGTGGCCATTTTGGACAGGCAGGTTCAGAAGTTGAGGTCAAAGAGCATTGCTTCAGTAAAGGTTCAATAGAGGGGTCATCCAGTTGAGGAGGCGACTTGGGAGACCGAGCATGATATGCGTAGCTGTTATCCTCATCTTTTTACCACTTTAGGTATGTCTCTATACTCGTTCGAGGACGAACATTTGTTTTAAGAGGGGTAGGATGTAACGACCCGGCCGGTCGTTTTGAGTGTATTAGCCCCGACTCCCTATTTGTTTCCTTCTTTGTGTTGTACTGCGGTTACATGACTTGCCGGGAGGTTTGGTTTTTGGTTTCGGATAGTAATTTCAATTATGACTTGTGTGCAAAATTTGAGGTCAATCGAACTTGATTTGATAGGTTTCAGCGTCAAATGTAGAAGTTAGAAGTTCTAAAGTTTATTAGGCTTGAATTGATGTGCAATTCATGTTTTTAGCGTTGTTCGGTATGATTTGAAGGCTCGACTAAGTTTGATATTTTAGGATTTGTTGGTAAATTCAGACGTGGTCCCGGGGCCCCAGGTGCGATTCGGATTGAAACCGGAATGAATTGAGACTTGTGCCATTGCTGATGTTGGGCTGGTTCTGGTGTGTTGCACCTGCGCATTTTGGAGCATAAGTGTGGAGCCGCATATGTGAAGGTATAGTCGCTTCTGCGATGTTGGGCATGGGTTGGAGTTCCGCTCCTTCGGATTTAAGAACACATGTGCGTGACCGCATCTACAGTGGGCCTATCACAGGTGTGAGTTTAAGGCTCTAGTTGAAGTTCGCTTCTGCGGTCCATGTGGCACTTCTGCGGCATCGCAGATGCTATGGGAAGCTCGCAGGTGTGAAGGGTGGGCTGCTAGATGAGGGCCGCAGATGCAGGATTTTACTCGCAAATGCGAGATCACAGGTGTGATTTATTTGTTCGCAAATGCGGAAGTGCTGGGTAGAGAGGTTATATTCGAGGGTTTGCCATTTTCTTCATATTTTGAGATATAGAGCTCGGATTAAGGCGATATTCTGAGGTATTTTTAGAGATATTATTGGGGTAAGAGTTCCTAATTCTTTTTGTTTAAATTCCACTACTTTATTTTTGATTTCTTCATTTAATTAACGATTTGGGTTGAAACATTGGGGAAAAAGGTGTAAATGTTCTTAGACCGAATTCTTGAGTTTTGAAAGGCTAAATGAGATCGGATGTGAATAATTCTTGTATGGCTGGACTCGACATCGAATGTGTGTTCATTTTTTGTAATTTTGGTCGGGTTCCGAGATGTGGGCCCAAGTCAATGTTTTGGAGCAATTTTTCAATTCTTTGCTAAAGTCGTAGTTTCATTATTTAAATTAGTTTCTTTTAATTATATTTATAGTATATAATTGTTTTGGCTAGATTCGAGCCGATCGGAGTTGGAGAATCGAGGGAAATGCCTACTTATTGATTGATTGAGCAAGGTTTGAGGTAAGTGACTTGTCTAACCTTGTGTGGGGGAAAATTCCCCTTAGGATTTGGTACTGTTATGGTAAATTGCATTACGTGAAGGTCGTGTACGCGAGTTGACGAGTGCATACTCGGGCTAAATGTTAAAAACCCAATTTTTGCTAAGTAGTTCCTTTTATTTCCTTAATTGAGTTACTTTAGCACGTGTAGTCATCATGTTTAGCCTAATGTCACATGTCTACGTGTCTTATATCTTACTTGCAATTTCTCCAACATGCTTAGTTGAATTACCTTCTTTTTTTGATTCAGTATTCATTCTTTAACTATAGGATTCTTTGCTTGTAATCTCATTATTTAATTTGTTAGGTGTTGTTTTCGTGATTTTTGTTGTGATAACTATTTGGTTGTGGCACAAGGTTTCTACCGTGCGTAGTGTTATTGTGGCACGAGGTTTCTGCCGTGCGAAGTATTATTGTGGCACGAGGTTTCTGCCATGTGGAGTGTTATTGTGCACGAGGTTTCTGTCGTGCGGTTATTATTGTTTGCACAAGGTTTTTGCTGTGCCGCTGTGAGATATGTACTTTTGGGACTAATAGGCGATACCTCGGGAGTGCCCCTGTTGATTTCCTCTATTGTTGTATTATTGTTGTTGTTGTTCCTTAACTTGTAAGATTCTTGCTTCCTTACGTGTTGTAATTGTCTTCTTTGATTTCGTGTTGTTCCTTCTATGAATTTCTATTGTTATGTTCTTTGTCATTTCATTATACCGTTATATTTCCCTGCCTTGTCACTTATTATTTCAGTAGGGACCTGACCTGACCTCGTCACTACTCTACCGAGGTTAGGCTTGACAGTTACTAGGTACCGTTGTGGTGTACTCATACTACTCTTTTGTATATATTTTTGTGCAGATCTAGGTACATCCTACCAGACCAGATATCAGTGAGCTAGTCCGTACATTGGGACTTTAAGGTGTATCTGCTAGTGTCCGCAGACCTCGGAGTCCCCTCTATCTTTATTATGTTGTTTTCCTTATCCTCACTAGACTCCCATGTGTAGAGATATTTAGTATTTCTCTTTCGAGATCTTGACTTATATCTACCAGGTTTTGGGAGTTGCAATTACTTTGAATTGTAGTTTTAATTTATTTCAGATGTTGAGGTTTTGAGTTTCAGCTTAATATTCAATTATGCCACATAATTGTTAGGCTTACATAGTCTTAGAGACTAGGTGCCGTCACAACATCCTATGAAGGGAAAATGGGGTCATGACAAGGAGCCACCTGTAGCTCCAGTTGGGGGGCAGGCACCTGAGACGCTTGTTACTGCCCCTACACTTCAGGAGACCCTCTCCCAGTTTCTGAGCATGTTTATCACTCTAGCTCAGGCAGGGTTGATTCCACTTGCTCCTACCACATATCAGGCTAGGGGAGGAGCACAGGCTCCCACCGCCCTTACCCTAGAGCAGCGGGTCTAGGTTGACCAGGTCCCAAAGGTCATCTTAGTGCAGCCGGTTGTCCCAGTTCATCCTGAGGTTAGGGTAGAAACTTCTGAGAGGGAGCATCTCAGGCTCAAGAAGTACAAGAAGTACCACTCTCCTACTTTCAACGGTTTTGCTTCAGAGGACGCACAGGGTTTTCTGGAGAAGTGCCGCCGTATCCTCCATACTATGGGTATTGTGGGGTCTAGTGGATTTGCTTTCACTACGTTCCATCTTAAGAGAGTGGCTTATCAGTGGTGGCGAGCATATGAGTTGGGTAGCCCGACCGAGGCAGCTTCACTCACATGGGATCATTTCTCAGAGATGTTCATGAGGGAGTTTGTTCCACAGAGTCTTAGGGATGCATGGCACACATAGTTTGAGTAGTTACGCCAGGGTGCTATGATCGTATCGGAGTATGATGTTCGGTTCAACGGGTTTTCCAGACATGTACCTACATTAGTTTCCATTGTTAGAGAGTGAGTCCGTCGATTTATCGAGTGGCTCAACTGTGGTATTAGATTCAGCATGGCTCGAGAGTATGAGACTAATACCCCATACTAGAAGGTTATAGAGATCGCTAGGAGATTGGAGGGTATGTGGAGTCAGGAGAGAGTGGAGAGGGAGGCCAAGAGGCCTCGAGATTTTGGCACATATAGTGGTGCCCATGCCCCAGTTGCAGCCTGTCATGGTAGGGGCTATGTGAGCCGTCCTGTTCATTTAGCACTTCCCAGTTTCCAGCGGTGTTTCGGTCACTCCCAGGTCTCTGGTTACCCATTATGCACCACTACTGTCTAGTGCACCTCTTGCATAAGGTGCTTTCAGCGGTTAGTCCAGCCGACCAGGTTCGAGCCAGTTCCAGCAGCCACATCCTCCGAGATCTTGTTTTGAGTATGGTAACACTCGTCATATGGTGAGATATTGCCCTAGACTCAGGAGGGGTGCACCTCCATAGACCACCCAGGCTCCACGTATTCCACAAGTACCCCAGACTTCCCAGGCCATGGTTATCGCATCAATTTCCACTCCACCTGCACAACCAGCTAGAGGTGGAGGTCAGGCGGGTGGAGGTCGCCCTAGAGGGGGAGGCTAGGCCAGATGTTATGCATTTCCTACTAGGACGAAAGTGGTTGCATCCGACTCAGTTATCACAGGAATTGTTCTAGGTTGTCATAGAGATGCATCAGTTTTATTTGACCCAAGCTCTACTTATTCCTATGTATCATTTTACTTTGCTCCATATTTGGGTATATCCCGTGATTCCTTGAGTTCTCCTATCTATGTATCCACACTAGTGGGATATTCCATTGTTGTTGACCATGTGTATTAGTCATGTTTAGTTGTTCTTGGTGGTTTTGAGACCATAGCTGACCTATTGTTGCCTAGTATGGTAGATTGTGATATTATTTTGGGCATGGATAGGTTGTAACCCTATCATGCTATTCTTGATTGTCACGCCAAGACGGTGACTTTGGCTATGCCAGGTGTTCCGCGATTAGAGTGGATGGGTACTTTGGATTATGTTCCTAGCAGGGTGGTGTTTTTCCTTAAGTCACAACGGATGCTTGGAAAGGGGTGTGGGGCATATCTAGCCTTGTGAGATATTGACACTCTTACCGTTGAGTCAGTTCCGGTAGTGAGGGATTATCCAGATGTATTTCAAGTGAATCTTCCTGGTATGCTGCCCGATAGGGATATCAATTTTGGTATTGATTTGTTACCGACACTCCGCCCATTTATATTCCACCATATCATATGGCCCCAATAGAGTTGAAGGAGTTAAAGGAGCTATTGTAAGAGTTGCTTTATAAGGGTTTCATTCGGCCCAGTGTGTCACCTTGGGGTGCTCCGGTCTTGTTTGTAAAGGAGAATGATGGTTCTATGCGTATGTATATTGATTATCAACAGTTTAACAATGCTACAATGAAGAACAAGTATACATTGCCATGCATTGATGACCTATTTGATCAGCTACAAGGTGCCAGAGTGTTTTCAAAGATTGATTTGCGGTCATGCTATCATCAATTGAAGATTCGGGAGCCAGATATTCCGAAGACTACCTTCAGGACTCGGTATGGTCATTATGAGTTCATTGTGATGTCATTTGGGCTAACCAATGCCCCAACAACATTCATGCACTTGATGAACAGTGTATTCTAGCCCTATATTGACTCATTCATCATTGTGTTTATTGACGACATCTTGGTGTACTCCTGGAATAGGGAGGATCATGAGTAGCACCTAAGGACCTTGCTCCATACCTCTAGAGAAAAGAAGTTGTATGCAAAAATTTCAAAGTGTGAATTCTATCTTGATTCGATGGCATTTATTTTGTCATGTAATGTCAAGTGAGGGGATCACGGTAGATTCGAAGAAGATTGAAGCAGTGCAAAAGAGTTGGCCCAAACTGTCTTTAGCTATTGAGATCCGGAGTTTTCTTCATATGGCGGGGTATTACTGTCGATTTGTGGAAGGTTTCTCATCTATTGCTGCACCTATGAACAAATTGACCTAGAAGGGTTCTCCGTTCAGGTGGACCGATGAGTGTGAGGAGAGCTTTCAAAATCTCAGGACTACTTTGACTACGACCCCAATATTAGTGTTGCCTACGGGTTCAGGGTCTTATATTGTGTACTGTGATGCGTCGCATGTTGGCCTCGGTGCGGTGTTGATGCAAGATGGTAGGGTGATTTCCTACGTGTATAGACATCTAAAGGTTCATAAGAAGAATTATCTTGTCCACAACCTTGAGGTAGCATCTATTGTTCATGCCTTGAAGATTTAGCAGCACTATTTGTATGGTGTACCTTGTGAGGTCTATACCGACCACCGGAGTCTACAACATATGTTCAAACCAAAGAATCTTAACTTGCGGCAGCAGAGGTGGTTAGAGTTGCTTAAGAACTATGATATCACCATTCTATATCATCCGGGGAAGGCCAATGTGGTGGCCGATGCCTTGAGTCGTAAGGTGGAGAGCTTGGGCAGTTTAGCATATCTACCGGTAGTAGACAGACCATTAGAATTGGATGTTCATGCCTTGGCCAACCAGTTTAATAGATTAGATGTTTTGAAGCCGAGTTGAGTTTTGGCTTGTGTGGTTTCTTGGTCTTCTCTATATGATCGCATTAGAGAGCGTCAGTATGACAACCCCCATATGCTTGTCCTCAAGGACATGGTTCAGCACGACGATGCCAAGGAGCTCACTATTGGGGATGATGATGTGTTACGGATGCCGGGTAGGCTATGTGTGCCCAAGGTAGATGGTTTGCGTGAGTTGATTCTCCAGGAGGCTCACAGTTCGCGGTACTCCATTAATTCTGGTGCCCCTAAGATGTATCAGGACTTGAGGTAACTCTATTGGTGGAGGAGAATGAAGAAGGACATAGTGGAGTATCTAGCTCGGTGCCTAAATTATTAGAAGGTGAAGTATGAGCATCAACGGCATGGTGGATTACTTCAGAAGTTAAGGATTCTAGAGTGTAAATGGGAATAGGTTACTACGGATTTTGTTGTTGGGCTCCCACAAACTCAAAAGAAGTTTGATGCAGTATGAGTGATTGTGGATAGGTTGACTAAGTGAGCTCATTCCATTCCAGTGGTGACAACCTATTCTTCAGAACAGATGGCTCAAGTTTATATTCACGAGATTGTCCGACTTCATGGTGTGCTAGTATCCATCATCTCTGATTGGGGTACGCTGTTTACATCGCGATTTTGGAAGGCCGTACAACATGAACTGGGCACACAGGTTGAGTTGAGTATAACACTCCACCCTCAGATGGACGGACAATCCGAGCACACTATTCAGATATTGGAGGATATTCTTCGTGTGTGTGTGATGGAGTTTGGGGGTTCTTGGGATCAGTTCTTGCCATTTGCGAAGTTTGCCTACAACAACAGCTACCAGTCGAGCATTCAGATTGCTCCGTATGAGGCCTTGTACGGGAGGCAGTGTCGGTCTTCGGTGGTTTGGTTTGAGCCGGGTGAGGCTAGGCTACTGGGTATTAACCTGGTTCAAGATGCTTTGGAAAAGGTTAAATTGATTCAAGATCAGACCCAATCTGAATAGAAGAGTTATGAGGATCGGATGGTTCGCAATGTTGCATTCATGGTTGGGGAGCGGGTTTCGCCCATGATTAGTATTATAAGGTTCGGGAAGAAAGGCAAGTTTAGATCTAGGTATATCTGACCGTTTGAGATTCTTGAGAGCATTGGAGAGGTGGACTACAAGCTTGCACTGCCACCTAGTCTAGCTGTTGTTCATCCAGTATTCAATGTTTCTATGCTCCGAAAGTATCACAGTGATCCGTCTTATATGTTGGATTTCAGCTCAGTACAGTTGGACAAGGATTTGTCTTGTGTTAAGGAGTCGGTGGCCATTTTGGACAGGCAAGTCCGAAAGTTGAGGTCGAAGAACATTACTTCACTGAAGGTTCAATGGAGGGGTCAACCGTTCGAGGAGGCGACTTGGGAGACCGAGCATGATATGCGTAGCCGTTATCCTCATCTTTTCACCACTTAAGGTATGTGTCTATACTCGTTCGAGGACGTATGTTTCTTTTAAGAGGGGGAGGATGTAATGACCCGGCCAGTCGTTTTGAGTATTTTAGCACCGATCCACTATTTATTGCCCTCTCTATGTTGAATTATGGTTGCGTGACTTGTCGAAGGTGTTTAGTTTTGGTTTCGGGTTAGGTTCGAAGTGAAATGGGATATATAGTCCCTAAGTTGGAGCTTTAAGTTGAAAGAGTTAACTGTAGTTTGACTTTTGCGTAGATGACTTCAGAATGGAGTTTGATGGTTCCAATAGCTCCACATGATGATTTTGGACTTAGGAGCGTGACCAAATGCTGATTTGGAGGTCCGTAGGTCGGTTCGACTTGAATTGGCAAACGTTAGGAGGTTGGAGGTTTGGAAGGTTGAGAAGTTTGACCGGGATTTGACTTTATTGATATAGGCGTTGGATTCCAATTTCGGGAGTTGAAATAGGCCTGTCACGTCATTTATGACTTGTGTGCAAAATTTGATGCCAATCAGAGTTGTTTTTGGTATGAATCGACATTACTTTTGGAATTCAGAAGTTCATAGTTTCCATAGGCTTGAATTGGGTTGTGATTCGTTGTATTGATATTTTTTTATGTAATTGTTGGCCCAGAGTAGGTCCGTTATGTGTTTTGGAACTTGTTGGTATATTCGGACGGGGTCCCGAGGGCCCCGGGTATGATTCAGATTGAATTCAGAATTATTTTGGACCTAAAGCATTGCTGAAGCACTGCTGCTTCTGGTGTGATCGCACCCGCGATGGGTGGGGCCGCAGGTGCAGTAGAGAATGGGGGATGCTAGGATCGTAGAAGCGGGAAGCTCTCCGCAGAACTGAAGTCTCTTCTATGATGAAAGGAAGCGCATGAGCGGGCATTGGTCGTAGGTGCGCCATTTCCTCCGCAGGTGCGCGTGCACAGATGCGGTTGTTTTCTCGCAGAAGTGAGGGATGTTGGGCTTAGTGATAACCACACATGCGATGGAAATTCCGCAGGTGCGGAGCCGCAGATGCGACTGTGGGTTCGCAGATGCGAATTCACTGGGGAGAAAAGGCCTAAGTTCTAGGGTTTGATCTCATTTTCATTTTTGGACCTAGAGAGCTCGGTTTGTGGCGATATTTCGAGAGTTTTTCAAGGAAATCATTGGGGTAAGAAATTCTAACTCAGTTTTGGTTATATTACACGAATCTGTTGTTGTTTTCATCATCTAATTAGTGTTTTGAGCTTGAAGTTTGGGGAAAAATTTATGAAATTCCTTAGGCTAAATTTTGGGGATTTGAAAAACTATTTGAGGTCGGATTTGAGTAATTCCTATATAGTTGGACTCGTTACCGAATGGGTGTTCGAATTTTGTAGTTTTGGTCAAGTTTCGAGATGCGGGCCCGAGTTGACTTTTTGTTTCTTTGCCCAAGTTGTGTGAGGCTTCTTTTTATTTGGATCCAAGTCTTACCCTTCTAAGTATACAATATTTGGCTTCACCAACTTGTGAAACAAAAAGAACTCTCACACAACTTGTGTCAGTTTTTTTAGGAACAAAATATACCTCCTTTTGTTTTTCTTAGGCCTTAAAACCTTTCAATGATCATGTTGCACAAGTCGATCCCATATTTGCTCCACAATTCAATGTGTTCTCTATTCCTAATTCCGAGCCTGCCGGAGCTAGAGATAAATCTAGCATTTGAATTTTATGTGTTCGAGTTTGGAATTCTTCCACAACTCATTTGATTTACTGGGTTCCAAAATAATTTTTGTACTTGCTTACTGAATTTTTTAACATACATGTTTAAGTCACTACCAACACTATATCTACCCTGGCCGAAGCAACTAGAAACGTTGATTTGAAGATTAGGGCACGAAAAATAGTCCATATATTTTCTCTTATTCTCAAAAAGCTACCACATCGTCCGAGCTTGCAAGCTAAAAAAGAGCACTAATCATATCATTATTAACAAATTGAAGAAGAATATTTGCATGGGCAATAAAGTCTGCAACACTTTTGCAAATTCTTTCCTCTATCTCTTATGACTAGAATAAATCCTATTATACATTCATCTATGACGTTTAACAACTTTCAGCTACACAAACGATCAAAGAAGACTATGACAATCCAGTTTACTAGTGATATTGTGTACTTCAAATCCAGCTTGCATGGTTTTAAGTACGGCATTGAGATTAAGGTTTGCTTCCTTATGTATGTAACAACCCAACCGATCATTTTGAACTCTAGCGCGTCGTTCGGCGGTTTGAGGCCTCGAGTAGATCTACTTCATGTATTATGACTTGTATGTGTGGTCTGAATTGGATTTTTGGGAAGTTCGGAGTTGATTCGGAAGAAAAAAATTCTAATTTCGGAAGCTTTAAGTTGGAAGAATTGGTTAAGGTTTGAATTTTGAGAAAACGACCTCGAAATCGGGATTTGAAGGTTCCAATAGGTTCGTATGATAATTTTAGACTTGGGAGTATGTTCGGGTTGAGTATCGGGTAGTCCGTAAGCATTTCAGCGCTTATTATGGATAGTTGGCATTTTGGAAGTTTTAGAATTTCATAGGTTTGGTTTGAAGTGGATTTTGATGTTATCGATGTCCGTTTGAAGTTCCGAGGCTCGGAATAGGTTCGTATCATGATTTGTGACTTGTGCATAAAGTTTGGCGTCATTCCGGAATGTTTAAGTGTAATTCAGACGCGTTCGGCAAAGTTTGGAAGTTGAAAAGTTGAAAGAAAGGTTTTGGCCATTAAATCATAGTTTTAATTATGTTTAGCATGATTTGAGCCTTCGACTAAGTTCATATCATAATGGGGGACGTGTTGGTATATTTGGTTGAGGTCCCGGGGGCCTCGAGTGGATTCCGGGTGGTCAACGGATTGGATTTTGGACTTAAGGAAAACCTGGAAGTTCTGGATGCTGGTGTTTTTGCACCTCTGCAGGAAGGAGCGCAGGTGCGCTACCACAGGAGCGAGGCAGTGGCTTACAGAAGAGACCTAGGTAGGGGTGGACTAAAGTTGTAGGTGCGAAGATGTTTTCCGAACATGCATGATCGCGGAAGCAATATTGAAGGCACAAAAGTGGAAGCGGACAACTGCGGCATTTCCGCAGAAGCGGAGGGACGGGCGCAGGTGCGCCATCGCAGGTGCGAATTCGTGTCCACAGATGCGGACGTGGGAGGCCTTAGGAGAACCGCAGAAGCGGTCAAGTGGTCGCAGGTGCGATGATCGCTGGGCAGAGGGCATGTTTAAGTACACGGGTTTGGCTCATTTTCATTTTATTTCTTCCATGGAAGCTGACCTCGGAGCAATTTTAAAGTGCCATTTCCATCGTCAATCATGAGGTAAGTTATTTCTACAAGTTGTGAGTTAAATATATGAATTTGGGCTTACATGAAAATTGTGGAAATTGTGGGATTTCAAGAGAACCTAGAATTTGGTATTTTGGATTTTGACCACAAAATTGGATATGAAATTAAGAATGAATTATGTATTTGAATTTATAATGTTATGGGTAATTTTTATCTTCAAAAACTTTCAGAATCCGGGTACATGGGCCCGGGGGTTGACTTTATTGACTTTTCGAGCGGAGTTGGGAAGTCTTATGAAGTAATTAATTATAATGTTGGAGTATATTTTTATTGGCTTCCATGATTGTTTGACTAGTTTCAGAACGTTTGGCTTGGAGTTGAGTGTTAGAGTGGAGTTGGAGCCGGTTATGAAACTTCGGAGCGAGGTAAGTCTCCTGTCTAACTTTGTGAGGGAGAAACTACCCCTAAGTGATGTAATTGTTATGTGCTATTAGTTGTGGGTGCTACGTATGTACGAGGTAATGAGAGTCCATACGTAGCTAAAGCATGTTATGTCCGGGTAGACTTAGGACTTCACCATGTAATATTTGAAATATTTGAACACATTGTGAAGACTTAATTAATTGAAATTTTAATTGAACTTGATTTAGAAATATATACATATCTATTAGGCCGAGCTTTATTACCTTGAGTTGTTCTCAATTTATTTGAGAAACAATAAAGTTTATACTCACCTTGTGTTCATATACTGTATCGTAAGCTCGTGTCTCGTAATTTGATAATTCCTTTCCTTTCTTGTGGAGAGGGCCGAATGCCTCCGCAGGATTTTGTATCACTCTCATGGGAGCAGGACGTTCGCCTCGGTAGTATAATAGATGTATCTACGGTTCATGCCAATCGACCCTCGACAATGTACACATTATGATAGGATCGGGCAGATTGCCTCGGCAGTATCATACTCTTTCTGAGATCTGGCCGTACAACCTCGACATAATTGTGCGTCATATCGCTAGTAATTCGAATATTCGCGAGACATTTCTTCCACTGATGTCTTGCATTTTATATGGTATTTCTTATCCGTTTGTTATTGACACATGATATTTCCAAGCCACTGAGATAGAATACAAGATTGAGAAATTGATATCGTTAAAGCAAATTTTGGAAGATTGTGTTAGTTACAATTTTACCTCATTACTACTGTTGTGCCTATTATCTATTTATGATTTACCATATTGAGTTATTGGACCACTAGTAAGTGTCGATGTCGACCCCTCGTCACTACTTATTCGGGTTTAGGCTAGATACTTACTGGGTACGCATTGATTTACGTACTCATGCTCCACTTCTGCACTAAATGTGCAGGATATGACAAGTCCATTTGGTGATTAGTTTGACCCGTAGGTGCAGCTGTTGAGGAGACTTTATGTGAGCTGCATTCCAGGCTACACATCATTTTCCATAGAGTCTCCATCGTTTTATTTAATTTATCCTATCTCATTTACATCGTATTATTGGTATCAGAGCTCCAGTTTCACTTGGGTCTCACGAGTCATGAACAAGTCTAGTAGATTCTTGAAGATCGGTACAGAGAGGTCTGTACTTATCTTCGAGAGGCTACATGGTTGTTAGGAGCACTTCCCTTCCTGATTCCTCATATTGCGATTTGATTCCCTTGAGGATTGTGCCTTTATTTCCTTCCTACTCAATCTTATGCGATGTGAAGCTCTTGTTATATATTGGTCATCGAGGAGTTATAGTGGTACTGCAGACGTGGTTCACGATGTTTTTCCTAGCGTGTTCGGGCAGGCTATTATCGTTGCCTTGCAGAGGGATGTTCTATCATTTCAGCTCAGTATCTATATTTCCTATGGCTCGAGAAAGATGATCTTCTAGGAGGTTTAGAGTTGGTAGCAATTTATTAGTTCAGGTGCTACAGGTATGGATTTGATTTGAGGCAACATTTGCGCATCGAAGTATGAGGAATGACATGGCGGGAGGTGTCTAGTAGTGATTGAATTACTAGCAGGTCAGGTATGAAAAGAAGAGGTCGAGAAGTTTCTTAAAGGAGATGGTTTAATCGAAGTGAGAGTGACATTGTTACATATGATTCTGTGGTAGGATAGCACATGCCTTGAGAAAAGTTTAGAGCGTTTTGGGGAATCATGGTTGGAAGTTACTAGGTCCACAGATGCTTATTTAATATGGAGGCTACTGCACTGAGGAAGATCGAGTATGGCAAAGCGGAGTTTTCTTGAAATGAATAGGGGTGTGAAAACTTGATTACCGTTTTTGGATACAACATGATTTCGAGTTTGGAACATATTGTCGGATGTTCAGTTGATGTCAATGCGGAATGAACAGACTTGTATGGCTGGTGGACAAGTATGGGTTCAAGAGGGTTTACTTAATTCGTGGTAGTTGTACCCAGTGCAACGTTGTTGAAAGATGTCGGCATGGAATTACACATGTGGGTTATCTCTTGTGAGCAGGTTAGCGGTTGCGTAATGTTGATGAAGTTTCTATGAAGAGTTCTACTTACTACCTAATAGGAGATCGAGTGTGCGATTATGGCTAATAATTCGGAATGTTTCATGAAAAGCTTAACAAAAGATTTCGAGAAATTTGGCGTGTTAACGGTGCGAGATCATGGTATTTGAGAAGGAGGAATCATTGTGGGCTCTAAGTTATATGATGGTAGCTTAAAGCTGAGTAGGGGAGCCCACCATCTACGATTGGATCGCATGGTTGTCTGCTTGTGCGATTTCTTATTATCGGTACTTTGGTGGATTATTTATGACTAAGAAAAGGAAACATCAGAGGAAATTCGGGCAAAGAACTTGATAAATGTGTACTATAGTTGGCCTTACCTATTCATGTTCATGTTTTTGGGAAGACTCAGAGTTTATGCTTCTTGTGGATGTGATGTACAAGGAAACGAATTCAGTCGGTTGCTTCATTGAGAGGGTATTCATGTGCTAACAAAGTGTTGAAGTTTGATTACATTCGGGACCAGGTCTGAGTGGATGACTCTCAATAGTGGTTTAATGGGTTCAAGGATGTAGCCGCGGTGTCTAAGAAATTTAGGTTCGTTGTGTGGCTAAAGACCAGGATTTTGTAGCAGAGTGTGAAGAATACTTGGGGAATTTTATATGATATCATCAGGTATGCAGAGTAGTATTGGAGGAATAGGAGAAAAAGCTTCAGATTCGCGGAGGGTCTTTCAGAATGGGTATACAAGTTGGAGATACTATTGTGTGCATAAGGATGGTATGAGATGGTTCGTAAGTATTGAGATGATGTGGTCTCATGATTCGGGTCACTCGGGATGAGTGTTGATCGAGTTAGTTATGTTTTGAATGGAGCTATTATTATTTCTAAGGCAAGTCAAGAGTAAATTGGAAGAAGTTGGGTCGGTTAGTCATTGTTTGAATCAACGTAATTATGGAAATGATCAGTTCCTTCAGGTGATTCATGCTTGTACATACGGGCTAGACAACCACCATAATTTGATTGATTTGAAGGCATTTGATTATAATATCCTTTCTATGTGTATATGGATCCTAGAAGGGTTGTGACGGTTTAGACCACAACTTGAGGTTTGTATTTTCTGCGGTTATGGGAATTCAGTTGCGTGTTGTCATCATTCCTCTGAAATGTGTGGAGTGAAAGGGGTTCTAAACGATGAAGTGTTTATTCTATTGGTGGTTCTGGAGTTTTGATAAAATTCTTGTACTCTCACGTCGTGGCATGATATGTGCAATGAGCGACATGGGAATTGGAAGTTGAGGATCAAGGTTACAGTTCGGTGTTGACAAGAATGTCACTAGTTTGGATGAGCAGGGAAAATTTAAGATGTTTAAAGGAAGCTGGCACTATCTTAGTGTCGCTTGAGATTGGTGTCCGGGGTGAGAGGCAACGTGTATTGATTTGCGGACTCCTGGTTGGCTTTAAAGAATTAGTACGGTTGGCGAACTGGAGGTGCAGACTTTGCTACCTAGTGCGGAAGGTCATGGGAGCGTATCCCATAGGGAAATTTGTATAAGTGTGACATGTAAGTCACCAGATTGTTAAGGATTGAAACCAAGTATGGAGATTCTGGTACTATCATTAATGTGAGAATTTATGCTTGAAAGACGCACTATTCCTTTGGCTGTGGGCTGTGGGAGTTTGTTCCAGACTAGACGGTTGTTCGCGTGTGTCATGAATAGGGTTATTGTGGATCCTTGGAAGGTTATTAGCCAGTATGGGACAAGCGAAATAGGCTTGAGGTCTGCTAGTAGATTTACATAAGATTGGATGTGTTCATTAGTCATAGCATTGCTTACGGAGAAGTCTTCAGGCATTGAATGTTATTCAAATCGTCAGTTATTCCATGTAATACTCTGTTGTGCCATGTGGGTTGTGATACAACTTGATTATTCGCACAAATGTTGTGGTTCCGTGTAGCTTGTGGCATTATATGAGCAGGATGACTCTCAAGATGTAGGTCATTTATTGCATCTTAGTCGTGCTTGGGTTTTGTAGCGCATGGCACTATCCGTCACCCCAGGGTTGTATTTTCGCACTTGGCGTGCTAGTGGTCGATATTCAGGTATTTCGTAGGTATAAGCATTATGGCTTGATGGGTATTTCCTTATTTATTGTAATGTGTGGATCGGGTGGCATGCCCCCATAGGTATATTGTTTGGATCGGGTTGCACGCCGCAACAATATCATGTGTGGATCGGGTTGCACGCCGCAACAGTGAGATGTTGAGTATGGTTCCTTATATCTACTTCTGTGTATTTTGTTTCTCATTTTCTGAGAAGGGTTCGTAGCACCTGTTTGATCATTTATTCGTTACGCGGGCTGGGTAGTTCTTTTCTAGAGTTTGTTTTTCCTTATGTATCACATTCGAGTTTGTAGCTGGTTGGCGCATTGATGGCGTCATATGAGGCTTTTGGCAGTGCTTGAGATGGCTTATTGCCTGAGCAGCTTGTACTGGGTGAGACAAGGTTATTGGACCTGGGATCAGTGCGATCAGAGTTATATAGGATATATTAAAGAGCAAATATCTTTATTCAGTTCAAAATGACGTAATGGTTCTTGTCAGGAGGAGAGACTCTATGATTTATTGATTTATTTAGGTGGTTATGAGTTTCTACACATCTCTTTCATCGTGGCAGTATTGAGAGAGTTGGAACAAGGCTTACATGTGTTATGAGGCATATTGTGGGCATCTGACTTGTGGAATTGTAGCTATTTTTGTCAGAGGATATTATTATGGTCATGCGACTTATGTGGTGCATGGTGTGATTTTAGCGGAGGAGCATGGTCATGTTGGGTGCAGTGTGTAAGGATTTATACAGTGTTCGTATGTTAGAATCAAGCCTCGTAGAGAAGTTTGGATGTTAGAATGTGGTTCCAAGGCTTGTGGACTAAGGTAGCAGGAAGGATTTTCAGTCTCGCTCAAGCAAGTGTGTTCATATGGGTTGTGGTGGCACGGATAGGTGCACAAAGTGTTGAACAATGATTTTGGGGAAACTCCGGAGCAGTTCTTACAACGTTCGCGGATGAACGTATGTTTAAGTAGGGGAAGGGTGTTATGGGGTTCGGGAAGAAGGGCAAGTTGAGCCCAAGGTATATCAGACATTTTGAGATTCTTGAGAGGATTGGAGAGGTGGCCTACAAGCTTGCACTTCCACCTAATCTAGCTACAATTCATCCAGTATTACATGTTTCTATGCTCCAAAAGTATCACGGTGATCCGTCTCACGTGTTGGATTTCAGCTCAGTCCAGTTGGACAAGGATTTGTCTTATGTTGGGGAGTCGGTGGACATTTTGGACCGGCAGGTCGGAAAGTTGAGGTCGAAGAACATTGCTTCAGTGAAGGTTCAGTGAAGGGGTCAACCAGTCGACGAGGCTGAGATCTGGCCATATTACCTCGACATAATTATGCGTCATATCGCTAGCAATCCGAATATTCGCGAGACAATTCTTCCACGGATGCCTTGCATTTTATATGGTATTTCTTATCCGTTTGTTATTGTCACATGATATTTCCAAGCCGTTGAGATATAATACAAGATTGAGAAAATTGATATCGTTAAAGCAAATTTTGGAAGATTGTGTTAGTTACAATTTTACCTCACTACTACTGTTGTGCCTATTATCTGTTTATGATTTACCATGTTGAGTTATTGGACCACTAGTAAGTGTCGATGTCGACCCCTCGTCACTACTTATCCGGGGTTAGGCTAGATACATACTGGGTACGCGTTGATTTACGTACTCATGCTGCACTTCTGCACTAAATGTGCAGGATCTGACAGGTTCATTTGGTGATTAGTTTGACACGTAGGTGCAGCTATTGAGGAGACTTTATATGAGCTGCATTCCAGGCTACACATCATTTTCCACAGAGTCTCCATCGTATTATTTAATTTATCCTATCTCATTTACATCCTAGATAAATGTTGTATTATTATTACACTCCTTAGTAAATGCTCATGTACTTGTGACACCGGGTTTTGGGGTATAGTAGTTGATACTTACGGTTCTGTATATTATCATCGTCTTTCAATTCTCTTATAAACTATAATTTTGTACATTCCTTGGATTTAAAAGTGTAAATTTCATTTCTTATTAAAATTTGTTATTTCGAAGGTAATAAAATGAGTAATTAAATTGATCAAACACCATTGGCTTGCCTGACGGTGGCGTTAGGCGTCATCACAATCTATAGTGGATTTTGGGTCGTGCCAGCTTAGTATCAGAGCTCTAGGTTCACTTGGGTCTCACGAGTCATGAGAAAGTCTAGTAGATTCTTGCAGATTGGTACAAAGAGGTCTGTACTTATCTTCGAGCGGCTACATGGCTGTTAGGAGCTCTTCCCTTCCTGATTCCTCATAATGCGATTTGATTCCCTTGAGGAATGTGCCTTTATTTCCTTCCTACTCAATCTTATGCGATGTGAAACGCTTGTTATATATTGGTCATCGAGGTGTTATAGTGGTACTGCAAACGTGGTTCAGGATGTTTTTCCTAGTGTGTTCGGGCATGCTATTATCGTTGCCTTGCAGAGGGATGTTCTATCATTTCAGCTTAGTATCTGTATTTCCTATGGCTCGAGAAAGATGATCTTCTAGGATGTTTAGAGTTGGTAGCAATTTATTAGTTCAGGTGCTACAAGTATTGATTTGATTTGAGGCAACATTTTGCAGCGAAGTATGAGGAATGACATGGCGAAAGGTGTCTAGCGGTGATTGAATTACTAGCAGGTCAGGTATGAAAAGCAGAGGTCGAGAAGTTACTTAAAGGAGATGGTTTAATCGAAGTGAGAGTAACAACGTAACATATGATTCTGTGGTAGGATAGCACATACCTTGAGAAACGTTTAGAGCGAGTTGGGGAATCATGGTTGGAAGTTACTAGGTCCACGGATGTTTATTTAATGTAGAGGCTACAACACTGAGGAAGATCGAGTATGGCAAAAAGGAGTTTTCTTGAAATGAATAGGGGTGTGAAAACTTGATTACCGTTTTTGGATACAACTTGATTTTGAGTTTGGAACGTATTGTCGGACGTTCAGTTGATAGGAGCAGGCCGTTCGCCTCGGTAGTATAATAGATGCATCTACGGTTCATGCCAATAGACCCTCGACAGTGTACACATTATGATGGGATCGGGTCGATTGCCTCGACAGTATCGTACTCTTTCTGAGATCTGGCCATACTACATCGACATAATTGTGCATCATATCGCTAGAAATCCGAATATTCACGAGACATTTCTTCCACTGATGTGTTGCATTTTATATGGTAGTTCTTATCCGTTTGTTATTGACACATGATATTTCTAAGCCGTTGAGATAGAATACAAGATTGAGAAATTGATATCGTTAAAGTAAATTTTGGAAGATTGTGTTAGTTACAATTTTACCTCATTACTACTGTTGTGCCTATTATCTGTTTATGATTTACCATGTTGAGTTATTGGACCACTAGTAAGTGTCGATGTCGACCGCTCGTCACTACTTATCCGGGGTTAGGCTAGATACTTACTGGGTACGCGTTGATTTACTTACTCATGCTGCACTTCTGCACTAAATGTGCAAGATCTGACAGGTTCATTTGGTGATTAGTTTGACACGTAGGTGCAGTTGTTGAGGAGACTTTATGTGAGCTGCATTCCAGGCTACACATCATTTTCCACAGAGTCTCCATCGTATTATTTAATTTATTCTATCTCATTTACATCCTAGATAAATGTTGTATTATTATTACACTCCTTAGTAAATGCTCACGTACTTGTGACACCGGGTTTTGGGATATAGTAGTTGATACTTATGGTTCTGTATATTATCATCGTCTTTCAATTCTCTTATAAACTATAATTTTGTACATTTTCGTGGATTTAAAAGTGTAAATTTCATTTCTTATTAAAATTTGTTATTTCGAAGGTAATAAAATGAGTAATTAAATTGATCAAACACCATTGGCTTGCCTGACGGCGGCGTTAGGTGTCATCACGATCTATAGTGGATTTTGGGTCGTGCCAGCTTAGTATCAGAGCTCTAGGTTCACTTGGGTCTCACGAGTCATGAGAAAGTCTAGTAGATTCTTGCAGATTGGTACAAAGAGGTCTGTACTTATCTTCGAGCGGCTACATGGCTGTTAGGAGCTCTTCCCTTCCTGATTACTCATAATGCGATTTGATTCCCTTGAGGATTGTGCCTTTATTTCCTTCCTACTCAATCTTATGCGATGTGAAGCGCTTGTTATATATTTGTCATCGAGGAGTTATAGTGGTACTGCAGACGTGGTTCAGGATGTTTTTCCTAGTGTGTTCGGGCATGCTATTATCGTTGCCTTGCAGAGGGATGTTCTATCATTTCAGCTTAGTATCTATATTTCCTATGGCTCGAGAAAGATGATCTTCTAGGATGTTTAGAGTTGGTAGCAATTTATTAGTTCAGGTGCTACAAGTATTGATTTGATTTGAGGCAACATTTTGCAGCGAAGTATGAGGAATGACATGGCGAAAGGTGTCTAGCGGTGATTGAATTACTAGCAGGTCAGGTATGAAAAGCAGAGGTCGAGAAGTTACTTAAAGGAGATGGTTTAATCGAAGTGAGAGTAACAACGTAACATATGATTCTGTGGTAGGATAGCACATACCTTGAGAAATGTTTAGAGCGAGTTGGGGAATCATGGTTGGAAGTTACTAGGTCCACGGATGTTTATTTAATGTAGAGGCTACAACACTGAGGAAGATCGAGTATGGCAAAAAGGAGTTTTCTTGAAATGAATAGGGGTGTGAAAACTTGATTACCGTTTTTGGATACAACTTGATTTCGAGTTTGGAACGTATTGTCGGACGTTCAGTTGATAGGAGCAGGCCGTTCGCCTCGGTAGTATAATAGATGCATCTACGGTTCATGCCAATAGACCCTCGACAGTGTACACATTATGATGGGATCCGGTCGATTGCCTCGACAGTATCGTACTCTTTCTGAGATCTGGCCGTACTACATCGACATAATTGTGCATCATATCACTAGAAATCCGAATATTCGCGAGACATTTCTTCCACTGATGTGTTGCATTTTATATGGTAGTTCTTATCCGTTTGTTATTGACACATGATATTTCTAAGCCGTTGAGATAGAATACAAGATTGAGAAATTGATATCGTTAAAGTAAATTTTGGAACATTGTGTTAGTTACAATTTTACCTCATTACTACTGTTGTGCCTATTATCTGTTTATGATTTACCATGTTGAGTTATTGGACCACTAGTAAGTGTCGATGTCGACCGCTCGTCACTACTTATCCGGGGTTAGGCTAGATACTTACTGGGTACGCGTTGATTTACTTACTCATGCTGTACTTCTGCACTAAATGTGCAGGATCTGACAAGTTCATTTGATGATTAGTTTGACACGTAGGTGCAGTTGTTGAGGAGACTTTATGTGAGCTGCATTCCAGGCTACACATCATTTTCCACAGAGTCTCCATCGTATTATTTAATTTATTCTATCTCATTTACATCCTAGATAAATGTTGTATTATTATTACACTCCTTAGTAAATGCTCACGTACTTGTGACACTGGGTTTTGGGATATAGTAGTTGATACTTACGGTTCTGTATATTATCATCGTCTTTCAATTCTCTTATAAACTATAATTTTGTACATTTTCGTGGATTTAAAAGTGTAAATTTCATTTCTTATTAAAATTTGTTATTTCGAAGGTAATAAAATGAGTAATTAAATTGAACAAACACCATTGGCTTGCCTGACGGCGGCGTTAGGTGTCATCACGATCTATAGTGGATTTTGGGTCGTGCCAGCTTAGTATCAGAGCTCTAGGTTCACTTGGGTCTCACGAGTCATGAGAAAGTCTAGTAGATTCTTGCAGATCCATACAAAGAGGTCTGTACTTATCTTCGAGAGGCTACATGGCTGTTAGGAGCACTTCCCTTCCTGATTACTCATAATGCGATTTGATTCCCTTGAGGATTGTGCCTTTATTTCCTTCCTACTCAATCTTATACGATGTGAAGCGCTTGTTATATATTTGTCATCGAGGAGTTATAGTGGTACTGCAGACGTGGTTCAGGATGTTTGTCCTAGCGTGTTCGGGCAGGCTATTATTGTTGCCTTGTAGAGAGATGTTCTATCATTTCAGCTCAGTATCTGTATTTCCTATGGCTCGAGAAAGATGATCTTCTAGGAGGTTTAGAGTTGGTAGAAATTTATTAGTTCAGGTACTACAGGTATTGATTTGATTTGAGGCAACATTTTTGTAGCGAAGTATGAGGAATGACATGGCGGGAGGTGTCTAGCGGTGATTGAATTACTAGCAGGTTAGGTATGAAAAGCAGAGGTCGAGAAGTTCCTTAAAGGATATGGTTTAATCGAAGTGAGAGTAACAACGTAACATATGATTCTGTGGTAGGATAGCACATACCTTGAGAAACGTTTAGAGCGAGTTGGGGAATCATGGTTGGAAGTTACTAGGTCCACGGATGTTTATTTAATATGGAGGCTACAACACTGAGGAAGATCGAGTATGGCAAAAATGAGTTTTCTTGAAATAAATAGGGGTGTGAAAACTTGATTACCGTTTTTGGATATAATGTGATTTCGAGTTTGGAACGTATTGTCGGACGTTCAGATGATAGGAGCACGCCGTTCGCCTCGGTAGTATAATAGATGCATCTACGGTTCATGCCAATTGACCCTCGACAGTGTACACATTATGATGGGATCGGGCCGATTGCCTCGACAATATCATACTCTTTCTGAGATCTGGCCGTACTACCTCGACATAATTGTGCGTCTTATCGCTAGCAATCCGAATATTTGTGAGACATTTCTTCCACTCATGTGTTGCATTTTATATGGTATTTCTTATCCGTTTGTTATTGACACATGATATTTCCAAGCCGTTGAGATAGAATACAAGATTGAGAAATTGATATCGTTAAAGCAAATTTTGGAAGATAGTGTTAGTTACAATTTTACCTCACTACTACTGTTGTGCCTATTATGTGTTTATGATTTACCATGTTTAGTTATTGGACCACTAGTAAGTATCGATGTCGACCCCTCGTCACTACTTATCCGGGGTTAGGCTAGATATTTACTGGGTACGCATTGATTTACGTACTCATGCTGCACTTCTGCACTAAATGTGCAGGATCTGACAGGTTCATTTGGTGATTAGTTTGAAACGTAGGTGCAGCTGTTGAGGAGACTTTATGTGAGCTGCATTCCAGGCTACACATCATTTTCCACAGAGTCTCCATCATATTATTTAATTTATCCTATCTCATTTACATCCTAGATAAATGTTGTATTATTATTACACTCCTTAGTAAATGCTCATGTACTTGTGATACCAGATTTTGGGGTATAGTAGTTGATACTTACGGTTCTGTATATTATCATCGTCTTTCTATTCTCTTATAAACTATAATTTTGTACATTCCCGTGGATTTAAAAGTATAAATTTACTTTCTTATTAAAATTTATGATTTTGAAGGTAATAAAATGAGTAATTAAATCGATCAATCACCATTTGCTTCCTGATGGCGGTGTTAGGCGCCATTACGACACATACTGAATTTTGGGTCGTGACAATGTACCAATTAATTCTTCTCGTCGTTCGCCGATGTGGGAATTATCTAGGGTGTTACGTACACCCTCTTGGATATTCAACATCCTCATTGATATCTTCTCCTTTATCAAAGGTGTGGGATTCACTTGATCAGTTTTTGTTTGCCTACTACGTAAAACATTGCGGTTCGCCCCACTCCCAAAGTTGCACACGAAGTGGCTTTGACAACAAGTGTAACAACTTACTCAACTATTGGTATGGTCTACTTTGACCTAAGCTCGTATGACTTAAAAACTGTAATGACCCGACCGATTGTTTTGAAAATATTAGCCCCTATCCCCTATTTACTGCTTTCCCCATACCATTTTATGCTTATGTGACTTGTCGGGAGGTTTTGTTTTTGGTTTCAGAGTGATTTTATGACACTTAGTACCTAGAACGGAAGCTTAAGTTCTATGTTTTTGACCGTAGTTGGAACTGTGTGAAGATGACTCCGGAATGGAGTTTCGTCGATTCCATTAGCTCCTTTGGATATTTTGGACTTAGGAGCGTGTCCGGATTGTGAATTAGAGGTCTATAGCTGAATTAGGCTTGAAATTGCAAAAGTTGAATTTTTAGGAAGTTTGACCAGAAGTGGACTTTGTTATTGGGGTCGGATTCCGATTCCGTAAGTTGGAGTAGGTCCGTAGTGTCAATTATGACATGTGTGCAAAATTTGGGGTAAATAAGATGTGATTAGATAGGTTTCCGCATCAATTGTAGAAGTTTCAAAGTTCATTAAATTTGGAATAATGTGCGATTCGTGATTTTAGCGTTGTTGGATGTGATTTGAAGGCTCGACTAAGTTCGTATGATATTTTAGGAATTATTTGGTAGGTTTGGTTGAGGTCCCGGGGACCTTGGTGTTATAGCTGAACCATCCGAATTCGCTGGTGTCTGGTTTCCTTCTACTCATTCGCGAAGGTTCTCCCACGTTCGCGTAGAGGAAGTTTGAGTGCTGCTGGAATTTGGCCTTCGCATTGGCGAAAATATGAGGTATTAGGTCTACGTATTCGCGATAGGGACCTCGTGTTCGCGTAGAGAAACTTGTCCGTGGGGTCATCGGGCATTTAGCCTACGCATTCGTGACAAGGGTCCCACGTCCGCGAAGGGTCAGGCTATGTAAGCTCCGCGTTCGCGAGAGGTCACTCGCGTTCGCGAAGGAGGATTTTTGGCAGTAGAGTTTCATGTGCTTCGCGAACACGAGGAATATTCCGCGTTCACGATGAAGAAAAGACCTGGGTAGATATAAACATTTCAAATCGAGGGTTTTGCCTTTTTCATCATAACTTGAGATAAAGAGCTCGAATTTAGGTGAGATTTTGGGGAATTTTTAGAATCGAGGGTTATATCCCACTAATGTATCATTAGTTTTGTCATTTAATTAAGGTTTTTTGTTGAGAAATTTGGAAAATAGTGGGAAACATTATTCAACCGAAATTTGGGATTTTGATTGAGATATTGGTGTCGGATTTGAGTAATTTTGGTATGGGTAGACTGGTGATTGAATGGGTGTTCGTATTTTGTTACTTTTACCCGATTCCGAGACGTTAGGCCCGAGTCGACGTTTTGGGGTGATTTTTGAATTTCTTGTTATAGTATTGATTTCATTAATTAGATTAGTTTATTACTGTTGTATTTATAGTATGTGATTTGTTTTGGCTAGATTTGGGCCATTCGCAATCGAAAAGTTAAGGGAAAATCATTCTTACTGATTGATTGAGCTTGGTTCGAGGTAAGTGGCTTGCCTAACCTTGTGTGAGGGAAATCCCCTTAGGATTTGGTACTGTTTTGATACTTTTATGATATGTGAGTGCCGTGTATGCGAGGTGACGAGTGCGTACATGAGCTAATTATTCAAAACCTGATTTTTACTGAGCAGTAACCTTTTACATATTAATTGAGTTATACCAGCATGTGTAGTTATCCTGTTAGCCTAATATCGCATGTCTACGTGTCTTAATTGCTTATTTGAAACTTGTATAGCATGCTTAGTGGATTTCTTGTTTTTCCTTGACTTGTATTTAGTCATAAACTATAGGATTTCTTGCTGTCATTGTTGTTTCCATCGATTTCGAGCTGTGTGTTTAATTTTGGGTCTACGAGGCGGTACCTCGGGAGATCCCCTATCACATATTTACTTTTTGGACTATGAGGCGGTACCTCGGGATATCCCCTTCATATTTACTTTTGAGACTACGAGACGGTACCTCGGGAGATCCTCCTGCATATTTACTTTTGGGACTACGAGGTGGTACCTAGAGAGATCCCCTGTTGAGAATTTACTTTTGGGACTACGAGATGCTATCTCGGGTGTGCCCCCCGTTGTTTACCCCTACGTGCTGTGTTGTTATATTTCTGTAGTTTCTCCTAGTTATATTTTTAGTCTCTTGTTACATTGCTATATTTTTCTGCCTTAAATTATTATATACCAGTAGGTCCCTGACCTGACCTCGTCACTACTCTACCGAGGTTAGGCTTGACACTTACTGGGTACCGTTGTTGTGTACTCATGCTACTCTTCTGCACATGTATTGTGTGGAAATCCAGGTACCTCCTACTAGCCCCACTATTAGTTGCGTACTTGCTGCTGCTCTGGAGAATTCAAGGTATATCTGCTTGCGTCCGCAGACCTCGGAGTCCCCCTCTATCCCTTTCATGTTGTTTGTCCTTTTTTCTCTTCTAGTTACTGATGTATAGAAACAGTTAGACAAATTCTTAGAGCTTGTGACTTGTGATTACCGGGTTTTGGGAATATTGTTATACTCGAGCTGTTGGTTACTTGTACATGCTGAGCG
The DNA here is from genome assembly GCF_000715075.1 of Nicotiana tabacum. Classification (NCBI taxonomy): domain Eukaryota; kingdom Viridiplantae; phylum Streptophyta; class Magnoliopsida; order Solanales; family Solanaceae; genus Nicotiana; species Nicotiana tabacum. The sequence goes on from NC_134083.1 coordinate 90,065,274, forward strand.
ACATTTTTACATTATATAGTTACCTGACAAAAATTAGTTGTTGATACTGTCTTTATTTTCGATTTCTCCGCAATTATTAGGCTTGCCTAGTCATAGAGACTAGGTGCCGCCACAACGTCTTATGGAGGGAGAATTGGGTCGAGACAAGTTGGTATCAGAGCTCTAGGTTCATATGTCTTATGAGTCACAAGCAGGCTTAGTAGAGTCTCGCAGATCGGTTCGGAGATGTCTGTACTTATCTTCGGGAGGCTATGGAACTGTTAGGAAACATTTCACTTCTTTGATTCCATGTCGTGCGAAATTATGACTTTGTTATTCTAAACGTGTGTCTTCTATTCTCTCACAGATGGTGAGGACACGTACATGCGGATCAGATGACTAGGCACCCGCGCCCCCTGCTAGAGCCGCGAGAGGCCGGATCCCGGGTTGAGGCCGAGGACGTCCACGTGGTGCAGCTAGAGAACCTATACGGGCTACTAAAGAGAAGCCACCAGCAGCCCCAATTGGAGAGCAGGCACCTGAGATGCCTGTTACTGCACCAGCTCTTCAGGAGACCCTATCACAGTTTTTGAGCATGTTTGGTACTCTCGCTCAGGCAGGGTTGATTCCACTTGCTCCTGTCACATCTCAGGCCGGCAGAGGAGCACAGTCTCCCGCCGCCCGTACCCTAGAGAAGCGAGTTCAGGTCAACTAGGTTCCAGAGATCATACTGATGTAGCCGGTAGCTCCAGTTCAGCCCGAGGTTAGGGCAGCAATTTCTGAGGCAGAGCAACTCAGGCTTGAAAGGTACAAGAAGTACCACCCTCTTACTTTCATTGGCTTGGTGTTAGAGGATGCCCAGTGTTTTCTCACCGTATCCTTCATACCATGGGTGTAGCGGAGTCTAGTGGGGTTTCTTTCACTACGTTCTAGCTTAGAGAAGCGACCTATCAGTGGTGTAGTGCTTATGAGTTGGGTAGTCCGGATGAGGCAGCTTCACTCACATGGACTCAATTCTCGGATATTTTCTTGAGGGAGTATGTTCGCCAGAGCCTTAGAGATGCATGGCGTGTAGAGTTTAAGTAATTGCGCCAGGGTGCTATGATTGTGTCAGAGTATGCTTTTCACTTCAGTGATTTGGCTAGGCATGCACCAGCCTTGGTTGCTATAGTTCGAGAGAGGGTCCGTCGGTACATCAAGGGGCTCAACCCTAGTATCAGGCTTAACATGGCTCGGGAGTTGGAGATGGATATTGCATACCAACAGGTTATGGGGATTACTAGGATATTGGAAGGTATGCTTGCTCGGGATTGAGATGAGAGAGAGTCCAAGAGGTCTCAAGAGTCTGGCACTTATAGTGGTGCTCGTGCCCCAACTGCAGTTTATCATAGTAGGGGCTATGTGAGTCTCCCTATTCATTCAGCACTTCCAGCCGCCGGTGGTATTCTGGCTACTCCTAGGCCCCAGGAGCCTTATTATGCACCGCCAGTGTCTAGTGTACCTCCTGCACGGGGTTCTTTCAGTGGTCAGTCCAGTAGACCTGGCCTGAGCCAGCCACAACATCCTCGCCCTCAGAGAGCTTGTTTTGAGTGTGGCGACACTCGCCATATAGTGAGAGATTGCCCCAGACTTAGGAGGGGTGCACTTCCACAGACTTCTCAGGCACCGCATCCTCCACCGGGTCCCCAGGCTATGATTACAACACCAGCTACTAGGGGTGTCAATGGTTCGGTTCGGCCGGTTATTTTATAAAATTTGTACTATACCAATTGTTCGGTTATTCTATTATGTATAATCAAAATTAGACTTTTCGAAACCGTCCCAATCATGTCGGTTTCTCTTCGGTATCGGTACGGTTCGGTTAATTTTCGGTATTTTTTTTAAATATCATGTAAAATTCACCAGTAGAAGTAGAATGCAATAACATATGTTCTTTTATAGGACTTAGCAAAACTCTCTAAACATTTGTACAGTTTAAAGGGTGATAGAATTAAAAAAAAATTAAAGATGGCTAGAGTATAGATCCATAAACTATTCTACAATAATGTAAAAGAAACCAAGCAAAGGCAAAAAAAACATATAAATTACATGAGTGGAAAAATATTAACCAAGCTGAGACTCAAGAATAAAGTCTATAGAAGATTAAATATTCAAAAAGATAAATTTAAATTATATGAAAGGAAACATATTTAATACATTGTAGTTTACTACTCATAATCGCTAGAATACTTTGTGTCTTGCTAATGAAGATACTTGAACTAACTTAGTTTAAGTAGAAGTAGCATAATAGGTTTTAGGAATTAGTATTTTGAGTTTAATTACTTGTTGGCTTGTAACATTTTTCATAATTCCAAGGCCCAAAGCAAACTTTAATGCATTATTATTTTTAAACTTACTATATAAATATATTTTTCACATGTAAAATTTATTCGGTACGGTTCAGTATTTTTTCGGTTTATTTTCATAAAATAAAAAATCTACCCTAATTATTGGTGCAGTTATAGATTTATATAAAAATCTACGATTTCTTTAATAGAAGCCTAAAATTCGGTTCGGTTTGGTCGGTTTAGTCTTTTTTCGAATATCCATTGACACCCCTACCAGCTACCACTCCACCTGCTCGGCTAGCTCAAGGTGGAGGTCAGGCAGGTAGAGGTCGCCCTAGAGGGAAGGCCAGGCCAGATATTATGCTCTTCCTGCTCGTACAGAGGTAGTTGCTTCCGACTCTGTCATTACAAGTATTGTTCCGATCTGTCATAGAGATGCGTCGGTTTTATTTGATCCAGGCTCCACTTATTGCTATGTGTCCTCTTATTTTGCTCCGTATTTGGGAGTATCCTATGATTTTTTGAGTTCTCCTATTTATGTGTCTACACCCGTGGGGGATTCTATTGTTGTTGATCGTGTATATCAGTCGTGTTTGGTTATTATTAGTGGTTTTGAGACCAGAACCGATTTATTATTGCTCATTATGATAGATTTTGATATTATTTTGGTCATGGACTGGTTATCGCCCCATTATACTATTCTTGATTATCACGCCAAGACCGTGACGCTGGCTATGCCAAGATTACCGTGGTTAGAGTGGAGAGGTACCTTAGATTATACTCCTAGCAGAGTTATTTCATTTCTTAAAGCTCAACGAATGGTTGACAAGGGATGTGACGCGTATCTAGCTTGTGTGATAGATGTCAGTATTGATACCCATACAGTTGAGTCAGTCCCAGTAGTTAGGGATTATCTCGATGTATTTCCAGCTGATCTTCCAAAGATGCCGCCCGATAGGGATATCGACTTTGGTGTTGATTTGTTGTCGGGCACTCAGCCCATATCTATTCCTTCATATCAAATGGCTCTTCCTGAGTTGAAGGAGCAGTTACAGGAGTTGCTTGATAAGGGCTTTATTCATCCCAATGTGTCACCTTGGGGTGCTCCGGTCTTGTTTGTGAAGAAAAAGGATAGTTCTATGCGTATATGCATTGATTATCACCAGTTTAACAAAGTTGTAGTGAAGAACATGTATCCATTGCCTCGTATTGATGACCTATTTGATCAGTTACAGGGTGCCAGAGTGTTTTCCAAAATTGGCTTACGTTCAGGCTATCATCAGTTGAAGATTAGGGAGCCAGATATCCCGAAGACCTCTTTCAGTACTCGGTATGGTCACTACGAGTTCCTTGTGATGTTATTTGGGCTGACCAACGCCTCAACATCATTCATGCACTTATTGCATAGTGTATTCCGTCTCTTCCTTGACTCATTCATCATTGCATATATTGATGACATTCTGGTGTACTTCCGGAGTCGGGAGGATCATGTGCAGCACCTGAGGACTGTGCTTCAGACCTTGAGGGAAAAGAAGTTATATGAAAAATTCTCAAATTGTGAGTTCTTGCTAGATTCAGTGGCATTTTTGGGTCACGTAGTATCGAGTGAAGGGATCAAGGTGGATCCGAAGAAGGTTGAAGCTTGTGCAGAGTTGGCCAGCAGGAAGGATTTTCAGTCTCGCTCAAGCAAGTGTGTTCATATGGGTTGTGGTGGCACGGATAGGTGCATGAAGTGTTGAGAAGTGATTTTGGGGAAACTCCAGAGCAGTTCTTACAACATTCGAGGATAAATGTATGTTTAAGTGGGGAAAGGGTCTTATGAGGTTCGGGAAGAAGGGAAAGTTTAGCCCAAGGTATATCGGACCTTTTGAGATTCTTGAGAGGATTGGAGAGGTGGCCTACAAGCTTGCACTGTCACCTAATCTAGCTGCAGTTCATCCAGCATTCCATGTTTCTATGCTCCGAAAGTATTACGGTGATCCGTCTCATATGTTGGATTTCAGCTCAGTCCAGTTGGACAAGGATTTGTCTTTTGTTGAGGAGTCCGCGGCCATTTTGGACAGGCAGGTCGAAAAGTTGAGGTTGAAGAACATTGCTTCAGTGAAGGTTCAGTGGAGGGGTCAACCAGTCGATGATGCGCCTTGAGAGACCGAGCATGATATGCGTAGCCGTTATCCTCATCTTTTCACCACTTCAGGTATGTCTCTATACTCGTTCGAGGACGAACATTTGTTTTTAAAGGGGGAGGATATAACAACCCAGCCAGTTTTTTTGGGTATTTTAGCCTCGATCCCCTATTTATTACCCCCTCTATGTTGAATTATGGTTACGTGACTTGGCAGAGGTGTTTGGTTTTGGTTTCGAGTAAGTTTCAGAGTGAAATTGGATATATAGTCCTTAAGTTGGAGCTTTAAGTTGAAAGAGTTGACCGTAGTTTGCCTTTTGTGTAGACGACTCTGTAATGGAGTTTTGATAGCTCCGTATGGTGATTTTGGACTTAGGAGCGTGACCGAATGTTGATTTGGAGGTCCGTAGGTCGATTCGACTTGAATTGGCAAAAGTTAGGAGGTTGAAGGTTTGGAAGGTTGAGAAGTTTGACCGGGAGTTGACTTTATTGATATTGGGGGTAGATTCCAATTCCCGAAGTTGGAATAGTCTATCATGTCATTTATGACGTGTGTGCAAAATTTGATTTCAATCGGAGTTGTTTTTGGTATGAATTGACATTAGTTTTGGAATTCTGAAGTTCATAGTTTCCATAGGCTTGAATTGGGTTGCGATGCGTTGAATCGATATTATTTTATGTAATTTTTGGCCTCGAGTAGGTCCATTATGTGTTTAGGAACTTGTTGGTATATTCGGACGAGGTCCCGAGGGTCCGAGTGTTATTCTAATTGAATCTGGAACAATTTTGGACCTTAAGAATTGCTGAAGCACTGTTGCTTCCGGTATGATCGCACCTGTGATGGGTGTGGCCGCAGGTGCGATGCAGCAGATGCAGCCTTAGGAAAGCACGTGCGGTAGTGAGTGGGGGATGCTGGGATCGCAGAAGCGGGAAGTTCTCCGCAGAAGCGAAGTCGCTTCTGCGCTGGAAAGAAGCGCATGAGCGGGCATTGGTCGTAGGTGCGACATTTCCTCCGCAGTTGCGTGTGCGCAGATGCAGTTGGTTTCTTACAAAAGTGGAGGATGCTGGGCTTAGTGAGAATCAAACATGCGATGGAAATTCCACAGGTGCGGAGCCGCAGATGCGACTGTGGGTTCGCATATGCGAATTTTGGGGAGAATAGGCCTAAGTTCTAGGGTTTGATCGCATTTTCATTTTTGGACCTAGAGAGCTCGGTTTGTGGCGATTTTCTGAAAGTGTTTCAAGGAAATCATTGGAGTAAGAAATTCTAACTCGATTTTGTCTATATTACAAGAATCTATTATTGTTTTCATAATCTAATTAGTGTTTTGAGTTGGAAGTTTGGGGAAAAATTTGTGAAACTCCTTAGACTAAAGTTTGGATATTTGAAAGGCTATTTGAGGTCGGATTTGAGTAATTCCTATATGGTTGAACTCGTAACCGAATGGGTGTTCGACTTTTATAATTTTGTATGGGTTCCGAGATGCGGGCCCAGGTTGACTTTTTGTTGCTTTGCACAAGTTGTGTGAGGCTTATTTTTGTTTGGATCCAAGTCTTACACTTCTAGGTAAACAAATTTTGGCTTCACCAACTTGTGAAACAAAAAGAAATCTCACACAATTTGTGTCAGTGTTTTGAGGAACAAAATATACCTCTTTTTGTTTTTCTTAAGCCTTAAAACCTTTTCGAGCCTGCCGGAGCTAGAGATAAATCTAGCATTTTAATTTTATGGGTTCGAGTTTGGGATTCTACCACAAGTCATTTGATTTACCGGGTTCCAAAATAATTTTTGTACTTGGTTACCGAAGTTTTTAACATACATGTTTAAGTCACTACCAACACTATCTCTACACTAGTCGAGGCAACTCGAAAAGTTGATTTAAAGATTGGGGCGCGAAAAATAGTCCATATATTTTCTCTTATTCTCAAAAAGCCACCACATCTTCCGAGCTTGCAAGCTCAAAAAGAGAACTAATCATGTCATTATTAACAAATTGAAGAAGAATATTTGAATGAGCAATGAAGCCTGCAACCCTTTTGCAAATTCTTTCCTCAAACCCTTATGACCATAATAAATCCTATTATACATTCATCTATGATGTTTAACAATTTTCACCTACACAAACGATCAAAGAAGACTATGACAATCTAGCTTACTAGTGATATTGTCTATTTCGAATCCGGCTTGCATGGTTTTAAGTGCGGCATTGAGAATAAGGTTTGCTTCCTTATGTATGTAACGACCCGACAAGTCGTTTTGAACTCTAGCGCACCGTTCGGCGGTTTGAGGCTTCGAGTAGCTCCGTTTCATATATTACGAGTTGTGCGTGTGGTCGGAATTGGATTTTTGGGAAGTTCAGAGTTGATTCAGAAGAAAACAATTCTAATTTCGGAAGCTTTAAGTTCGAAGAATTAACTAAGGTTTGGTTTTTGAGCAAACGACCTCGGAATCAGGATTTGAAGGTTCCAATAGGTTCGTATTATGTTTTAGACTTGGGCGTATGTTCGGGTTGAGTATCGGGTGGTCCGAAAGCATTTCGGCGCTTATTATGGAAAGTTGGCATTTTGGAAGTGTTGATGTCGACCCTTCTTCACTACTTCTCCAGGGTTAGGCTAGATACTTATTGGGTACGCGTTGATTTATGTACTCATGGTGCACTTCTACACTAAATGTGCAGAATCTGACATGTTCATTTGGTGATTATCTTGGTGTGTAGATGCATCTATTGAGGAGACTTTATGTGAGCTGCATTCCAGGCTACGCATCATAGTCCACAGAGTCTCCATCGTATTATTTAATTTATCCTGTCTCATTTACATTCTAGATAAATATTGTATTATTATTGCACTCCTTAGTAAATGCTCATTGTACTTGTGACAACAAATTTTGGGGTATATTAGTTGATGCTTACGATTCTGTATATTATCACCGCCTTTCATTTCTCTTATAAACTACAATTTTGTACATTCCCATGGATTTAAAAGTGTAAATTTCCTTTCTTATTAAAATTTGTGATTTCTAAGGTAATAAAATGAGTAATTAAATTGATCTATCACCGTTGGCTTGCCTGACGGCGGCGTTAGGCACCATCACGACATATACTGGATTTTGGGCCGTGACAATGTACCCAATATTGTTTCTTGCCATTCGCCGATGTGGGAATTATCTAGGGTGTTACGTACACCCTAGTGGATATTCAACATCCTCATCGAGATCTTCTCCTTTATCAAAGGTGTGGGATTCGCTTGATCAGTTTTGGTTTGCCTACTACGTAAAACATTGAGGTTCGCCCCACTCCCAAAGTTGCACATGAAGTGTCTTTGAAAATAAGTGTAACAACTTAGTCAACTACTGATATGGTCTACTTTGGCCTAAGCCCGTATGGCTTAAAAATTATAACGACCCGACCGATCGTTTTGAAAGTATTAGCCCCAATCCCCTATTTACTGCTTTCCCCATATCATTTTATGCTTATGTGACTTGTCGGGAGGCTTTGTTTTTGGTTTCAGAGTGATTTGGGACACTTAGTCCCTAAAACGGAAGCTTAAATTCTAGGTTTTTGACCGTAGTTGGAACTGTATGAAGACGACTTCGAAATGGAGTTTCATCGATTCCGTTAGCTCCGTTGGATATTTTGGACTTAGGAAGGTGTCCGGATTGTGAATTGGAGGTCTATAGCTGAATTAGGCTTGAAATGGCGAAAGTTGAATTTTTGGGATGTTTGACCGGAAGTGGACTTTTTGATATTGGGGTCGGATTCCAATTCCGGAAGTTGGAGTAGGTCCATATAGTCAATTATGACCTGTGTGCAAAATTTGGGGTCAATCAGATGTGATTTGATAGATTTCGGCATCGATTGTAGAAGTTTGAAGTTTCAAAGTTCATTAAGTTTGGATTGGAGTGCGATACATGTTTTTAGCATTGTTTGATATGATTTGAAGGCCCGACTAAGTTTGTATGATATTTTAAAAATTTTTGGTAGGTTTGGTTGAGGTCCCGGGGTCCTCGGGTGGATTCTGGATGATTAACGAACTAGAATTGGAGTTGGTGTTATAGCTGAAGCATCAGAATTTGCTAGTGTCTGGTTTCCTTCTACGCGTTCGTGAAGGTTCTCCCACGTTCGCGTAGAGGAATTTTGAGTGCTGCTGGAATTTGGCCTTCGCATTGGCGAAGCTATGAGGTATTAGGTCTATGCGTTCGCGATAGGGACCTCGCGTTCGTGTAGAGAAACTAGTCCGTGGGTTCATCAGGCATTTAGCCTACGTATTCGTGATAAGGGTCCCGCGTTCGCGAAGGGTCAGGCTGTGTAAGCTCCGCGTTCGCGAGAGGTCACTCGCATTCGAGAAGGAGGATTTTTGGCTGTAGAGTTTCGTGTACTTCGCGAATGCGAGGAATCTTCCGCGTTCGCGATGAAGAAAAGACCTGGGCAGATATAAATATTTCAAATCGAGGATTTTGCCATTTTCATCATAACTTGAGATAAAGAGCTCAGATTTAGAGGAGATTTTGAGGGATTTTTAGAAGCATCGATTGGGTAATAATTATTAACTCATTTTTGGTTATATCCCACTAATCTATCATTAGTATTATCATTTAATTAATGCTTTGGGTTGAGAAATTTGGAAAAAAGTGGGAAAAGTTCTTCAACCGAATTTTGGGATTTTGATTGAGATTTTGGTGTCGGATTTGAGTAATTTTGGTATGGGTGGACTCTTGGTTGAATAGGTGTTCGTATTTTGTTACTTTTAGCCGATTCTGAGACGTGGGCCCGAGTCGACCTTTTGAGGCGATTTTCGAAATTCTTGTTAAAGTATTGATTTCATTAATTAGATTAGTTTATTATTGTTGTATTTATAGTATGTGATTTATTTTGGCCAGATTTGGGCCATTCGGAGTCAGAAAGTCGAGGAAAAGGTATTCTTACTGATTGATTGAGCTTGAATCGAGGTAAGTGGCTTGCCTAATCTTGTATGGGGGAAATCCCCTTAGTATTTGGTACTGTTATGATACTTCTATGATATGTGAGTGCCGTGTACGCGAGGTGATGAGTGCGTACACGGGCTAATTATTACAAAACCTGGTTTTTACTGAGCAGTAACCTGTTACATCTTAATTGAGTTAACCAGCATGTGTAGTTATCCTGTTAGCCTAATATTCCATGTCTACGTGTCTTAATTGCTTATTTGAAACTTGTACAACATGCTTAGTTGATTTCTTGTTTTTCCTAGACTTGTATTTAGTCATAAACTGTATGATTTCTTGCTGTAATTGTTGTTTCCATCGATTTCGAGCTGTGTGTTTAATTTTGGGTCTACGAGGAGGTACCTTGGGAGATCCCCTATCACATATTTACTTTTGCGACTATGAGGCGGTACTTCGGGATATACCCTACATATTTACTTTTGGGACTACGAGGCAGTACCTCGGGAGATCCCCCTGCATATTTACTTTTGGGACTACGAGGCGGTACCTCGGGAGATCCCCTGTTGAGAATTTACTTTTGGGACTATGAGACGCTATCTCGAGGGTGCCCCCGTTATTTATCCGTACGTGCTATGCTGTTATCTTTATGTAATTTCTCCTCGTTAAATTTCTAGTCTCTTGTTACATTGCTATATTTTTCTGCCTTAAATTATTATATACCAGTAGGGCCCTGACCTGACCTCGTCACTACTCTACCGTGGTTAGGCTTGGCACTTACTAGGTACTATTGTGGTGTACTCATGCTACTCTTCTGCACATATTTTGTGCGCAAATCTACGTACCCCCTACCGGCTCCACTATTAGTTGCGTACTTGCTGCTGCTCCGGAGACTTCAAGGTATATCTGCTAGCATCTGCAGACCTCGGAGTCCCCCTCTATCCCTTTCATGTTGTTCCTCCTTTATTTCTTCTAGTTGCTGATGTATAGAAATAGTTAGGCAAATTCTTAGAGCTTGTGACTTATGATTACCGGGTTTTGGGAATATTGTTATACTCGAGTTGTTGGTTACTTGTACAAGCCGAGTGACATTTTTACATTATATAGTTATCTGACAAAAATTAGTTGTTGATTCTGTCTTTATTTTTGATTTTTCGGCAATTGTTAGGCTTACCTAGTCATAGAGACTAGGTGACGCCACGACGTCTTACGGAGGGAGAATTTGGTCGAGACAAGTTGGTATCAGATCTCTAGGTTTATAGGTCTTATGAGTCACAAGCAGGCTTAGTAGAGTCTCGCAGATCGATGCAGAGACGTCTGTACTTATCTTCGGGAGGCTATGGAACTGTTAGGAAAAATTTCACTTCTATGATTCCATGTCGTGTGAAATTTTGACTTTTGGAATTCTAAACTTCTGTCTTCTATTCTCTCACAGATGGTGAGGACACGTACATGCGGATCAGATGACTAGGCCGGGGCCTGGGTAGAGGCCGAGGACGTCCATGTGGTGCAGCCAGAGCACCCGCACGAGATGCTAAAGAGGAGCCACCAGCAGCCCCAGTTAGAGCACAGGCACCTGAGACGCCTGTTACTGCACCAGCTCTTCAGGAGACCCTGGCACAGTTTCTGAGCATGTTTGGTACCCTAGCTCTGGCAGGGTTGATTCCACTTACTCCTGCTACATCTCAGGCCGGGGTAGGAGCACAGACTCCCGCCGCCCGCACCGCAGAGCAGTGGGTTCAGGTCGACCAGGTTCCAGAGATCATACCGATGCAGCCGGTAGCTCCAGTTCAGTTCGAGGTTAGGGCAGCAGTTTCTGAGGCGGAGCAACTCAGGCTTGAGAGGTACAAAAAGTACCACCCTCCTAAGTGGCTTGGTGTCAGTGGATGCCTAAGGTTTTCTTGAGGAGTGTCACCGTATCCTCCGTACCATGGGTGTAGCGGAGTCAAGTGGGGTTTCTTTCACTACGTTCCAGCTTAGAGGAGCGGCCTATCAGTGGTGGTGTGCTTATGAGTTGGATAGTCCGGATGAGGCAGCTTCACTCACATGGACTTAGTTCTCGGATATGTTCTTGAGGGAGTATGCTTTCCAGAGCCTAAGAGATGCATGGCGCGTAGAGTTTGAGTAGTTGCACCAGGGTGCTATGACTGTGTAAGAGTATGCAGTTCGCTTAAGTGATCTGGCTAGGCATGCACCAGCCTTGGTTGCTACAGTTCGAGATAGGGTCCATCGGTTTATCGAGGGGCTCAACCCCAGTATCAGGCTTAACATGGCTCGGGAGTTGGAGATGGATATTGCATACCAACAGGTTATGGGGATTACTAGGATATTGGAAGGTATGCTTGCTCGGGATTGAGATGAGAGAGAGTCCAAGAGGTCTCAAGAGTCTGGCACTTATAGTGGTGCTCGTGCCCCAACTGCAGTTTATCATAGTAGGGGCTATGTGAGTCTCCCTATTCATTCAGCAATTCCAGCTGCCAATGGTATTCTAGCTACTCCTAGGCCCCAAGAGCCTTATTATACACCGCTAGTGTCTAGTGTACCTCCTGTACGGGGTGCTTCAGCGGTCAGTCCAGCAGACCTGGCCCGAGCTAGCCACGCCCTACGAGAGCTTGTTTTGAGTGTGGAGACACTCGCCATATGGTGAGAGATTGCCCCAGATTTAGGAGGGGTGCACCTCCACAGACTTTTCAAGCACCGCGTGCTCCACCAGGTCCCCAGGCTATGATTACAGCACCAGCTACCACTCCACCTGCTCAGCTAGCTCGAGGTGGAGGTCGGGCAGGTTGAGGTCACCCTAAAGGGAAGGCCAGGCCAGATATTATGCTTTTCCTGCTCGTACAGAGGTAGTTGCTTCCGACTCTGTAATTACATGTATTGTTTCAATCTGTCATAGAGATGCATCAGTTTTATTTGATCCAGGATCCACTTATTCCTATGTGTCCTCTTATTTTGCTCTATATTTGGGAGTATCCTGTGATTTTTTGAGTTCTCCTATTTATGTGTCTACACCTGTGGGAGATTCTATAGTTTTTGACCGTGTGTATCAGTCGTGTTTGGTTGTTCTTAATGGTTTTGAGACCAGAACCAATTTATTATTGCTCAGTATGGTAGATTTTGATATTATTTTGGTCATGGACTGGTTGTCACCCCATTATGCTATTCTTGATTGTCATGCCAAAACCGTGATGCTGGCTATGCCAGGATTACTGCGGTTAGAGTGGAGAGGTACCTTAAATTATACTCCTAGCGGAGTTATTTCATTTCTTAAAGCTCAACGAATGGTTGAGAAGGGATGTGACGCGTATCTAGCTTGTGTGAGAGATGTCAGTATTGATGCCCCTACAGTTGAGTCAGTTCTAGTAGTCAGGGATTTTTCCGATGTATTTCCAGCTGATCTTCCAAGCATGCCTTCCGATAGGGATATCGACTTTGGTATTGATTTGTTGTCGGGCACTCAACCCATCTCTATTCCTTTATATTCTATGGCTCTTCCTAAGTTGAAGGAGTTGAAGGAGCAGTTATAAGAATTGCTTGATAAGGGTTATATTCGACCCAGTGTATCACCTTAGGGTGCTCCTGTCTTGTTTGTGAAGAAAAAGGATAGTTCTATGCGTATGTGTATTGATTATAGCCAGTTGAACAAAGTGACAGTGAAGAACATATATCCATTGCCTCGTATTGATGACCTATTTGATCAGTTATAAGGTGCCAGAGTGTTTTCCAAGATTGAATTGTGTTCAGGCTATCATCAGTTGAAGATTAGGGATCCAGATATCCCAAAGAACGATTTTAGGACTCGGTATGGTCACTACGAGTTCCTTGTGATATCATTTGGACTGACCAACGCCCCAACAACATTAATGCACTTGATGCACAATATATTCTGTCCCTACCTTGACTCATTCGTCATTGTGTTTATTGATGACATTCTGGTGTACTTCCGGAGTCGGGAGGATCATGAGCAGCACTTGAGGACTGTGCTTCAGACCTTGAGGGAAAAGTCCAGTGGCATTTTTGGGTCACGTAGTGTCGAGTGAAGGGATCAAGGTGGATCCGAAGAAGGTTGATGTAGTGTAGAGTTGGCCCAGACCGTCCTTAGCTATAGAGATCAAGAGTTTTCTTTGTTTGGCGGGGTACTACCATCGATTTGTAGAGGGTTTCTCATCTATTGCAGCACCTATGACCAGGCTGACCCAGAAGGATGCTCCGTTCAGGTGGATAGAGGAGTGTGAGGAGAGCTTTCAAAAGCTCAAGATAGCTTTGACTACAACCCCAATATCGGTATTGCCTACAGGTTCAGGGTCTTATACTGTGTATTGTGATGCGTCGCGGATTGGTCTCGCCGTGGTGTTGATGCAGGATGGTAGAGTGATTTCCTACGCGTCTAGACAACTGAATACGCATGAAAAGAACCATCCTGTCCACGACCTTGAGTTAGCAGCTATTGTTCATGCCTTAAAGATTTGGCGGCACTATTTGTACGGTGTTCCTTATGAGATCTACACCAATCATCGGAGTTTGCAACATCTGTTCAAACAGAAGGATCTTAACCTACGTGAACAGCGGTGGTTAGAGCTGCTTAAGGATTGTGATGTTTGTGGCAGATGCCTTGAGTCACAGGGCAGAGAGTTTGGAGAGCCAAGCATATCTACCAGCAACAGAGAGGCCATTGGCATTGGATGTTCAGCCTGACCAACCAGTTTGTTAGATTGGATATTTTTGAGCATAGTCAAGTTTTGGATAGTGTGGTTTCTCAGTTTTCTCTTTATGATCGTATAAAGGAGCGTCAATATGATGACCCGCATCTTCTTGTCCTTAAGGACACAACTCAACTCGGTGATGCAAAGGAGGTCACTATTGGAGATGATGGTGCATTGAGGATATAGGGCAGACTATGTGTGCCCAATGTAGATGGGTTACATGAGTTGATTCTCTAGGAGGCTCACAGTTCGCGGTACTCCATTCATTTGGGAGCCGCGAAGATGTATTAGGACTTGAGGCAGCATTATTGGTGGAGGAGAATGAAGAAGGACATAGTAGAGTATGTAGCTCGGTATCTAAATTGCCACCAGGTGAAGTATGAGCATCAATGGCCTGGTGGTTTGCTTCAGAAGCTAGATATTCCGGAGTGGAAATGGGAGCGGATTACTATGGATTTCGTTGTTGGGCTTTTACGGACTCAAAGGAAGTTCGATGCAGTTCGGGTGATTGTGGATAGGCTGACCAAGTCAGCTCATTTCATTCCTGTGATGACTGCTTATTATTCCGAGCAGTTTGCTCGAGTGTATATCCGCGAGATTTTCAGGCTTCATGGCGTGCCGGTATCTATCATCTCTGAACGGGGTACGCAGTTCACATCGCGGTTCTGGAGGGCTGTACAACATTAGTTAGGTACTCAGATTGAGCTGAGCACAACATTTCACCCTCAGACGGACGGATAGTCCGAGCGCACTATTCAAGTACTGGAGTATATGCTCTGTGCATGTGTGATGGAGCTTTGGGGTTTTTGGGATTAGTTCTTGCTACTTGTGGAGTTTGACTATAATAATAGTTATTAGTCGAGCATTTAGATGGCACCATATGAGGCTCTGTATGGTAGGCGGTGTCGGTCTCCAGTGGGTTGGTTCGAGCCAGGCGAAGCTAGGCTATTGGTACAGACTTGGTTTAGGATGCTTTGAAAAAGGTTAAGGTGATTCAGGATCGACTTCGCACAGCCCAGTCTAGACAGAAGAGTTGTGCAGATCGAAATTTTTGTGGTGTTGCATTCATGGTTGGAGAGCGGGCCTTGCTCTGGTTTTCTCCCATGAAAGGTATCATGAGGTTCGGAAAGACAGGTAAGCTGAGAAAAAGGTTTATTAGCCCGTTCGAGGTATTGCGGCGAGTTGGGGAGATTGCTTATGTGCTTGCCTTGCCTCCCAGTCTAGCAGGAGTTCATCCAGTAATTCATGTTTTCGTGATCCAGAAGTATCACGGCGATCTATCTCATGTGTTGGATTTCAGCTCAGTCCAGTTGGAAAATGATTTATCTTATGTTGAGGAGCCGGTGGCTATTTTGGACAGAAAGGTCCAAAAGCTGAGGTCAAAGAACATTGCTTCAGTAAAGGTTTAGTGGAGGGGTCAACCAGTCGAGGAGGCTACTTGGGAGACCAAGCATGATATGCGCAGCCGCTATCCTCATCTTTTCACCACTTCAGGTATGTCTCAATGCTCGTTCGAGGACAAACGATTGTTTTAAGAGGGGGAAGGGGGGGGGGCATGTAACGACCTGGCTAGTTGTTTTGAGAGTATTACCCCCGATCCCCTATTTACTGCTTTCCCCGTATTATTTTATGCTTATACGACTTGTCGGAAGGTTTTGTTTTTGGTTTAAGAGTGATTTGCGACACTTAGTCTCTAAAATGGAAGCTTAAGTTCTAGGTTTTTTTTACCGTAGTTGGAACTGTAAGAAGACGACTTCGGAATGGAGTTTCATCAGTTGCGTTAGCTTCGTTGGATTATTTTGGACTTATGAGCGTATCCGGATTGTGAATTGGAGGTGTATAGCTGAATTAGGCTTGAAATGGTGAAAGTTGAATTTTTGGAAAGTTTGACCGGAAGTGGACTTTTTGATATTGGGTCAATTGGAGTAGGACCGTAGTGTCAATTATGACATGTGTGCAAAATTTGTGGTCAATTGGACGTGATTTGATAGGTTTCAGCATCGGTTTTACAAGTTTGAAGTTTCAAAGTTCATTAAGTTTGGATTGGAGTGCAATTCGTGTTTTTAGCATTGTTTGATTTGATTTGAAAGCTCGACTAAGTTCGTATGATGTTTTAGGACTTGTTTGTAGGTTTGGTTGAGGTCCCGGGGGCCTCAGGTAGATTCTGGATGGTTAACGGACTAGAATTGGACTTGGTGTTATAGCTAAAGCATCAGATTTTGCTGGTGTCTGGGTTCCTTCTACGCATTCACGAAGGTTCTCTCGCGTTTGCGTAGAAGAAGTTTGAGTGCTGCTAGAATTTGGCCTTCGCGTTCGCGACGTAGGTCTCGTGTTCGTGAAGCTCTGAGGTATTCAGTTTACGCGTTCGTGATAGGGACCTCGCGTCCGCGTAGAGAAATTGGTCCGTTGGGTCATCAGGCATTTAGCCTATGCTTTCGCGATGAGGGTCCCGCGTTCGCGAAGGGTCAGGTTGTGTAAGCTCCGCGTTCGCGAGAGGTCACTCGCGTTTGCGAAGGAGGATTTTTGGCTGTAGAGTTTCTGTTGCTTCGCGAACATGAGGAATCTTCCGCGTTTGCGATGAAGAAAAGACCTGGGCAAATATAAGCATTTCAAATCGAGGGTTTTGCCGTTTTCATCATAACTTGAGATAGAGAGCTCAGATTTAGGCGAGATTTTGAGGGATTTTTAGAAGCCTCGTTTTTTGTTATATCCCACTAAACTATCGTTAATTTTATCATTGAATTAAGGTTTTGGGTTGAGAAATTTGGAAAAAAGTAGGAAAAGTTCTTCAACCGAATTTTGGGATTTTGATTGAGATTTTGGTGTCGTATTTGAGTAATTTTGGTATGGGTGGACTCGTGGTTGAATGGGTGTTCATATTTTATTTCTTTTATCCGATTCTGAGATGGGGGTCCGAGTCAACCTTTTGGGGTGATTTTCGAAATTCTTGTTAAACTCTTGATTTCATTAATTAGATTAGTTTATTATAGTTGTATTTATAGTATGTGATTATTTTTGGCAAGATTTGGGCCATTCGGAGTCGGAAAGTCGTGGAAAAGGCATTCTTACTGATTGATTGAGCTTGGTTAGAGGTAAGTGGATTGCCTAACCTTGTGTGGGGGAAATCCCCTTAGGATTTTGTACTGTTGTGATACTTCTATGATATGTGAGTGTCGTGAACGCGAGGTCACGAGTGCGTACACAGGCTAATTATTATAAAACCTGGTTTTTACTGAGCAGTAACCTATTACATCTTAATTGAGTTATACCAGCATGTGTAGTTATCCTGTTAGCCTAATATTGCATGTCTACGTTTCTTAATTTCTTATTTTTAACCTGTACAACATGCTTAGTTGATTTCCTATTTTTCCTTTACTTGCATTTAGTCATAAACCATAGGATTTCTTGGTGTAATTGTTGTTTCCATCTATTTTGAGCTGTGTTTTTAATTTTGGGACTACGAGGCAGTACCTCGGGAGATCCCTTGTCGCATATTTACTTTTGGGACTACGAGCGGTACCTCCGGAGATCCCCCTACATATTTACTTTTGGGACTACAAAGTGGTACCTCGGAAAATTCCCTGTTGAGCATTTACTTTTGGGACTACGAGACGGTATCTCGGGAGTGTCCCCATTGTTTATCCCTATGTGTTGTGCTGTTATCTTTCTGTAGTTTCTCCTCGTTAAATTTCCAGTCTCTTGTTACATTGCTATATTTTTCTGCCTTAAATTATTATATACCTGTAGGGCCCTGACCTGACCTCATCACTACTCTACCGAGGTTAGTCTTGGCACTCACTGGATACCGTTGTGGTGTACTCATGCTACTCTTATGCACATGTTTTGTGTGCAGATCCAGGTACCTCCCACTAGCCCCATTATTAGTTGCGTACTTGTTGCTGCTCTGGAGACTTCAAGGTATATCTGACAGCGTCCGCAGACCTCGGTGTCCCCCTCTATCCCTTTCATGTTGTTCCTCCTTTATTTCTTCTAGTTACTGATGTATAGAAACAGTTAGACAAATTCTCAGAGCTTGTGACTTATGATTACCGGGTTTTAGGAATATTGTTATACTCGAGCTGTTGGTTTCTTGTTCATGCCGAGTGGCGTTTTTCCGTTATATAGTTATCTGACAAAAATTAGTTGTTGATTCTGTCTTTATTTTTGATTTTTCCGCTATTGTTAGGCTTACCTAGTCGTAGAGACTAGGTACCGTCACGACATCTTACGGAGGGAGAATTAGGTCGTGACAAAAACATATTAGTATTGTCTGAGACTTGTTTACTAACACATCTAGTTAGAATCTCTCCATTTTTTGCTAATGTGTGATTTATTTCGAGTGTTTTATATGCTCCCTTATAGACTCAACATCCTTCTTGAGGTTGGCTTTCCATCATCTCAAATATATGAGATCATCTAAACTTAGTTGAGGTTTGGATCACCATTTGTTTTTTTACCAATGTGGGCTTGCCAAAACTTAATAAACGTTGAGGTTAGTCCTACCATTACCTAAGGTTGCTGGCTGGAATGTATTTGATACCATATGTAATATTCTTTACATTAAAAGCCAAAGTTTATCAATTTATTAATTTTAGTCTATATACAATGTAAAACGGTATAGAATGTAGTTCATGAAGTTTTGGTACTTAATTCCATAAGAGGTGTTCTATCTTTAACAATGTTTGTATTATTTTAGGATGTACCTAGACACAAGAGGGGAGAGAATTGTGTCATACCCAATTTTCGCGAGTCAAAGAACCTGAACTATTTTGACACAAAATTGAAAGTGAATTGTGGAAATATAAACAATACAATAATATTTACGTGAAAATCCTCCTTGCTCAAGGGAGTAAAAACCACGACATACTCTCGTAGGATTTGCCTTCAAAACTTTACTAACTTTAAAAAATGATTTTACGTTACAACTCAATAATCAAAGTGACTAACTCTAGTACTCTACCCCTACAATCAACCCAATTGTATCTAATCTTTATGTTACAACTCTATAACGAAGGAAACTAACTCTAGTACCATTTCCCTACAATCAACTCAATTGTAGCTACCCCTTTCTAAACTTACTCTAGCTAAGAGAAATAAAACTCTTAAGAATTATTTTCCCATGTTTGCAATTCTTCAAAAGAAAAATAGGTTACAATTTAAGAACAATTGACTCCACCTAAATAACTAAAGAACTCCAACAGTTTCATCTTCAGGACCTGGTTCTTCAGTTTAGTAGTTTGATTCCTTGAAAGTACCTTCTTGCTATGAATGCTATTTTCTTTGGATGATTCTCTGTATTTGTGCGGCATAGCCTTAACTTCGATAGCAACAATGTGATGCTTTATATAGGCATGATGTTGGATGAAATCCTTCTCCAATTCATGCTCCAAACCTAAAAGAAATCGATTAAGGAAAATATTTCTTTTATGATTTGGTTTCCTTGTTTCCAACTCCTCAAACCTTTTCCTTTAATACAAGTATTTCCATAATTATTGAATTCTTTTCAAACACGAATTCCTCCAGCTAATATTTTCCTTGTAGCTCACATATTTAGTACTTCAAGGAATCCGACTTGCATTAGGATTTGACTTTTCTTAGAAAACTCATTTATACATTTTTCCTTTCCATGCCAGTATTCCAATAATTAATGGATCCTTGTTGACCACGAATTCCTTCAATTATTATCATACTTTTAGCCCACAAAATAATTCTCTCAAGGAATCCAATTTGTAACATAACTCCAACTCAACTAACTTGGACTAGGAATAAGCTTCCAGCGTCTTCAAGAGACCTAATTCTTTTGATATCTTCTTTGAACATCTGCAACCCAGTATACCAGCATAACAAATATCTTCAAAAGATTTGGTTCATTGTCAGTTATTGGTTAATTATCAAAATCACTTTTAAGCACATATTCTTCAGACATCTGCTTCAAGGGATCTGGTTCTTTGTCAACTATTTCTTAATCATCAAAACTAAATTAAGCTCACCTCAACACATTTTTCCTTTTTGATGATGACAAATACATGTGCAATTCAATTTAATCTCCAAACACAATCATGTGTAGTCTTCAACTTAAGAACTATATTATTCAATTGAACATGCTTGACCAGTAGCTCTAGGGACTCACCTTCCATTCATCGCAACCTTGTAAATGGCTAGACATAAGATCAGATTGGTTCAATATCTTTTCTGCAAACATTTATTTAGAACACAATCAACATTATAACAATATACACATAGAGACCAGGTTCATTGATTAGTATATGTGCACATCCTTAACTTCTCCTTTTTGGCATCATCGTAAACCAAAACGTTAGAAGAGTCAAAAGTGAGATTTAAACAATATCAAACTCATAGCCACTCGAGCTACACTAATATGCACATAAGTTGAGAACTCAAATGTTAATCTCATGATATTACCCATCTTAAGAGATTCATCAAACCAAGAATATGAAAATTCATATATGTACCATATTAAGCCTCTTAGGCCCATATCAACATAAGTAACAAGAAACAACTTCAAATTCCACCAAAAATAAAAGTTAAACTAGTAGAGTACAAAGATAACAATTCAAAATAGGACTTGACTAAAAAAGGATTGAGTTTGGACTTGACTGGGAAAGGCTAAGGACCAGGTTCATTGATTGAAAGAGGACTTCTTCTGCACAACCTCCAGAAACGTAGATATCCCACTCGAATCTCGCCTTCTTGCTTATGTGATTCAGCATAATGCCTCCTTGCTTGGTGGTTTAGCTTCCATATTCACAAACATGATGGGTAACTCCACCTCATTGTGTTCTTTTTAGTTTTTTTATTCCTTTTTGAACCGGTCCTTGATGTATCAAGATTATTCTTTTGTTTTCTTTCGAAGCCCAGGAACTGTTCTTTTTCAGCTTATTCATTTATTTCAAGATATATAGGCTAACAACATTAGGTTCATCCATTTGCTTTCTTTTTCTGTTCTTATTTTCTTTAGCATCCAAAATACCATCACCAATAGACTTTTTGTAATTATTCTGCCCTTATAGATAGAGGCATATCATAAATGTCATCTTCTTTGTTCAATTCTTTTTCCTCTTCTATCTCTCTTTTATAAACCTTTATAATTTTAGTCCAACTAATCCAAGGAATCAGGTTCATCGTTGGACTGCTTTTCTCTGTCAGTTTTAATTTTACCAGCACTCTTGTTACCAACACTCTCTCAAATCCTAGACTACCAGGCTCGTCATCTCTGGCTTCTTCACTCATTCTCTCAAACTCACTTTTTGCACTCTCACTAGTACTAGAAGAACATGGTTCATTGCTAGGAGCTCCTGGGCACCTTCTCCCTTATTGCTAGCTCTCTTTCTAGAATCTTTTCTCGGTTCTTTCTTTTTATCCACCTTTACTATTTTTTCTCTAAATTCACTCACATCATATTGCACAACTAGATGTTTTCTTCAAAAGCATATCCATAAGGCACAATGTCACGACCCAGAATCCCAAAATTGGGGTCGTGATGGCGCCTAACATCAACTTGCTAGGCAAGCCGACGTGAAATAGATAATTAACCAAATTTTAACAGTTGAAAATAAAATAATAATAATCAATAAGAAATAAATGCCAAATCTAATATTGTGTGAATATAAATCACGTAATACTAACTACTCCCAGAAATCTGGAGTCACGAGTACACGAGAAACTAAAAGTCTATAAAAAGAAAGTCTGAAATAAATATAGCTGTTCGAAATAGATAAACAATACAAAATGAGAAATAGAAGGGGAATTCAAGGCCTGCAGACACCAATAGATCTACCTCGGGTCTTTAAATGAAATGATCCAAGCTGACACACCTCAAACATCACTAGGACCAATACCAGTCTCTGCACAAGAAGTAGAAGTGTAGTATGAGTACAACCGATCTAATTTACTCTATAAGTGTCGAGTTGACTTTGGTCAATATTTTGAGCAAACGGGTTTGGATCCCTATTTTGATGGTCCCGATGGGTCCGTATCGTGATTTAAGCCTTGGGCGTATGCCCGAAATCGAATTCGGAAGTCCCTATCTCGAGTTATCGCATTTTGTTGAAATTTGAAAGTTTAAAGGCTTAATGAATCTAAAGGTTTGATTGATGTTTGAAATTGTTGATACCGGGTCCGTATTTTAGTTTCAGAATACGGTATAGGTTCATTTCTATATTTATGGCTTGTCCATCAAATTTGGTGAGAAACGGAGTTGGTTTGACGTGATTCGGACGTCCAATTGTTAATATAGCAATTTTAAAGTTTTCTTAAAACTTTCCTTTGATTTGGTGTCCTATTCATAGTTCTAGGCGTTATTTTAGTAATTTGATCGTGCGAGCGAGTTCGTATGATATTTTTAGACTTGTGTGCATAGTTGGTGTAGAGCCCCGAGGGCTCGAGTAAGTTTCGATAGGCTACGGAGTGAATTGGACTTAGAACATTTGATGGTGTCTGTAATTTCTGGGAACTGGCCTCTAATCTTGCATTTGCGAGATCAGAGTTCGTATTTGCGAACATTTCCACCTTCTGTCATGCTCGCATTTGCGAAGTGTGCCAGGGTCAGCCTAGGTTTGCATTTGCGATCATGAGGTTGCATTAGCAGTAGGCCAGTGTTCGCAATTGCGAACAATGTTTTGCATTTGTGATGAGAGCTGGGAGGGGGATTCGTCGCATTTGCGATCCAGCCTGAGTTCGCATTTGCGAAATATTCTTCGCATTTGCGAAGAAAATAGAGGTGTGATGGTTCTCGCATTTAGGATGAATTCTTTGCATTTGCGGGGCTCGCCTTATTTGAAGAATGAACCAAAAATCTCGTCTAAGTCATGTTTGATCAGTTGCAGATGTCGCATTTGCGGGGCTCGCCTTTGCGAACCCCAGGTCGCAAATGCGACATCTGCAACTGATCAAACATGACTTAGACGAGATTTTTGGTTCATTCTTCAAATTTTCAAAACCTAGAACCTTAGGCGATTTTTCCAAAACTCTTTCTTCCTCAAATCGTTGGTAAGTGATTCTAACCTATTTCCTTTCAATCTTTCACTACTTTTTCATTAGATTTCAACCTAAAATCTAGTATTTTCATGGTGAAAGTTGAGGGTTTGAGTAGAAATAGGGATTTTTATAAAATGGGGATTTAGACCTGAAATTGAGGTCGGGTTCCAAACAAAATTACATAACCGGGCTCGGGGGCGAATGGGTAATCGGGTTTCGGTCCGAATTTTGGGTTTGGACCAAGCGGGCTCGGGAGTTGACTTTTGTTGACGTTTTCAATAATGACCTAAATTGAACCCTTTGCAATCTTGGGTAGTTCCTAAGGCTTAATGTGAATCGTTTGGTTAGTAATTTACTAGATTCTATTGATTCGGAAGCTCGTTTGAAAGGCAAAGCTCTGATTGAGCTTTGAGTGGACCTTTGGAGCAAAGTAAGTATCTTTCCTAACTTTGTTGAGGGAAGTTTTCCTACTATTTGGCATTGTTTGCTACATGCGGGGGTGATACATATATGAGGTGACGAGCATATATGCATGTGCCAGGGTTAACCATGCTCGGGGGTAAATTATGTTATAAATTGTGTCTTGTAGAATCACGTGACCTTCTTGCTTCATGCCTTACTTGGCTCCAAGATACTAAGAACATAGTATTAAATGTTAGAAACTAAGGCTTAGCTTATTATAACTTGATCGAATTTGATGGAAATTCTGAGAATACATTGGTGTGTTTAATTCTGTCATCAATATGCATAATCATTAATACATTGCTACGGCCGATATTCTTGAGATACTAGATTGTATACTTGTGTTGTAGATCATTTGTGAGATTTGTTGGAATACTTGAATAATAAGGTTCTTGCGGGTTTATTGAACTATTGTTGGCTTGGAAAGTTGTGATTGGGATTCATTTGGAATATTCGCTTAAACACTCTCCTTGACATTATTTATGCTTCCTGCCTTGTTTGTCATTGATATACATGTGCTTGGTAAGGAAGAGTGTAAAGCACAAAGGGTGATGCCATGCCTTTGTTTATACATTATCATGTGAGGGAGAGTGTAAAGCACGAAGGGTGATGCCGTGCCATATTATTGAGCGTAAAAGCACGGAGGGTGATGCCGTGCCATATTATTAAGAGTAAAAGCACGAAGGGTGATACCGTGCCATATTATTGAGAGTAAAAGCACGAAGGGTGATGCCGTGCCATATTATTGAGAGTAAAAGCACAAAGGGTGATACCGTGCCATATATGTGAGTAAAAGCACGGAGGGTGATGCCGTGCCATTGCATTTATATTATCTTGTTTTTGTGTTATTGCGAATTCATGGCACGAAGTGTGTTTCTGTGCAAGTGAGGACGAGGGACATCCATTATGTTGTGATATTCTTTTTTTGAAGATATCTTCATGTCTTTACCTTCAATTGTTACTGTCGTACTTACGGTTCTTATGTAACTTGTCGTCAATGTTCTGTCTTTATTCTCTATCTCAATTGTTGTTGTGTTGCCCATGCCTTCTACTTGCTTAACTTGTAAATATCATGCCTACTTCCTACTGTTATAATTGAATCCATGACATATCTGTTTTGTTGCACTTAAGTACAAGTCTTCTTCCATGTTAGTCATTCATGTCTCTACTTGTTAACTTATAAAGATCATGTGTCCCCTTTCTTATTTGTTAGAACTATCTTCATGCCTCCACCATGCTAGTCAGTTGAAGATACATTCTTTTTTCTAATTGTTGTCATTGCCTTTATGCTTTCCACCTAGTCTGTTACTAATGTCCTTACGTACATTCTCGTTCTTTATTACTACTACGTATTTCCTACTTTGTCATTTCTGTTATCGGTATTTATGCCCTTCGGTTGGCACTGTTTTACACATATTTGGTGAGGAGGAGATAAATGCACAAAAGGTGTTGTCGTCCCGTTGATTTTGATGTCTTGAGTGTTTCTCTCATACTATGAAAGTTTTGAGTTGATTATTGTGGTTCATTGGGTTTCGCTCTAAGGAAAGGATTAGTCGAGATATTGGAAACTGTTGGATTGTGATCTCTTCTAGTACTATGTTATTACTTTGTATATTCGTTCGTGTGCTCTATTTTGTTATACAATAGTATAGTTCTATTGTTAGTTACATTACAAATTTTATTAGTAAGCATCTTTTAACTAAAAAGCCTCGTCACTACTTCGACGAGGTTAGACAAAATACTTACTAGGTATATGGGGTTGGTTGTACTCATACTACACTTCTGCATCTTGCGTGCAAACTTTTGGAGCAGAGCTGGTGGTGATGTTGGGAGCTGACCCTGAAGATGTTCGTGTATTCTGATTATAGCTGCCACTTGTCCTTGGTCGCTTTAGATTTTGTTAATCTGTTTATGTAGCTTTCAAACAGATCGTGTAATTATTTGTATTAACTTTGTAAATTCTAAGTCTTAGAATCTCATAAATTTGTACTACCAGTTCTTGAGTTAATTTGTAAAAGTTCAGTTAATTCTTCTTTATTTTCCTACAATATCATTTGGATTGTATCGACTGTTAGTTGGCTTACCTAGCGGGTCGAATTAGGTGCCATCACGACTAGTGATTTTTGGGTCGTAACAAGTTGGTATTAGAGCTCTAGGTTCATAGGTTCTACGAGTCTTGAGCAAGTGTCTAGTAGAGTCTTGCGGATCGGTATGATGACGTCCATACCTATCTTTGAGAGGCTATAGGATATTTAGGATAAACTTCCCATATTTCTTTCGTTATCGTGCGACATTGATTCAGCTTGAAGCGTAACTCTTTGAATTCCTTCCACGCATTCGTATGCACGTGCGAGTGCCCGGTATCGGCGGAGCATCGACGTCTTGTGAGTCTATTGATGAGATGCGAGATGTGATTCCTATGTGTAGATGATGAGTCAGTCTGGAGGACTTGAGGCCGGGTTTTGACTACAGCTTGAGAATGGGTATTTCGGTTGTGTGAGCATGTGCTTTTGGACTTATACATTCGGTAGTGTCGCTATGAGTGGAATTTGTGGCAGGCGAGTGGCTGGATGACTAAATGACGAGTAGAATGTGATTGCGTGCTATGTTCAGATGATTTGAAGATGACGAGAAGAGTATGCTTGGAGTGTAAATAAAAGGGCTAATGGGTGCTTGATTTCTGTCTTGATATGGCGTATAGTCTCAAGTTGTGAGTAAATTGAAAGGTTTTCATGTTGTTTAATTGTGATACGAATTTGATTCACATGCCTCATTGATGAGTTCAGACCCAGGAAGATTAAGTGGTAGCATAGTAGTTATGGCTAGAGTTTAAGATTTACATGGGATGGTGTCGAGGCTCGCGGTATTTCTACAACATTGTGGATTATACATTTCATTATCGAGAGTTACAGAACATCTCTTCAGAGTGGGTGCCTCGATTGTGGTGCTAAGAGGGAATGCATCGGCTTATGGGCCTTGAGGCGGTATGGTTCTTATGCTAGGATATCTTATGGCGAGCTTTGGGGTAAGGATCATGGTGTTCTTGCAAGAAGTGGTATCAACTTGAGGGTAATTTGGAAGAAACTCAGAGGAAACAGGGCGGTTTGATAGTAAATTGGATCAACACGGTAATGATATGATCGGTTGTTTGGGTACTTATGATGTGGTTGTCACGACCCAAAATCCCACTAGTCGTGATGGCACCTAACCCAACTCGTTAGGTAAGCCAATTTCCATCTATCCAATTCCAATAAAATTAATTAAAAGAAAATATCTAAAATCGATACATCTCCCCAAGAACTGATAGTACAAATCATGAGCTTCTAAGAATAGAGTATACAAAGCGGAAATGAAATAAATACATAGTCTGTTTGAATAATACATAAACAAAGCTTTTATAAATCTAAGGCTACCCTGAACAAGAGGCAGCTACAACAGGAACGTAGGTACATCTTCAAATCCCGCAACCATCGAGCATAGCAAAAACAACAACCAACATCTGCATGCAATGTGCAGAAGTGTAGTATCAGTACAACTGACCCCATGTACTGAGTAAGTAACAAACCTAGCCGTAGGTTGAAAGTAGTGACGAGCTTCTACCAAGGTCAGGTCCACAACCAATAGTACACAACAATATAAAGCAAATAATACCAGAAGTAACTCAGAGATAAAATACTCAGCCAAATCATGATTTCAAAAAAAAATAGTTCTTCCTTTCAAATACATCAATGAAACCCAAATCGTTTGTCGGAGTTCCCAAAAAAATATGAATAGTTTGAAAACAATAAATTTATCCCAACATCTTGTCAATAATAAATAAGATGTTTCATTTTTCTTCCGGATAACTTGTGTAAAAAAAATGCATCACTATGCCCATCTGTCAAAAATGTGTGAGAAATAATGCATGATTTGATGTTGTACAGATTGAGGAAAAATACATCTCTATGCCTGTATGTCATGTGTGCATGCCAATGCGATGCAATTTAGTGATAAAATCATAAACAGCCCCTCGAGCAAACCTCACAGTCACTCGTGCCTCTCGGGCATACCTCACAATCACTCTTGCCACTCAGGCATACCTCACAATCACTCTTGCCACATGGGCATACCTCACAATCACTCATGCCTCCCAGTCACTCAGCACTCGACACTCGGCACTCGCACTCAGTAGGTACCTGCGCTTACTGGGGGTGTGTACAGACTCCGGAGGGGCACCTTCAGCCCAAGCGCTATAATCTGCACGGACAACTCACGTGCTATAATAATAAAGTATGTTGCAGGCGGGCAGCCCCGATCCACACTCATCCTCACAAATCAGGCCCTCGGCCTCACTCAGTCATAAATATGCTGTAGGCGGGCAACCCCGATCCACACTCATCCTCACAAATCAGGCCCTCAGCCGATATCAACATGCTGCGGCGTGCAGCCCGATCCCATAAATATCCTCACAAATCAGGCCCTCGGCCTCACTCAGTCATAAACCTCTTAAGCCACTCGGGGATTTCAGTAAAACAGGGCATTCGGCATAATGATATGCAATGAAATGAATATGTCTGAGTAAGAATTTTTAATTTAACACAAATTTCACAGTAATATGACCTCTATGGGTCCCAATAATACTAGCACATAGCCTCAACATGATTTTTAATATGCTTTTCAACTCAATTTCTTTAACACATAAAACCGCATAGAAAATACCAAGGTTATTTAACTGTAAAATTCCACAGAAACAGTTATGTCACAATTTTTATAGTGCACGCCCACACGCCCTTCACCTAGCATGTGCGTCACCTCCCAACAATTCACAAAATACATATATTCAGGGTTCATACCCTCAACTCCAAGATTAGAAGTGTTACTTACCTCAATCCAAGCAAATTCTTTATTCCAATAAACCTTTTCCTCGTGATTCGGCCTCCGAACGTCTCGAATCTTAGTCAAAATAATTTGATACAATCAACATGAGGTATAGGAATCAATTCCATATGAAAATGCTAATTTTCCATAAAAATCCAAAATTTAGCTCAAAAATTGCCCGTGGGGCCCACGTATCGGAACCCGACAAAAATTATAAAATCCGAACACCCGTTCCGATACGAGTCTAACCATACAAATATTACCAAATTCCGATATCGGATTGACCTTCAAATCTTCATTTTATATTTTTGGAAGATTTTATAAAAATCTGATTTTTCTTCCATAAATTCACGGATTCATGATGTAAATGAATATGGAATCATGAAATATAATCAATATAGGATAAAGAACACTTACCCCAATGTTTTCCCGTGAAAATCGCCCAAATATCGCCTACACCGAGCTCCATAAACTCAAAAATGAGTAAAAATGGCAAGAACCTCGTTTTATAGACCCTCAGCTGTTTCGGGCGTCACAGGTAGCGTGGGGCCTTGCCTGTGGCACAGTTTCCAGCATCCCAAAAATCCCAGCGCCCCACGCTACCCTGGGCGCTCGCAGCGACGGAAAATCGTTCCTGACACGAAAATAGGCATAACTCTCTCATACGATGTCCGAATTCAACGATTCTTTTTGCTATGGCTCCATAATTTGAATACGGACCTAATACTTCAATCAAAATGGAATTTGGAGCTCATTTGCTTAATTTGATACCATATATTATTGATGAATCGACATCGAACATTTTAGGTTCGATGCCGAAACATAGCAAATCAATCCGGAATGAACTCAAATTTTGTGTACAAGTCATAAATGGCATAACAAAGCTATTCCAATTTCAAAAACATGATTCCGACCTTGATATCAAAAAGTCAAACCCCGGTCAACCTTCCCAAAAATTCAACTCTCGGCATTTCAAGCCTAATTCCACTACGGACCTCCAAATAATTTTTTCAGACATGCTCCTAAGTCCAAAATCACCCTACGGAGCTATTGGAATCATTAGAATTAAATTTCAAGGTCGTTTACACATAAGTCGACATCCGGTCAGTATTTTAACTTAAGCTTTAAACCTTGAAACTAAGTGTTCCAATTCATTCTAAAACCTCACCAGACCCGAACCAAATTGCCCCGGCAAGTCACACAACAACTGTAAAGCCCAATTTGAGAAGTAAATGGGTAAACGGGGTTGTAATACTCAAAACGACCGGCCGAGTCGTTACATTCTCCCCCACTTAAACATACGTTCGTCCTCGAACGTGCCAAGAGTTGTTTCCAAGCCATCAAACCACTGTTCCATCTTACCACACACGTACCTGGGGGTGAACCCACGTCACCCTATTCCATTTATGCTTGACAACACAATCCAACTGAATTCATTAATTTAACTCTAGCCCATAAACCTTGGAATTTAATTTCCAATCTTTAGAATTTCTTTCAAGACACGAATCTTACATTTACACACTTTATGAGTTTGAACAATCTGTATCAAGCCATAACTATCACCACGGATATAATCAACCAACTCATCACACAACTCGCTTGCTCGTAGCACCATTCCCGATCGCAGTGACTACTCCAAAACCAACTGCATACTAGTATTAAACCCATATCAAACCAAACCTCATCCCAAAACCTTCGTACATTGTTGATAATAAAAGAAACATGTGAAATTTCATGACCACTTACCAGATCAACAAGTCACGGAGCCCTCTCGCCCCAACCAGAACCATAATCCCTTTCTAAGCTGACTTTCAATATTATACTCCCGAATATACCGAAATCAAACCTGATAGTATCCATTCTAGGTCCAATGACCTTATATTACTAAACACAATTGTTCCATAGACATACCTCACCAATATAAATCAGAGCCACAACTCGTGCCATCCGTGCACCAATACGCAACAATTCAAATGTACCCAGTCATGGAAAAATGACTCAAATGAGATATCTGCCCCGCCAGATTAACAAGTACCTCCACAACGAAACACTAAAAATTCATCATACACCGTAGAACCATCACCCGATTCTAACACAAGTTTCATACCTTAACATAGCTCCGCTGCAATGTGTGTCCCCATCCAAACGCTGGTCCATATAATATACCCCGAGCCACCCTGCTCAAAATCAATAACCACGGAGAGGCAAATGACAAAAATGCCGCACAAAACCTGAAAGAACATAACCATTATGCAATCGATCATGCAATACCCAAATACTCATCACGCTCAAATTCCACTATAAAACTCAAATAGGACCGCACCATCTGTGCACATAACCAATGAATCACAACTCCTCGTAGCATAAAGGAGAAACTCACAGATCATCTCAGAACATGAATAAGCTCAACATCAATCGAATGACACATCCCTCAACAATAGCAGTATGGAGCCAACCATTCCGGCTCGGTGTAAAATACATATCTTAATTGGGCCTACCTATGGACCGCTAAATCAACTCGGGTTACCCACAAATAGATAAAAATTCTTCCGAAACTCCATAATGACTGAATCATAACACATTCTATCATCTGGCTAGCTCCGACCACCACTTCACAGTACACAACCATGAAACAATCTGCTCCTGGGAACTCCCAATCTCCGAATCCATAGAAAACGCGAATCACCATATTTGATTCCATCTCCACCGCCCAAATGCCTAACACTTCTCTCATACATGATCATCCCACGAGAAATACTAAAAAAGTTCTTCCATGCTAATTGATAAAATTTGAATATCAGCAGTCTATCAACCATGTGAGTACCGCAATACTAATTTATACATCGTAAGTAAAAATACAATGCACTTTCTGAAGTCCGCCCTTTTCTCATACAACACCAAGTAGTAATAGTATTCATCTAGTTATTTGAAACCGTCTATGTTGTCCAACATTCGTTACCTTCTCTTCAATACTGTACTGCCACCTTGTACATGAAAATCTAGCTTTTGTACAACACATAACATCTTTATTGCCATCATGTGAAAAGCACGAGAATCTTATTATCAACTTTGAGTCACCAATAATTTACATACCATTTTAGTTAGAACCCTTTCTCTTTCTTCTTTCCAGGAGAAAATCACAATACACAACACGTTCTCCACACCGGTAGAAACCATTAAGAATACTTTGGAATCCATTTGCACATAATCAAGCCCTTAAAACTAAATTCCTCTAACTCGACCAAGCCACGCAGGTCGCCAAGTCCAGGTGTATTGCTACAAAGCACCTGTAGAAAACCCCCACATCATAAGCACCCAAAGAACCGATCATATCCATTACCATACTGATCCAACCTACTACCCAATTGTCCTATTTTCTCCGAGTCCCTTCCGAATTTGTCTTCAAATTGATACTTCTTCTTGCTAAAATACCATGATCTTTTATTATAACTCAACCTACAAACCTTAGCAAAGGACCACAATGCCCTACGGCCCATAAGCAACTATATTCTTCTTAAGCACCTTCAAAAATACCAAAACTATAACACTCACTCTGAGAATACATTATGTGAATTTGAAATTGTTCTTTTTACCTTCCTTACACAAAAATGTAGAATCCATAGTCATATAGAATTTTCGCAAGTCCAGGCACCATCAAACGCAAATCTCGGATTTATCCATACACAAGTCCAGAAACATTCTCAATTGCTATATATAATTCTCAAACCCACTGGAATTTTCTCGGGAGTCACCCACTTTGCTCAAATCTAATTGCACCGCCCAAATGGGCCAAAAGACATGTGCCCCATTAGCACCACAACACTCAAAGAAGTAACTCTACTTTAACACCACATATCAAATTCATACTCCATGCGCACTACATCATTCACCAATAACAACTCACTCATCCCACGAATTTTATATACTCATACGTGCAATATAATCCTTAACCAGAAATTTCTTTATTTGAGTCATCCTCGATCTCAACTTCTGCAAGTCATAGCTAACCCATAAGTATGCCTCAGACCAAAATTAAAATTTAACACCTAACCATGAAATCAAATTGTCAATAATAGACTCCCCCACTTGGCTTAAAGCCATAGATTAAAACATTCCATAACTTACAATACCAACACTCTCTTACTGCCATAATGCCACAGTCAGTCCAATGAAACTTCTTCCCAAGTTCATACAACGCCAACCATAAAAATACCTCAATCATCCGCTAAGCTCGTATTCATCCTCTTAACACACAAGTCAACTTTCTCAACCAGATTCAGATTCAAATCTCCACCCATACACCCCGTCGTTAGAAAAGAAACTCTCTACTCACATCATAAGGAATACTCCTACGTAGATTACTCCGCAGGGGATAATCCACATGCTTAGCCTCAATCTGGTATCTTGTTATACCCTTTCGCATTCACAATTACTATGCAATCACTTAGTCTTTCTGAGTCCAAAATCATTAACCAGACGTGAGAATTTAGTTTTACCCCAAAATTTAACAATGTGAAAGGTCCTTCAAAACATTCATACTGGAGACTGTACGCCACATCAATTCGAAAATCAAGCACCCAATGGACTTTCCTTTACATTTCAAGGAAACACTTCTTGTCATATTCAAATCATCTTAACACATCCCGCATTTGCATCATACTCATCACAAAGCTATTTCGCCGCTCATCGAGCCATAACTTCCACTCATAGGGATATTATCGGACATATGAGTCCAAATGTATAGGTTACAACTGAAGCTACCGAGCTCAAGCTGTGATCTAACCATGGCCTCAAGTACTCCAGACTGGCCCATCACCAAAACATAGAGTACATACCTCGAACCTCATTAAAAGAATCACAAGCTGGCGATGCACAGCTGATACCGAGCGCTCATATGCGCATACGAATACGTGGAAGGAATTCAAAGAGTTATATTTCAAGCTAAATCAATTTCGCACGATAAGGAAAGAAAGATGGGAAATTATCCTAAATGCCTTGTAGCCTCTCAAAGATAAGTATGGACATCATCATACCGATCCGTAAGACTCTACTAGACACTTGCTCATGACTGGTAGAACCTATGAATCTAGAGCTCTGATACCACCTTGTCACGACCCAAAATCCCACTAGTCGTGATGGCACCTAACCCAACCCGTTAGGTAAGCCAATTTCCAACTATCCAATTCCAATGAAATTAATTAAAAGAAAATATATAAAACCGATACATAGTATACAAATCATGGGCTTCTAAGAATAGAGTACACAAACCGATACAAACTGGTAGTACAGATCATGGGCTTCTAAGAATAGAGTATACAAAGCGAAAATGAAATAAATACATAAACAGAGCTTTTATAAATCTAAGGCTACCTAGGACAAGAGGAAGCTACAACAGGAACGCAAGTACATCTTCAAATCCCGCAACCATCGAGCACAAAAATAATAACAGCCAACATCTGCACGCAATGTGCAGAAGTGTAGTATCAGTACAACCGACCCCATATACTGAGTAAGTAACAAACCTAGCCGTAGGTTGAAAGTAGTGACGAGCTTCTATCAAGGTCGGGTCCCCAACCAATAGTACATAACAACATAAAGCAAATAATACCAGAAGTAACTCAGAGATAAAATGCTCATCCAAATCATGATTTCAAAAAAAAATAGTTCTTCCTTTCAAATACATCAATGAAACCCAAATTGTTTGTCGGAGTTCCCAAAAAAATATGAATAGTTTGAAAACGATAAATTTCTCCCAAAATCTTGTCAATAATAAATAAGATGTTTCATTTTCCTTCCGGATAACTCGTGTAAAAAAAATGCATCACTATGCCCATCTGACAAAAATGTGTGAGAAATCATGAATGATGTGATGTTGTACAGCATGAGGAAAAATACATCTCTATGCCTGTATGTCATGTGTGCATGCCAATGCGATGCAATTTAGTGATAAAATCATAAACAGCCCCTCGGGCAGAATATCACTCATATACAGCCCCTCGGGCAAACCTCACAGTCACTCGTGCCACTCGGGCATACCTCACAATCACTCTTGCCACTCGGGCATACCTCACAATCACTCTTGCCACTCGGGCATACCTCACAATCACTCATGCCTCCCAGTCACTCAGCACTCGACACTCGCACTCAGTAGGTACCTGCGCTCACTAGGGGTGTGTACAGACTCCGGAGGGGCACCTTCACCCCAAGCGCTATAATCTGCACGGACAACTCACGTGCTATAATAATAAAGTATGCTGTAGGCGGGCAGCCCCGATCCACACTCATCCTCACAAATCAGGCCCTCGGCCGATATCAACATGCTGCGGCGTGCAGCCCGAGCCCATAAATATCCTCACAAATTAGGCCCTCGGCCTCACTCAGTCATAAACCTCTCAAGCCACTCGGGCATTTCAGTAAAACAGGGCATTCGGCCCAAAATATTTATATGCATCAAAATAGAGTCATAAAACTGAGTTATGATATGCAATGAAATGAATATGACTGAGTATGAATTTTTAATTTAACACAATATTTCACAGCAATATGACCTCTGTGGGTCCCAATAATACTGGCACAGAGCCTCAACATAATTTTCAATATGCTTTTCAGCTCAATTTCTTTAACACATAAAACCGCATGGAAAATACCGAGGTTATTTAACTGTAAAATTCCACAGAAACAGTTATGTCACAATTTCTATATTGCATGCCCTCACGCCCTTCACCTAGCATGTGCGTCACCTCCTAACAATTCACAAAATACATATATTCAGGGTTCATACCCTCAACTCCAAGATTAGAAGTGTTACTTACCTCAATCCAAGAAAATTCTTTATTCCAATAAACCTTTTCCTCGTGATTCGGCCTCCGAACGCCTCGAATCTTAGTCAAAATAATTCGATACAATCAACACGAGGTATAGGAATCAATTCCATATGAAAATGCTAATTTTCCATAAAAATCCGAAATTTAGCTCAAAAATCGCCCGTGGGGCCCACGTATTGGATCCCGACAAAAATTACAAAATTCGAACACCAGTTCCGATACGAGTCCAACCATATAAAAATTATCAAATTCCGACATCGAATTGACCTTCAAATATTCATTTTACATTTTTGGAAAATTTTATAAAAATCTGATTTTTCTTCCATAAATTCACGGATTCATGATGTAAATGAATATGGAATCATGAAATATAATCAATATAGGATAAAGAATACTTACCCTAATATTTTTCGTGAAAATGGCCCAAATATTGCCTACGCCGAGCTCCATAAACTCAAAAATGAGTAAAAATGGCAAGAACCCCGTTTTATAGACCCTCAGCTATTTCGGGCATCACAGGTAGCGTGGGGCGCTGCCTGTGGCACAGTTTCCAGCATCCCGAAATTTCCAGCGCCAGGGCTAGCGCCCCAAGCTACCCTGGGCGCTCGCGGCAACGAAAAATCCCTTCCCGACACGGAAATAGGCATAACTCTCTCATACGATGTCCGAATTCAATGATTCTTTTTGCTATGGCTTCGTAATTTTAATACGGATCTAATAATTCAATCAAAACTGAATTTGGAGCTCATTTTCTTAATGTTATGCCACATATTCTTGAAGAATCGACATCGAACATTCTAGGTTCGATTCTGAAACATAGCAAATCAATCCGGAATGAACTCAAATTTTGTGTACAAATCATAAATGGCGTAACAAAGCTATTACAATTTCAAAAATATGATTCCGACCTCGATATCAAAAAGTCAAACACCCCGGTTAACCTTCCCAAAAATTAGACTCTCGGCATTTCAAGCCTAATTCCACTGCGGACCTCCAAATAATTTTTTCGGACATGCTCCTAAGACTAAAATCACCATACGGAGCTATTGCAATCATCAGAATTAAATTCTGAGGTCGTTTTCACATAAGTCGACATCTGGTCAGTATTTTAACTTAAGCTTTAAACCTTGGAACTAAGTGTTCCAATTCATTCCAAAACCTCACCGGACCAGAACCAAATTGCCCCGGCAAGTCACACAACAACTGTAAAGCCCAATTTGAGAAGTAAATGGGGAAACAGGATTGTAATACTCAAAACGACCGGCCGGGTCGTTACATTGGGTCTCCATAGGTGTTTTGTGGCAATGCTCATGGGTTTTGGACAACTACGGGCTTGGATGAGTTAGAGGGATTCAGTTCTGATAGCTTGGTTATGTGCAAAAAGATTCCAAGGGGTTATCGATGATTTCTATCACGGTTCGAGGTGAATATTTCCTACTGGTGTGAGGAACATGTTGCGTATTGGGATTTCCTCCTGGATGAGATCAAATAGAAGGTTTCTGACTAATTGGGATTGAGTTTTGCATGTGCAAGGTCACAATTCTGTTTTGAAGGGAAGGTTATGAATTCTTAGACAACACAGACGGTTTCAGATGTCTAGATGGATGCTATTACTACTTGGTATTGCCTGAGAAGGGTGTGCATTTCAGACGACGCATTGTGTTTTGACTGACGGATGCCTCATTGATATTGCAGTGCTCGCTTGGTTAGTCGACTACTGAGATTCAGATTTTGTTATGTGGCACGAAAGAATTATAGAAGTATTCCTCGTGGGATGATCGTATACGAGAGATGTGTTAGACATTTGAGCGTTGAAGTTGGGATTAGGTAGGTGATTCGTGTGTTCTATAGATTTGGAGACTAGGAGTTCTCAGAAACAGATTGTTTCATGGTTGTTGACTGTGAAATATGTCCAAAGCTATCTCGATGATAGTGTGTGTTATGGTTATGTCCTTGTCGACTTTTAGAGGGCTAATTGTCCCTTCGGGGATGACTGGAGTTGATTTGGGGGCCCATTGGAAGACCCAATGAGGCTGTGTATTCTGTATCGGATCGGATTTGCTTGCTCATGTGCAGCTGTTACCACAGGTATATCGTCAGGCAGAATAAATGCTATTTGTGCCTTGGTCCGTGTTACGTGTCCTTCTCTTATGCTATGACGGGTTGTGAGGGTTACATGGTTCTTCACACACATATTGTAATTCAGTTTAGGAATCATGGCGCGATGGGCTAGATGGCCTTCATGATGTTGATTTTCTTATTGCACCATAGCTGTGCTTGTCCTTCTCAGTATCGTTTGTTCCTAATAATTTTCCCATAGTTATATTTTGTGCACTCTATTGTGCTTGATATTGACGCACATGTGATCAGTGAGCCCGAGTATTATGGCTCGATGGGTACCCTATGTGGATTGATATGATGGGATCGGGTTGCATGCCGCAACGGTACTGTGATGAAATGTAACTCCTGATGCTTACTTCATGTAGTATTTCTTTCACCTTGTTGAAAATAGTTAATGGGAAAATGCTAAAATTTCCCTGCTTTCTTATCTTATTTAGTA
The DNA here is from genome assembly GCF_000715075.1 of Nicotiana tabacum. NCBI lineage: Eukaryota > Viridiplantae > Streptophyta > Magnoliopsida > Solanales > Solanaceae > Nicotiana > Nicotiana tabacum. Next base: position 90,103,029 of record NC_134083.1, read on the forward strand.
GTCTTCTTATTTAGCTCTCTTACTGTTATCTGTCATGTCTGAATTATTACTTGTTGGTGTTCGGGACTGTGTTGTGCGGGGCTCCATATGATTATTGTTGATACTTGTCAGTGGGACTTCTTGTATTGGCTGAGATGAGGTTTCTAGACTTGAGATTTGCACTATTGTATTGGGATGAGGAAGGTTTGGAAGAATAATACCATATTTTGCTGAGGATTTGGGCAATGGCTCTGGTCGGACAAGTGAGTTTCTTGGCTTAATGATCAGATGAGTGATTAAGAGGTTCTGCTTGTTTCTTTCATCATCGGCAGGGTATAAAGGTTTTGAACGAGGCTCTAATAGATATGAGGTTTGCTACTGGCACCGGATTTGTTTTTGGGCAGTAATGGTGGTTAGCAGTTCCTGTTGTGAGTGTCTGAGTGATGGGGTGTACCGTGTGATTTCATCTTGGGGTTATGGTTATTACTAATACAACTTGTTCAGGTTTATACAGTGTGTAGATGTGAGATTCGGGTCTTGTAATGAATTCGGGATATTAGAGATTGGGTTCTAAGGTTTAAGGACCAAGGTCGAAGTAAGGATTGTTCTAAGGTTTAAGGACCAAGGTCGAAGTAAGAATCTCTAGTCATGTTGCAAAGGCAGGCTTATATGGAGCAGGGCGACGTGAGATCACCCCCGGGTATATGCATAGTAAAGTTACACCGTGGTTTGATAGCTTTGGGACAACTCTTGGCACGTTCGAGGACGAACATATGTTTAAGTGGTGGAGAATGTCATGATCCGATAGGTCATCTTATGTTTTAGAGCTTAATTCTGCGCTTTGAAGCCTCAAATACCTCATTTTAACCCTTCTCGATTTGCGTGCACAGTCTGGGTGTTTTTCAGTAAAGCTTTTATGTTAAAAACTGATAAAAGTATAAAATTTCTGCCTTAAAAGCCATGTGAGTTGACTTTGGTCAACATTTTGAAAAAATGGACTCGGATCCGTGTTTTGAGGGTCTCGATGGGTTCGTCTCATGATTTGGGACTTGGGATTATCCCACGAATCGAATTCGGAAGTCCCTAGCTCGAGTTATCGCATTTTGTTAAAATTTGAAAGTTTAAAGGCTTAATGAATCTAAAGGTTTGATCGATGTTTGAAATTTTTGATACCGGGTCTGTATTTTGGTTCCGTAACCTGGTATAGGCTCAATTCTATATTTATGACTTGTGTGTCAAATTTGGTGAGAAACAGAGTCGGTTTGACGTGATTCGGATGTTCGGTTATTAATATAGCAATTTTAAAGTTTTCTTGAAATTTTCCTTTGATTTGGTGTCAGATTCGTACTTCTAGATGTTATTTTGGTGATTTGATTCGAGCGAGTTCGTATGATATTTTTAGACTTGTGTGCATAGTTGGTGTAGATCCCCGAGGGTTCGGGTGAGTTTCGGATAAGCTATAGAGTGAATTGGACTTAGAACATTTGTCGGTGTTTGCAATTTCTGGGAACTGGCCTCTGATCTCGCATTTGCGAGATCAGAGTTCGCATTTGTGAACATTTCCACCTTCTGTCATGCTTGCAATTGGGAGCCATTTCTTTGCATTTGCGAAGTGTGCCTGGGTTAGCCTAGATTCGCATTTGCGATCATGCGGTCACATTTGCGAAAGCCAGCGTTCGCAATTGCGAACAATGTTTCCCATTTGCGATGGGAGCTGGAAGGGAGATTCTTCGCATTTGCGATCCAGCCAAAGTTCACATTTGCAAACTATTCTTCGCATTTGCGAAGAAAATAGAGGTTTGATGGTTCTCGCATTTGCGATGAATTCTTCGCATTTTCGGGGCTCGCATTTGCGAACCCCAGGTCGTAAATGCTACATCTGCAACTGATCAAACATGACTTAGACGGGATTTTTGGGTTATTCTTCAAATTTTCAAAACCTAAAACCTTAGAGGTGATTTTTCCAAGACTCTTTCTTCCCCAAATCGTTGGTAAGTGATACTAACCTATTTCCTTTCAATCTTTCACTACTTTTTCATAAGATTTCAACCTAAAGTCTAGTATTTTCATGGTGGAAATTAGGGGTTTGAGTAGAAATAGGGATTTTTATAAAATGGGGATTTAGACCTAAAATTGAGGTCAGGTTTCAAAACAAATCACATAACCGGGCTCAGAGGGCCCGGGAGTTGACTTTTGTTGACATTTTCAATAATGACCTAAATTGAACCCTTTGCAATCATGGGTAGTTCCTAAGGCTTAATTTGAATCGTTTGGTTGGTAATTTGCTAGATTCTATTGGTTCGGAGGCTCGTTTGAAAGGCAAAGTTATGATTGAGCTTTGAGTGGACCTTTGGAGAGAGGTAAGTATCTTGCCTAACACTTCGCTATCTCAGCTGCAGTAAAAGGTTGAAAAGATCGGGTTGCTTCAGGAAGAAGTCGATCAAATCAAGGCCGAATGTAGTCGGTGGAAGGAGACTATCGACCACCTGGGTGCAGAAAAAGAAACCATCTTGGCCAAATTATTATCGATCGATGTTCAGCTTCGAAGCGTCAAGCAAAAGGGTCCGGCTCAAGCCAAGAGGATCGAGGAGCTTGAAACACGGCTTGCTGAGGCCAAGGCGGAGGTTGAGTCGTCGAAAGTTATGGCATACAAGTCCATTGATGTGTATCAGGCTGATGCCGAGGCTTCTCAAATGGAGGCAAGAGAGGCGGCAGAAACTGCATCACTCGAGCACATTAGGTTGCCGAACTTGCTAAGTGTCAGTCTCGGAGGGAGACCCTCGAGGAGATACACGCTCGAGGTTTTGACCTTGCTGAAGAGATAAAAAGGGCTAAAGAGCTCGAAGATGAAGCTGAAGCCTTGGCTTCTGATGGCGATGATGATGGCGATGATGATGGTAGCAAGAGCGGGCCCGAAGATGGGGGGGAGCCCGCTGGAGAAGAGACCGCTCTCGATGATAACCCAGAATCTTAGCCCTTAGCTTCTTCTATGTTGCATTCATTTATGTAAACCACCCTTGTATATCTATACAAATGTCCTTTTCTTTTACTGCCTTGCATCGTGGAGATTTCATTCATGCCTTGCGGATGTTTTTATGAGGATTTAGGTGATTTCATCGAATTCGGCCTTCGTAGCCTTTATGGCTGAGTGAGTGTTTGCTCGAGCTCAAAATAAAAGTAGCCCACAGGCTTACTGGTCGAGTGGGCGCTTGCCCGATCTCGAAAAATAAAAGTAGCCCACGGGTTTAGTAGTCGAGTGAACGTTTGAACTCAAAGCAAGATAGCCTTTAGGCTTTGGTAATTAAGTGAGTGATCGTTTCGAACTCGAACTCAAAGTATATTAGACCGTAGACTTTTACGATCGAGTGAGTGATTTCTCGGACTCGAAGTAAAAATAACCCTTAGGTTTTGATAATTGGGTGAGTGATTGTTTCGAACTCGAACTCAGAATATCTTAGCCCGTAAGCTTTAATTTGAGTGAGTGATTGTTTTGAACCCGAACTCAGAATATCTTAGCCCGTAGGCCTTTTATGACCGAGTGAGTGATTGCTCGAACTTGAAGTGAGATAGCCTTTAGGCTTTAATTTGAGTGAGTGATTGTTTCGAACTCGAACTCAGAATATCTTAGCCCGTAGGCCTTTTATGACCGAGTGAGTTATTTCTCGAACTCGAAGTGAGATAGCCCTTAGGCTTTAATTTGAGTGAGTGATTGTTTCGAACTCGAACTCAGAATATCTTAGCCCGTAGGCCTTTTATGATCGCTTGTATAAAAAATCCCTTTGATGGCGGTTGGCCTTTAAGCCTGTTTGAATCATGAAGAAGGAAAATCTTTTCAAAGTGTGAGATATTTGAAAAAGAAGTTCTCCTTTATAAGTCATTACACATGTGTTTGTATCTTGTGTCAGAGTTCGAGCGAAACTACGTGGGCATGGTTTGTTTTGACCATTTGGCCCTTACACTTTTCTCTATCGAGACCCTGTTTGTCATGAATTTGATATGGAGCAACTTTCTTGTGTCAAACTTGATTTATTCACTTGGTAGCCCCCCCAGTATTCGAGGTTGATTATGAAGGAGCCTCGGATACTATTGATTTGTCCCCGGGTAGCACATAGTTGTTGTCTCGTTAAAAAAAAGCCGAGCTTGAGGCAAAACGAGTACAACGCGTGCTTTGAAACCACAGGTCTTGATGTTTTTCGTCGAATTCCTGCAATTAGTTAGTGTCGAATATACGTATATAGACGATAGGGGAGAGAATCATACCTTAACAGTAATATCGTTTGAGAAGCGATATGTTCCAATTATTTGGTAACGGTTTTTTTATCCATTGCTCCAAGTTTATAAGACCCTTTCCTGACTATATCGAGGACTTGATAGGGTCCTTCCCAATTTGGGCCGAGCTTCCCTTCATTAGGATCTCGAGTGTTAATGGTGTCCTTCCTTAGGACCAAGTCCCCGGCCTTGAAATGGCGGAGGTTGGTTCTTCTGTTGTAGTACCTTTCAATTCGTTGTTTTTGTGCAGCCATTCGAAACAGTGCCGCCTCACGTTTTTCATCTAATAATTCGAGGCTAGTATTCATTGCCTCGTAGTTCAATTCTTCTGATGTATGTCAGAACCTTGCACTTGGTTCCCCGACTTCTACCGGAATTAGAGCTTCGGATCCATATACTAGGGAAAATGGGGTTGCTCATGTACTGGATTTAGATGTTTTCTGATATGCCCAAATGACGTTGGGCAAAATTTCTCTCCACTTTCCTTAAGCTTCGTTCAATCTTTTCTTTATGTTTTGGATGATAATATTGTTCGTTGATTCGGCCTGTCCGTTCCCGCTAGGATTATTTGGTGTAAACAGTATTCTTTTTATTTTATGGTTTTCGAGGAATTTAGTCACTTTACCACCGATAAACAGTCTACCATTGTCGCATGTTATTTCTGCTGGTATCCCAAATCGACACATGATGTGGTCCCAGATGAAATCTATAACCTCTTTTCTCTCCCCTTTTCGAACGCTTGTGCTTCAACCCATTTAGAGAAATAGTCAGTCATAAACAGAATGAATTTAGCTTTACCTGGGGCCGATGGTAGAGGGCCGACGGTATCCATTCCCTATTTCATGAGTGGCCATGGAGAAATGACCGAATGAAGCTGCTCTCCGGGTTGGTGGATCATCGGTGCAAAACTTTGACATTTATCACATTTTCGAACGAACTCCTTAGTGTCTTTCTGCATGCTATCCCAGTAGTACCCTGCTCTGATGATTTTGCGAATTAATGGTTTGGCGCCGGAGTGGTTTCCACAAGTGCCTTCATGAACCTCTCGTAAAATATAATCGGTGTCTCCTGGTCCCAAACATACCGCTAGTGGTCCGTCAAACGTCCTTCTGTATAATGTTCCATCTTCAACCAGCATGAATCGAGCAGCCTTGGTTCGTAGAACCCTCGATTCTTTAGGGTTCGATGGGATCGGATGATAATCGCAGAGCTACCAGGATCCACTAAAACACGCTTAACTTTAATAGGATAGAAATTACCAGAGCGTCGTTGTGAGGTTGAGATATTCCCTCGGCTTCTTCAATTTCGAATGATAAAGTGCCCTCGGGTACATAAGCTCGAGTTCATTTTTCCCATGTGGCCGGTACCTTGCCATACTTGAGCACGGGCCCTTGCAGAGTATCGACTCCACCGATGATCATATGAATGATATGCAGAGGTTCCTCTTGTTTATCCTTTTTGCTGGCGTCCCTTTCTCTGAAGTGATTCCTGACTCGGTCGCTGAGGAACTCTCGAAGGTGGCCCTCATCGAATAGGCGAGCTACCTCCTCTCTTAATTGTCTGCAATCTTCGGTCATGTGGCCATGCGTGCCATGATACTTGCACATCGAATTTGGGTTTCTTTGGGAAGGGTCGGTTTGCATGGGTTTGGGCCACCTAGTATCTTTGATTCTTCTGATCGCCGATACAATGCCCGATGCGTCAACGCTGAAATTGTACTCCGATAGCTGAGGTGCCTCTATAGTATCACCATATTTTTTGAAGCCACTCTTGCTCATAAGCCCCAGAGAATTTTGTCCTTGATCACTCCTTTGATTGTTTCAAGCGAAATTGTGTGCTGAGCCATTATTCATTCGATCTACGACGTACAGTTGATATCGGTCTCTGTTCGACCTTTGTTATCTGTCGATCTCCTTTTGGTATTTAATAGTTGCCCTGTTCTGGTGCATGGATCCGGAAAGAGCTCCCAACTGGTCGTCTTCGACCCTGATTTTTGACTGATATTGGTTGTGTACATCCGCCCAAGTCATTGCTGGATACTTGATCAAATTTTGCTTCAGCCGATATGATGCTATTAAACTTTGCTCTTTCAACCCTAGGGTGAAAGCTTCGACGACCCAGTCGTGTGTGACCAGTGGCAATTCCATGCGTTCTATTTGAAATCGGGACACGAACTCCCTCAGCATTTCATTACCGCTTTGCTTTACTTTGAAGAGGTCTGGTTTCCTTGTTGCAACCTTTATGGCACCAGCATATATCTTTACAAACGAATCCGCTAACATGGCGAAAGAATGGATGGAATTTGGGGGCAAATTATGATACCAAATCATCGCTCCCTTCGAGAGGGTCTCTCCTAATTTGTTCAATAACATGGATTCGATCTCGTCGTCTTCCAAATCATTACCCTTGATAGCACACGTGTAAGAGGTGACGTGTTCGTTGGGATCGGTCATACCATTATATTTGGGAATTTCGGGCATACGGAATTTTTTTGGGATTGGTTTTAGGGCTGCACTCGAGGGAAAAGGCTTTTGGATGCATTTCTTCGAATCCAGCCCTTTTATCATTGGTGGAGCTCCCGGGATCTGATCGACCCTGGAATTATATGTTTTTACTTTTTTATCGTTGGCTTCGACTCGTTTTGTGAGTTCCTCGAGCAATTTGGTAATTTCGGGAGTAGTCCCCGAGTCTTGCTCGTTTGACTTCACTATGGCTGGCTCCGTTCTGTGGGTGATTTCCCGAAGTGGATCGGGCTACGAACTGCTTTGTACCTGAGTTTGGCTCAGCAACTGAGCTATCGCTATTTGCTGGGATTGTAACATTTCGAAGATCATCCGTAAGCTGACTTCGATCTCCTCCACGTTGTGACTTGGACCAAGTGAAGTGCATCAAGGACGAAGAAGGTAGAGTTTTTCTGGATGAGGGGCTTATCCGTCGGAGATGGCAGACCTTCTTCCCTAATCTCTTGAACAAAGAGGGGAACAGGAACATTGTACTGTGTTAATTGGAACTCTCTGGGAGTTGTTGTGACTTTGGGTATTGTAGGCGGATTAGAGTTGATGAAGTGGAGGGGGCTATGCATAAGATGAGCAGGGGCAAAGCGACCAGGCCGGATGAAATCCCGGTGGAGTTTTGGAAGAGTGCGGGCAAGGCAGGCTTGGAGTGGTTCACTAGATTATTTAACGTCATTTTTAGAACAAATAAGATGCCCGAAGAGTAGGGGTGGAGCACGAAGTTTCATGTATAAAGAACAAGGGTGATATCCAAAATTGCAATAACTATCGGGGTATCAAGCTGCTTAGCCATACTATAGAAGTCTTGGAGAGAGTGATAGAGCTAATGCTGAGGATGAGTGTGTCTATTTCTGAGAACCAATTCGGGTTTATGCCAGGGCGTTCAACTACAGAAGCTATCCACCTTATTAGGAGATTGATGGAGCAATATAGGGAGAGGAAGAATGACTTGCATATGGTGTTCATCGACTTGGAAAAGGTAGATGATAAAGTTCATAGGGAGGTTTTGTGGATATATTTGGAGGCTAGAGGTGTACTTATTGCCTACGTTAGGGTGATTAAGGACATGTATGATAGAGCAAAGACCCGAGTGAGGACGGTTGGTGGGGACTCGGACCATTTTTCGGTTATGATGGCGATGCATCAGGGGTCGGCACTCGGCCCTTTATTGTTTGCCCTGGCGATGGACGTACTGACGCGCCATATCCAACGGGAGGTGCCATGGTGCATGCTATTTGCAGATGATATTGTATTGATTGATGAGATGCAAGGCGGTGTGAACGAGAAATTAGAGGTATGGAGGCAGACCCTGGAATCTAAAGTTTTCAAGTTGAGAAGGACCAAGACATAATACTTGGAGTGTAAGTTTAGTGGTGAGACTCAAGGAGGGGAAGGGGAGGTGAGGCTGAACTCGCAGGTCATCTCTAGGAGAGGAAGTTTTACGTACCTTGGGTCTATTATTCAAGGGGATGGGTAGATTGATGAAGATGTCACATATCGTATTGGGGCTGGATGGATGAAATGGAGACTTGCTTCCGGTGTTTCGTATGACAAGAAGGTTCCACTAAAACTTAAAGATATGTTTTACAGAGTGGTGGTCAGACCGACGATGTTGTATAGGGCTGAGTATTGGCCAGTCAAGATCACTCATGTCCAGAAGATGAAGGCAACAGAGATGAGGATGTTGAGATGGATGTGTCGTCACTCCAGGTTAGATAGGGTTAGAAATGTGGTTATTTATGTCAAGGTGGGTGTGGCCCCTATTAAGGACAAGATGAGGAAGCACGGATTAGGTGGTTTAGTCATGTGAAGAGGAGGAGTAAAGACGCCCCGGTGAAAAGGTGTGAGAGGTTGACATTGGAGGGCCTACAGAGATGTAGAGGTAGGCCAAAGAAGAGGTGGGGAGAGGTGATTAGGCAAGATATGGCACAATTTCAGCTGACCGAGGACATGACCCTTGATCGAAAGGTTTGGAGGTCGAGGATTAGGGTTGTAGAGTAGGTAGTCTATAGTTTTCATAATAGTAGAATTGGCACGCAGTCTCGCTTTCTGTTGGTAGTAGGTTCTTATGACTAATCGTTATTTTCTTTCATTGTTGATCACCTTACTATCTTGTTGTCTTTATTCTGCTTTTATATGGCTTTTGGTGCTGTCCCTTCTTGTCTATATTTTTATTAATGTGGTGCTTATGCTTTCCTGAGCCGAGGGTCTATTGAAAACAACCTCTCTATCCTCACAAGGTAGGGGTAAGGTCTGCGTACACACTACCCTCCCTGGACCCCACAGTGTGGGATAATACTGGGTATGTTGTTGTTGTTATTGTTGTAGTAGTAGTAATAAATTAACTAATTACAGTAATTAGTAGTGTATTTGATTATTATAATTCTTATTGCATTTTATTGGAATTATTTAAGTTTATTTAAATTAATTCTAAAAAGGTTAAAGACGGAAATGGCTACATTTGAAATTGTATAATCAAATATGAAATGGCTATTTCTTAAATTAGAACCATCCTAATACACAAGCCCAATTGCCCATCCGACCAAGTCCAGGTCTACCTCCCTTTCCACCTTGGCAATCCGGGCCACTCTTATTGAGCCAATGAGCTCATGCCACGTCATCTCTTCACAACACTCACAAAAGAAACACAATTGATCCAAATAGTCCATTTTTTAGATCAACGGCTCTTGTTTTATCTCATTTTCCCTTTTAATTTAAACACCCCATCATATTTAATCTCAACCGTTGGATTACAAGAATCCAACGGCCACCAATATTTTCCACTAAAAAACTTTAATACCCAAATTATCAGGGCTGTTGATCAGGAGATCCAACGGCCCAGATCCCATCTCCCCGTTTAAACCTAGAGACCCAACCTAACAAACCCCTAACCCTAATCATTTCTCACCCGACTCGGCCGCCCCCTTTCCCCTTCCTTTCTAACTCACCAGACCAATCAGTCAAAGAACCTTGCACAAATTAGTGCAAGGTCATGAATTAAAGCACAGATCATTCTTATTGTCATCTAAATCCGTGAATCCTGCTATTTCTTTCCTCTTTCGCTGTTGAGACTCAAAATCCCCAAATTCCCAAATCCGAAAACCCTAACCCAGAAGTGAAACTTTAGCCCGTCTAATTTTCTTCTTCATTCATTCAAATCAAGCATGCACCGCTATCCATCTTGTCCCTGTACTACGAATCGTGCTATTTTCTTTCTGTATTAATTTCAAAATCCCTAATGTTGAAATCACATACCAAAAGTAAAATCTCAAATCGTCTGAGAACTCTTATGTTCTTTCAAATCAAAGCACGCAAGGAGCCTCTTCAGAACTTCATCATGAAGATTTGTACCCAGAGGTCGGACGTAGTGACCTCTAGGTTTTCTACCTTTGTCCAGTGGGTTGTTGTCATCAACGGCCGGCTCACTCCACCCAGGTAAAATCACTACTACTTTTCACCTCTACTATACTTTGATTTCACCCGATTATGCTCACATCACCACCCCTCTGTCACTCTCCACTATCATTTTTATTTCTGTTGAATCTTATGGAATTGAATGATACTATAAAGGGGAACCTTCAATGCTCTCGCCTAACAACACAAGATACATACAAAAAAATCTCTTAACAAATAGAGAAACATCAATTTTTAGTCTTGATTAGTAAAATCAAGCTAGGATTTCTAACTAGTTTTGATTTCTATCTGATTTTAAGCTTTACACTGGTCGGATCTTGAGTTCCTGATTCTTAACGGCTAAGAAAGACTCTCGTTTAGTTTGCTGCCCAAAAGAAGGTCAGTGAGCCTCGACCACTCTCCTTTTTAATCATCTAATTGAAAGCTTGTTTGTTCTGATGTTTCATGTTAATTGACTATGTTTTCTTATATGTTATGGTTGATTATCTCTATATGTTTGTCGTTGACTCATAATTGATCACTAAACTCTAGAGTTATAGCTTCTTAATATTATAAAATCAGAATCATGTACTGATTAATTAACTCCTTGCAATCTTAATGAATATGTCTTGAGTAACTTATGCATTGTTAAGCATATGAGATTAACTAAGAAACTTTCAAATAAGCTCGTATAGTTATCTTAATTATTAGACCTTCTGATGTTCTACTGTGTTTCTCACACGTGCCATATTAGTTTGCCTTAGTGTTATTGGTGTGATTCACTCATATGATAAATTAGCTTAAATGGATATGAATCTTTAAGAATGAATATTGGACTGTCACTCTTAGCTTGGGTATATCACACTCACCATATTGTTGCACGCTATTTTGCACTAGTTAAGACAAGATTCAACTTGTGATTTCTCTGTTGTTGATGAAAGAGAGTTGTCACCTAATATTTAAAGGTATACTAGGGTACCTATTTAATTACTAAAGGTTATATTCTTTATTGGTCTGCTAACCGGCGAGATTATGGGTAAGGGTTCTTGTTCTTCTAAGGGGAAGGTGTTAGACAGCCCTTAGAATCTACCTGAGGTAGCTCCATAGGACTTAGACTTTATTTAGGACTAATTATTTGTACTAAGCTTTAACTAGTGTTCAAAAGAGTTCAGCTTACTGTACACCTAAGGATGATAAAGAATGTGGAGTCTTAAAAGGATACAAATTTATGAAAGGGTTCATGAGAGATGTTAAAAGAATTTAAAATTGGCACATAAGTGGTCTAAATATTAAAATAAAGAGATTGAGTTATGAAAACACTTTGATTTGGGGGATGGTTATTCACATAATGAGAAAAGGATGTTCGAGTAAAAGCATATCTAAGATTTCCCTTAAATTCGAAGGATTTTCAAAGAAAAGGTCATTTGCTGGAAATTTCTTAAAGCGGCGATTTTCTAAAGTTCTGATTTTTCCATTGAGAAAATGAGATATCCCCAGTAGAGTCGCCATGTTGTTGTACCCTATTTTGCACTAGTAAAGACAATATTCAACTTGTTGTTTCTCTGTTATTGATGAAAGAGAGTCGCCACCTAATTTTTAAAGGTATACTAGAGTACCTATTTAATTACTAAGTCGTGTTCTTTACGAGTCTTCTAACTGGTGAGATTATGGGTAAGAGTTCTTGTTCTTCTAAGGGAAAGGTGTTAGGCACCCCTTAAAATCTACCTGAGGTAGCTCCATAGGATTTAGACTAAGTTTGGGATCAATTATTTGTAAAAAAACAAAATAAGCTTTGATTAATAATAAGGAAGGCTTCTTATTGTACACCTAAGGATGATAAAGAATGCTGAGTCTTAAAAGGATATGAATTTATGAAAGGGTTCATAAGAGATGTTAAAAGAATTTGAAATTGACACATAAGTGGTCTAAATCTTAAAACAAAGAGATTGAGTTATGAAAACACTTTGATTTGGGGGATGGTTATTTACATAATGATTAAAGGATGTTTGAGAAAAAGCATATCTAAGATTTCCCTTAGATTTGAAGGATTTTCAAAGAAAAGGTCATTTGCTGGAAATTCCTTAAACTGACGATTTTCTGAAGTTCTGATTTTTCCTCTTAGAAAACGAGACTTGAAATCTGGTTTTCCTTTTAGAAATAGAACTGCTTTTTGCGAAATTCTGTGTTTCAAAATCTTTTAAAGAAGAGAAGGGTAAGTGAAAAACGTAGTAAGTAGTGAGCAAATTACAACTTGCGAACTAAAAACCTACTATAAGCTAAGTTGACTTTCGAGTGGAGTTGGGAATTATTATAAATTGTTAAATTATAATTATTGGAGTATATTTTTAATGGTTTTCACGATTGTTTGACTAGTTTCGGATCGATGGGCTTTGGGTTCGAAGTGTTAGAGAAGCGTTGGAGCGAGGTAATTCTCTTTTTGAACCTTGTGAAGAGGTATTTACCCCATAGGTGCTATATTCTTATGTGCTACATGTTGTGCGAGCTACGCACGTATGAGGTGATGAGTGTTCGTGCGTATGCTAGAATTCCTGATTATGTCCGGGTAGAATTAGGTTCACACCATGCTATAATTGTACTATTTGAGTTATCTTTGCTCGTTTAATTCCATTATTTCGCGTTACGACTTGAGACTAGACTTGCATAGGGTAATAGACTCGCTAATGTAGAAACGTGACGAGCTACTTGATAACCCGCAGAATAATTTGTGCTTCCCTTATGAATTCCTCCCGCATTGTGCATTTTCATCGCAAGATTTCTTTAAAGTTCATAACTCACATGTTTATTCGTGAGTGGGGTCAAGGACCCGTTAAATCATCTTATTCTAATGGGATTGGGCAGTTCGCCTCGGCGGGATTATGTACCACACTCTTATAGGAGCGGGTCGTTCACCTCGACAGTATAATAGATGCATATATGGTTCTGTTGTTCAACACTCAATGGTGTACACATTATTATGGGATCGGGCCGTTCGCCTTGGCAGTATCACGTTCTTATGGGATTGGACCGTTTGCCTTGGCAGAGTCGTGCGTAATATTTGACAATAAACCAGAGTATCCGTGTGTTTTCCTGATTGGAGTTGTGACGACCTATCCGGTGAGGTCCATTTCATATATACTCCAATTGAGAAGGTAACTGATAATTGAGAGCTTGAGTTTACTGTTCAGAGGAAAATTGTACCACGTACCTATATTTGTTTATACTATTTATTACCCTGCCATATATTTGTTTACTTCCTGCTGCATTTGATTGATTAGACCACTAGTAAGTGTCGATGTCGACCCCTCATCACTACTTCTCCGGGGATAGGCTCGATAATTATTGGTTATGCATTGATTTACGTACTCAAGCTAGACTTCTGCACTAAATATGCAGGATCACACAGGTTCAATTGGCGGTCATCTTGGTTCGTAGGTGCTGCTGCTGAGGAAACTTTATGGTGAGCTGCATTCCAGGCTATGTATCGCAGCCCACAGAGTCTCCATTGTAGTATTTAGTTTATCATGTCTTAATTACATTCCGTACAGATGTTGTATTATCATTGTACTCCTTAGTAAATGCTCATGCACTTGTGACACCGGGTTTTTGGATGTTCTAGAATTCGTTTTTGGTTTGCTTAACCTTGATACACTTTTACTTGTATAATATTTAAATTTTATTTATCTATAACTTTAATGCATTTACCTCTCCACCTAACAAGATTCATGATTTCAAAAATAATAAAATGAATAATTAAGTTGTTAGTTCACCGTTGGCTTGCCTAACAGCGACGTTGGGCACCATCACGGCCTATAGTGGGTTCTAGGCCGTGACAGCTGTCTTCTCATTTGCGATGCTTTTGGTCGCAAATGCAACTTTAGCAGGGAGTCCCAAAGTTCACTTTTGCGATGAAATTACTGGTTTTGCGGCTTTGCATTTGCGAGCGCAGTGTCGCAAATGCAACATCTGAGACTGGTATTAAGACTTGCATTTCGGGACTTGGTCTCATTTTATCACCTTTTGAGCCCTAGACTCGATGGAAGGTAATTTTATGGAGACATTTTCATACCAAACTATTGGGTACGTGATTGTAATCAATTTCCAACTATATTTCATGATTATATCTTAGATTTAACATCAAATTCTTGTGAATCAAAGTGAACATTTGAGGAAATTTGCCTAAGTTTTGAAACATGAGGATTTGAGTTTTGAGAGTTAATTTGGACTCGAATTTTGAAACTAAACACATATATGGACTCGTGGGGTTACGAGTAGTCGGAATCTACCATTGGATCCGGGTTTTGGCCAGGCGGGCCCGAGATCGACTTTTGTTGACTTTTTGAAAATGTGTAAAGATCATAGCTTTATCTACTATAATTAGTTTCTCTTGCACTATTTGATATTATTAAGTCATTTTTGTTAGATTTGAGCCGTGTGGAGGCGAATTATAAAGAGAAAGCTATCTTTGAGTGTTGATTTGGCCTAATTGAGGTAAGTGTCTTGCCTAAATTTGTGTGGGGGAAATTACCCCTTAGGTTTGGGTGATGGTACTATTTGAATTATGTGAAAAACGTTTACACGAGGTGACGAGTGTATGCACGAGCTTATATGAGGTATTTGACTGATGTAGACTTCTAGACTTCTTCCATACATTTAATTGTATTTGTCACAACATGTTATATCTTTCATTGTTGAATTTGCCCGTACGTGCCATATTTGAAGTTGTTAGTGCATGTTCTATCTTTTATTCTCAAGTTTACTCTTATATGTTTTATTTGTTAGTTGTAATTACTTGTTGAATTCATGCCTTATCTGTTACATGCCTTAATTGTTAATGGATTCTTCGTAATCGTGTTTTTTTATAAATTGTCATTACTTGCTATTTGATTTTTGGGTTAAAGTAATGTCACGACCCAAAAATCACTAGTCGTGATGGCACCTAACTCGACCCGCTAGGTAAGCCAACTAACAGTCAATACAATCCAAATGAAATTGTAGGAAAATAAAGAAGAATTATCTGAAGTTTTACAAATTAACCCAAGAAATGGTAGTACAAATCATGAGCTTCTAAGACTTAGAATTTATAAAGCTGATACAAATAAATACATGATCTGTTTGAAACCTACATAAACAGATTAACAAAATCTAAAGCCACCAAGGACAAGTGGCAGCTATATCCGCAATGCACGAATATCTTCAGGGTCAGCTCCCGACATCACCAGCAGCTCCGCTCCAGAAGTCTGCACGCAAGGTGCAGAAGTGTAGTATGAGTACAATCGACCCCATGTACCCAGTAAGTATTTTGTCTAACCTCGTCGAAGTAGTGACGAGGCTTTTTAGTTAAAAGATGCTCACTGATAAAATTTGTAATGTAACTAACAATAGCACTATACTACAGTATAACAGAATAGAGCACACGAACGAATGTACAATGCAATAGCAGAGTACTAGAAGAGATCACAATCAAACAGTTTCCAATATCTCGACCAGTCCTTTCCTTAGAGCGAAACCCAATGAACCACAATAATCACCTCAAAACTTTCATAGTATGAGAGAAACACTCAAGACATCAAAATCAACGGCACGACAACACCTTTCGTGCATTTATCTCCTCCTCACCAAATATGTGTAAAACATTGCCAACCGAAGGGCAGAAATATCGATAACAGAAATGACAAAGTAGGAAATATGTAGTAGTAATAAAGAACGAGAATGTACATAAGGACATTAGTAACAGACTAGGCAGAAAGCATAAAGGTAATGACAACAAATAGAAAAAGGAATGTATCTTCAACTAACTAGCATGGTGGAGGCATGAAGATAGTTATAACAAATAAGAAAGGGGACACATGATCTATATTAGTTAACAAGTAGAGACATGAATGATTAACATGGAAGAAGACCTGTACCTAAGTGCAACAAAACAGATATGTCATGGATGCAATTATAACAGCAGGAAGTAGGCATGATATTTACAAGTTAAGCAAGTAGAAGGCATGGGCAACACAACAGCAATTGAGATAGAGAATAAAGACAGAACAGTGACGACAAGTCACATAAGAACCGTAAGTACGACAGTAACAATTCAAGGTAAAGACATGAAGATATCTGCAAGAAAAGGATATCACAACATAATGCATGTCCCTCGTCCTCACTTGCACGAAAACACCCTTCGTGCCATGAACTCATAATAACACAAAACATGATAGTATAAATGCAATGGCACGGCATCACCCTTCATGCTTTTACTCACATAATATGGCACGATATCACCCTTCGTGCTTTTACACTCAATAATATGGCACGGCATCACCCTTCATGCTTTTACTCTGAATAATATGGCAAGGCATCACCCTTCATGCCTTTACTCTTAATAATATGGTATGGTATCACCCTTCATGCTCTTACTCTCAATAATATGGCACGGCATCACCCTTCGTGCTTTACACTCTCCCTCACATGATAATGTATAAACAAAGACATGGCATCACCCTTCTTGCTCTACACTCTTCCTTACCAAGAATATGTATATCAATGACAAACAAGGAAGGAAGCATAAATAACACCAAGGAGAGTGTATAAGAGAATATTTCAAATGAATCCCAATCACAACTTCCAAGCCAACAATAGTTCAATAAACCCGCAAGAACCTTATTATTTAAGTATTCCAACAAATCTCACAAATCATCTACAACATAAGTATAGAATCTAGTATCGCAAGAATGTCGGCCGTAGCAATGTATTAATGATTATGCATATTGATGATCGAATTAAACACACCAATGTATTCTTAGAATTTCCATCAAATTTGATCAAGTTATAATAAGCTAAGCCTTAGTTTCTAACATTTAATACTATATTCTTAGTATCTAGGAGCCAAGTAAGGCATGAAGGAAGAAGGTCACGTGATTCTACAAGACATAATTTATAACATAATTTACCCCCGAGCATGGTTAACCCCGACACATCCAACAACTAGCTTAATAGTCATCAGCCTGTCATTCACTCTCCTAACCTCCACCACTAGTTCACGGAGGTCCTTATCAACCAAGATACCTATCCTATTCCTGCCCCCACCCTCCCAGAATACCATTGTTTGAACATGTCCACATCTCGCACCTTATCTTCTACCCACCTAGTCTCCTGTACACAAGCTATATTAATCTTCCTTTTCTCGAGAATCTTCGCTAACTCTACAGATTTACCAGTCAAAGTTCCTACGTTCCAAGACCCCACTCTCAGCCTATTAGCTCCCTTAGCCCTCTTACCCCATTACCCCCCGCACCCCTCCCTCGTGATGACAGTCCCAAGGACAATACCTTACCCTACCATCATTCACTAAAGCCACTATAATCTAGGAGTCACTACGCAAGCACTATCCCGAAAATAAGCGACAAAACTAAAATGAATAACCGAAATATAATCTACCACTAAAGGTCAAAAAATAGGTGAAGAAATAAAATAAAGGAACTAACGGGAACTATAATCTACAATTAAAGGTTAGAAAAATAGGTGAATAAAAAAAAAGGCACTAAAACCGAAATAGTTAATTAATTACTAAATATCTTATTTTTCTATTTACTACACTAATTTTGGATTTATTTTGAAATAATGGGAGCTTTGTTAAATTAATTATAAACTTATGTGATAAATATGAGAGCTATTTTAATAGTCTCAAAATAGTAATAGTAATTTATTTATAATTATATAATCACTAAAGAAGCTCATAACTCAAGAGTTTAGTGATCAGTTATGAACTAATGACAAACACATATAGATAATTAACTATTGGCATACAAGAAAACAGAATCAATTAACACAAAACATCAGAACAAACATGCTCTCAATTAAATTATTAAAAGAGGGGAGAGGTTGAGGCTCACTAACATTCTTTTAGGCAGCAAACCAAATGAGAGTCTTTCTTAGCTGTTAAGAATTAGGAACTCAAACTCCAACCAGTGTAAAGCTCATAATGAGAAAGAAATCAAAACTAGTTAGAAACCCTAGCTTGATTTTGCTACTCAAGACTAAAAATTGATGTTTCTCTATTTGTTAAGTGATTTTTTGTGTGTATCTTGTGTTGTTAGGCGAGAGCATTGAAGGCTCCCTTTAATAGTGGCATTCAATGACTTAGATTTGAACATAAATCAAACTGATAGTAGAGAGTGACTGAGGGGTGGTGATATGCACATAATCGGGTGAAATCAGAGAAGAATAGAGGTGGCAAGTAGTAGTGATTTTACCTGAGTGGAGTGAACGACCATTGATGGCAACGACCCATCGGGCAAAGCTCAAAAACCCAGAGGTCAGGAATCTTCATGATGAAGTTTTGAAGAGGCTCCTCATGTGCTTTTATTTGAAAGAACATAAGAGTTCTCGGACAATTTGAGATTTCACTCTTTGGTCTGTGATTTCAACATTAGGGCTTTTAAAATTAATCAGTGAAAATGAAAAAAAAAAATAGCACGATTCGTAGTATAGGGACAAGATGGATAGCCATGCATGCTCGATTTGAAAGAATGAAGAGGAAAATCAGACGGGCTAAAGTTTCACTTCTGGGTTAGGATTTTCGGATTTGGGGATTTTGAATCTCAACAATGAAAGAGGAAAGAAACACTATGATTCGTGGATTTAGATGACAATAAGAATGATCTGTGGTTTGATTCGTGACCTTGCACTAATTTGTGCAAGGTTCTTTGACTGATTGGTCTGATGAGTTGAGAGAAATGAGAGGAAGGAGAAAAGGGGGCGGCCGACTCGGGTGAGAAATGATTAGTGTTAGGGGTTGTTAGGTTGGGTCTCTAGTTTTAAATGGGGAGATGGGATCTGGGCCGTTGGATCTACTGATCAACGACCCTAATAATTTGGGTATTGAAGTTTATTAGTTGGAAATATTGGTGGCCGTTGGATTCTTGTAATCCAACGGTTGAGATTAAATATAATGGGGTGTTTAAATTAAAGAAAAAAAATGAGATGAAACGAGAGCCGTTTATCTAAAGGATGGACAACTTGGATCAATTGTATTTTGTTTTTGTGAGTGTTATGGAGAGATGACACGGCACGAGCTCATTGGCTCAATGAGAGTGGCCCGGATTCCCAAGGTGTAAAAGGAGGTGGACCTGGACTGGGTCGGATGGGCAATTGGGCTTGTGTATTGGGCTAGTTCTAATTTAAGAAATAGCCATTTCGATTTTGATTATACAATTGCAAATGTAGCCATTTCAGTCTTTAACCTTTTTTAGAATTAATTTAAATAAGCGTAAATAATTCCAATAAAATGCAATAAGAATTATAATAATCAAATACACTATTAATTACTGTAATTAGTTAATTAATTACTAAATATCTTATTTTCCTATTTACTACACTAATTTTGGATTTATTTTGAAATAATGCGCTATTTCACTAAAATTAGGAAATAACTTTGTTAAATTAATTACAAACCTATGTGATGAATGTGAGAGTTATCTTAATAGTCTCAAAATAGTAAGAGTGATATATTTATAACTATATAATATACATATTATTATTTAACACCATTAATTACCTAATTTATAAAATAGGTATTATTAATTAAAAAATATCTTAAACATATTTATTGGAAATTAGTAAGTATAGATAAATTAATTTTTAAAAGGAGGGTCAAAATTGGTCGTCAACATGTAGGACATCATTCCTTCTTGGCATGATTTTGTATGATTGTCCCTTCTTACTTCAACGATTTCTGTGTGGCGAGATCGGTTTGTTTTAATGTCTCCTATGTAGTGTTATTTCTGATCTTGTACATTGTTCTTACTATTGGCATTCTTTAAAGTTTGATGTGTTTTCATATAGTACCTTGAGTCCGAAAAATATGATTTCCTTCTGAGTTCAATCTTGATATTTCCTTGAAATTACCTCTGGATTGTACTTATATATGTATCTATTTTACTTTATTGAGTCGCGCTATAGTCGGCCGGGTACATCAGCTATTATGCTACTACTGATCAGCTGTGTATGATGATACATGATATGAGATATTACCGAGCCCTTGTGTGGCTAGGTACTATGATGTGACATGTGAGACCGAGTCCTCTTGAGGCCGGCTACGCTGAGTTCTATTGAGACCGGGTACAACCGAGACCTCTTGAGGCCGGGTACGACCGATTACTCTATGAGGCGGGGTATGGAGTAATGTGTGACGTGAGCATACCGAGTCCTCCTGCAGCTGACTACGTCGAGTTTTGTTGAGGCCGGGTACAGTCGCGACCTTTTGAGGCCGGGTATGACTGAGTACTTTATAAGGCTGGGTATGGAGTGAAATATGCTCCAAAGAGTGGATGAATGTGGCTTGGATTTTACAAAAGTTTGCATACATTCATGTTTCATGGTTATAACAGTGAACGCCCTCGGTGGCTTGTCTTTGGTATTCAGGTTAAACTTGTGTATTTCTATCTCTTACGCCATGCCTTCGATTTAGGCATGTTATCCGTCTTACATACTCAGTACATCTTTAGTACTGACGGTCTTTTCTTTGGGTGCTGTGTTCATGCCCATAGATATAGATAGACCAAGGGATGTCCCTCTCCAGTAGTGTGTTTGTTCCAGTTGACTGGTCGTGTACTCCACTTCTTCGGAGTAGTTGTTCAGAGGTCACAAGTAATCGAAGGGCATATTCCAGTTATTTTGGGTACGGTGGGGCCTGTATTGACCCAGTTGTGTACATATATTATGTTTTTATACTCTTAGAGGCTTCCAGATAATGGTAACTCCGATGGTAGCGGATGTATATGTGTATGTGTAGATAAATCAATGCTAAGGTCTTTTCCACAGCCAATTGTGTTTATTTAAATGTTTGCTTAGAGGCCTCGTTGGCCTAGATTATAAGCTATATGGTCTAAGCCTAGACGCTGGTTCGCACGGGCCTTGGGGAATTGTCTGTCGATCGCACCTATGAAGGTTAGGGTGTGACAAACATGGTATCATAGCAGGTATGTCATAGGGAGTCTGCAAGCCTTATCATGTAGAGTCTTGTTTATCGGTATGTTGTGCACATACTTATAAGAAAGAGGCTACATGATATATAAGATGAATAGCCTTCTTTCTGATGTAGATCATGCGATAGAGCTGAGTCATAAGTATTCGCTTCTAATCCCTATCTTGTTTATGTTTATAGCTATGCCTACCATGAGACGTCAGGCAATTGTTCGGGGATTGAACGAAGAAGCAGGAGAAGGTATCAGTCGGGTTCCACCTGCCCCTATAAAACAACAAGAAATTAATAATGAAGTTGATATGATATTAAAGCATGAAGATAAAGTGTGTGATCTAAATATATGAGTGTTAAATACAAGATAACAAAATACGATAAAGCGACAACGCAGTAGGTAAAAGTAATGAAGCAGTAAACTAGATTAAGGAAGCAATAAATAATGACAAAGGAAATGAGGGAAAGAAAAGTGGACTCTGGTGATTGGGCCTCAAGAAGGCAGGTCCAGCAGTAGAGAGATACGGTTGTAGCTAACTCTGACTCTCCAAAAACAACGCGACAAGGCTGGGATTGGACCTGAGTTTCTTAAGAACTCAGCAGGCCCAAATGAATGTATATGCCCAAAAGACAGAGAAAGTCATTAGACACACACTCCATATATTCAACATACTCAACCGGGTATGAAATATATACAAACAAACGACTGGAACAAGAAATTATCAATATTGAAATACTATGGGAAATTATATTAATGTGGTAGTTATACATGAAAATAATTTACATTGAAAACTGTCACGACCAAAAATTCATTAAAGGTCGTGATGGCGCCTAACACCACTATCAGGCAAGCTAACAATAAGAGTTTAACTAAATTACTCATTTTAGTATTTTTGAAATCGTAAATTTCCTTCAATTAAATTGTAAGAGATAAAATTTTACAGAGTAAATGATAATATTTTCACGACAACCATACGGAACAACCCATAATCATCCCCAAAATCTGAAGTCACAAGTGCGTGAGCATTTACTAGGAAGTAAAATAAAATATAGCAACTGTCTGGAATACAAATTGGATAGGAGAATATAAATAACTCTGAAGGAGACTCTACTGGTTGCGGATCGTAACATGAAATACAGCTCGCGGTATGTCCCCGCATCATCTGCGCCTCCGCGCCCAGAGTACCACCAGACATAAAAGTACCTGCACAAAAATATGCAGCAAGTGTAGTATGAGTGCGTAAATCAATGTGTACCCAGTAAGTATCTAGCCTAACCCCGGAGGAGCAGTGACGAGGAGTCGACATCGACACTTACTAGTGGTCCAATAATATCAGGCATAGTAAAGAGGTGAACAATTATGAGGCAGAGTAAATAAATAAAATAAACAAGTATAAATACGTGTTATAATTCTCCTCTTTACAATAGGCTCAAGCTTTCAATTAGCAAATTTCCTTCTCAACTGGAGCATATATATAAATATATAGTGGACCTCACCAAAATGGGTCGTTATACTTCAAATCAGGAAAAACTCACATATACACTGGCTTTTTGCCAAATGTTAAGCACGATTTCATGAGGATATTTTATAGAAATGCCGAGGCGTATGACCCGATCCCATCATAATCTGTGCACTGTCAAGGGTCGAACGACACGAACCATAGATGTATCTACTAACCCGTCGAGGCGAACAACCCGCTCCCATAAGAGTGTTGTACATAAATCCTGCCGAGGCGAACGGCCTGATCCCATTAGAATAAGAAGCTTTAACGGGTCCTTGACCCCACTCACGAATAAACGTGTGAGTGATAATTTATTTAATGAAAAACCATACATACATACATACATATATATATATATATATATATATATATATATATATATATATATATATATATATATATATATATATATATATCGCGGACATAATTTCATAAGAGGAGTACAATTGCTTCGTGACTAATAATGATATTATAACGAGTCTATCACTCTACGCATGTCTAGTCTCAAATCATAATGTAAAATAAAAGAATTAAGCGAGCAAACATAATCTCTATAGTGCAAGTATAGCATGGTGTGAACCTAAGTCAACCCGGACAATAACAGGAATCTAGCTACGTACGGACTCTCCTCCCCTCGTACGTACGTAGCACCCGCATCAAGTTACACATATTAACTATATCATCTAGGGGTAGTTTTCCCCTCACAGAGTTAGACAGGAGACTTACATCACCTCAAAGATTACTTTCCAGTCCACAATTGTGCTTTAAACCCTCAACTCGGTGCCAAACGACCCGAAACTAGTCAAATGAAATATAAAATAGTCAATACATGTTTAAGAGTTCATTTCCTAACTATTAAAGGGATTTTCCAACCCAAATCGAAGAATTCCTATAATGAGTTGTGCACAGGTCTCACATGTCGCATTTGTGACACCTAGTTTGCAAATGCGAAGGTCGCAAATACGACAAATCCATCGCAAATGCAAACCTAGGCTTCTACTGCCAAGGTCGCAAATGCGACCAAGGAGTCGCAAATGTGGACACTATTGAGATCGCAAATGCGACCAAAGTGTCGCAAATGCGACCAAAATGTCGCAAATGCGAACACTGCCCAGGTCAGGCTTTTTCGCAATTGTGAAGCCTTTATCGCAAATGCGAGGTTTGTAAATGTGAACAAATTCTCGCATTTGCGAGACCTGCAACACCTGCCAAGAAACACCCAAAAAACAGAAGTTTTTCTCATCCTCCCGAACGTCCGAAACTCACACGAGCCCTCGGGGCTCCACACCAAACACACACACAAGTCTAACAACATCATACGAACTTGCTCGAGCGATCGAAACACTAAAATAATATCAAAACCCACGAATCGGATGCCAAAACGCATGGATTAACTCATGAACTCAAAAATTTTCTAAAAATACTCCCGCGCGTCCTATCAAATAAACTTGAATGATGCCAAATTTTACGTGCAAGTATTAAATGACATTACGGACCTACTCCAACATCCGGAACTAGAATTCGAATCTGATATCAAAAATTTCACCCATGGTCAAACTTTCTAAAAACTTCAATTTTTCAATTTGTTTGCCAAATGACCCAAAAATGACCTACGGACCTCCAAATCCACTTCCGGACGCGCCCCTAAGTCCATAATCACCATATAGAGCTATTTCTAGGCTCGGAATCCTAAACAAACATCGATAACATTGAAATGCACTTCAACCCAAATTTATGAAATCCTTCCAAAATGCCAACTTTCCAAAATAGGCGTTGAAACGCTCCAGGGTCATCCAAAAACTGATTTGGATATACGCCCAAGTCCAAAATCATCATACGAACCTGTTGAACCTTAAAATCCCGATTCCGAGGTCATTCAATTGAAATCACACCTTAGTAAATTCTACCAACTTAAAGCTTCCGAAATGAGAAATTTTCTTTCTAAATCAACTCCGGACTTCCCGAAATTCAATTCCAACCACCCTTACAAGTCATAATACCTGCAGGGAAGCTACTCATGGCCTCAATCTGCGGAACGACATGCTAGGGCTCAAAACGACCGGTCGGGTCTTTAGAAAAACCTTTCGTTGTCATTAACAAAAGCCCCTAATGAAACAAAAGTTTCAATGAATTAAGGGCTAAGGAGGAAGTTCTACTCACGGTCAATGCCCCTTTTGAATCCCTAAAACTTCAAAGTTCCCAAGGAACTCAAGGCCTAGGGCAATGCTTGCGCCGGTGAGAGCATCCCAACCTAGAGTTGAACTCTACTCCCAAATACCCTTAACCACTAACAAAATATTTTCCTTATGAGTTTAAATACCCATGAGGCACTTTCAATGTAAACTAAATGATATAGTACCCCTTACCACAAAACATACTTTCCCTTCTAATAGAGTAACAAGAGAACATACAAACTACATTTGATACTAAATAAAGAATACATATTAGGTAAACCTAAAGGTCAGACTTTCGAACACATATAAAAGAGAAACAAAAGCATCATAACATACTGTTATAGGGAGGCAAATCATTAAGGAAAAAACACATTCAAAGTGAAAGTGGGGTACACATAGTTCATATAGGCAGCAACACAAGAGATGCAGATGCTCATGCCCTGACAAACCGATTAGTTTGTTACTAGCACATGCATGGATTACTAACACTACTTAGTTACTAGCACATGCATGGATTACTAACACTACTTAGTTACTAGCACATGCATGGATTACTAACACTACTTAGTTACTAGCACATGCATGGATTAGTAAAACTACTTAGAACTTTAAAGGTATTAGTAAGATTCAAGCAAACAGTGGCAAACTAGCATCTTTACATAAGGTATCAAAGATATCAGGAACAAGATTAAACTATCAACATGACTTCAAGTTCGCAGATTTAAACATGAGATCCCTAAGGACTCAACGTGTTTAAGGTATTAACCTTAAACACGTCATCATGTTCAGTCAGTATCAACAAAGGACCTTATAAGGTTGAAGGATCAAGTCCAGTTTCAAATTAACAATAGGGAAAGGACTGAGTACAATTTAAGATAAGAACATGAAGTCAAACAGGGACCATACAGTATTCAGTTGATTACACACAGACATTTCAAGTGAAGTTATGACTTCATATAGACAGGGGAGCTTTGTATATTACAAGATCAAGTTAAAGATGTAAATGAAAAGGGGGAATTATAGGTAAAGGAAGCATTGTATCAAAACAAGTTTACTCAGACATAAGTCTAGCTTAGTATCTAAGTGTGAAGTAGTCATGCTTCAATTTTTTAAAATTATCACTTGATTATAACAGAATAACTAAGTCCTACTTTTATTGAAGATAACTTAATGATAGATGCATGTAAGCTTCACAAAACCAACATTAATTTAAAGAGATTAAAGATATGGAAGTACTACACCAAGTAAGTTTTGAATTAAATATGTAACTGAAGATTTTAACTAATCATGAGACAACCAAGTTCAGCTTAACAATAATTATCAGTTACTTATAACAAAACATGATCATGACTTGTTCTATCAAGAAAAGGATAGCTCCATCTTAACAAAATGTATACAATAGAACTATTGGGGTTCATGAAAAGAAGACAGTTTAAGTCAAACAATATTATGTCATTCAAATGCAACCAACAGTTAGGTATAATCATGTGAATGTCATAGTAACAACCCAGAAGTTGCCTTTAGGGTTAGCAGATATAGGTATAGAGAAGGAAGGCATTTAGACACTTAGATTTTCATGCCATGAACTTTCAAATTCATCAAGATTATCAAACAATAAACTCAACCACAAGACTAACAGAATGCAGAGATACAATATGTAAAGGTAAAGATTACTGCAGAATCATCAATATAAGGTTGTGAAGTTTAGGTAAGTATGAACAATCATTCAAGGCACATTACAACTTAAACATGTGGACTGTTGGAACTCAGAAATTAAATTATCAACAATCATTTAATAACTTGATTACTCATTAATTAAAGACACAAAAGGAAGGACATGTAATTATGCAGACATTATACTATTACAATAGAACATAAGCATTCCCATACTAATTACAAACTTCATAAACAACTATAATTCTCAGAAGATAACTAGCACATTCATAGCGTTCAGATGAGATGAGAAAAAGAGATAAATTCGGAAATGTACTGACCTTTTTTAGGGTAGCAGACCAAAAGAGGGTATCTCTAAGTTGCTTAAGACCTCAGAAACTTCAAGCTCAAAGCAGTGATAGTTCTCAGAAAACAAAAAAGGAAAAACAGTAAGGAACCCTAGGTTTTTAATCTCAGAATTGCTCTTAGACTACTGTAGAGATGTTTTTTAGTGTTAGGTCGTGTGTTTCGTGTGTGTTTTGAGAACATTAAAGGCCCCTTTTTATAGTTTCATTTAAGGCTCTAGCGCTTCACAGATTCAAAGCAATAGTGGATAGTGACACATGGTAGATGATGATAGCAAGATTGAGTAAAAATCAGAAAGAGACAGAGGGGAAAACATGGTCGATTTCACCCGAGCACGAGGGTCGATTGTTGTAGGCTTTAGACCGGTGGTTAAAACCCTAATGTCCAGAGGTCACTGAGTTTTACCTCTGGATATCGAATCCTTATAATAAACTCTGAGACGACTCCATGTATGCTTCGATTTGACGGAACACGTAGGAAAATTGGGGATTTGATGTTGCATTCTTGAGTCTAGGGTTTCAGAATTTAGATGTTTGAATTTGTGATTAAAAAAAGGAATTTGCAGCAAGATTCGCGGATTTAAGAAAGCAGAGGGTAATTTTAGGCTCCGATTTTGAATTATGAGAGCAAATCTGATGATTTCTCTTTTGAGCTTAGGGTTTCGGATTTAGGGGGCTTGGATTTGTGATTGAAAAAGGGAATTATAAGCAAGATTCGTGGTGTAGCAGGGACAAGAGAGATGATTTAAAATATTTTCGAGTGACTTTGCACGAATTTGTGCAAGGTTCTGAGAGTGATAGGTGATTGAGAGGAGAGAAAAGACACAGGAAATGGAAATAAGGGCGGCTGAGTGGAGGGGAAATGGTTAGGGTTTCTGGGGGATAGGGTTGGTCTTTAGGATTAAAGATGAGAGATGGAACGGGAGCCGTTAGATCTGTTGATCAACTGCTCCGATTATTTGGTAATTAGATTTTGTAGAAATGATTTATGTGGGGAAAATCGAGGGCCGTTGGATCAAAAGAATTTGGATGGTTGAGATTAGATCTCTGGGTTTAATTAAAAAGAAACGGAGACCAACTGTGAGTCATTGATCTGAGGAACGGACGGCTCAGATCTATTTGTGTTTCTTGTGAGTGGTGAGGGAGGGTGACGTGCCACAAGCCGATTGGTGCAAAGAGAGTGGCTAGGATCGTCATAGTGGACAGAGATAGGTATTTGGGTTGGGTGTATTTTTTGACTGGGCTTGTTAATTGGGCCAAAAATGATTTAAGTAATGGCTACTTTGTCTTTGATTTGAGAATTGCAATTGTAGCCTTTGTCTTTTAATTCCTTTTTGAATTTAATTTATATAAACTTAACAATTTTCAATAAATGTGGCAAAAATTATAATTACTACATATACTACTTATAATTTTAATTAACTATTTATAAAACACTTCTTTTTCCTAAATTGCAACACTAATTCGAAATACCAACATAATGGCCTAATTAACTAGAAATTTAAGAGTAATTTATCAAATTAATTATAGAACCTATGTAATGTATATATAAGAATTATTTTAATAATCTTGAAAAATAGTAAATATATTTATAATTATATTGTGTCAATATTACGCGATTAATTATAAAACTATCACTTAATTAATTTTTAAAAATAGGTATTTGTTACTAAAAATACCTTAAAATATTTATTGTAAATTATTAAGTATAAATAAATTAATTTAAAAGGGGAGGGTCAAAATTGGCCGTCAAAACTTGTGGTTACTTGTCATGTTTCTGAATGTTTAATCAATGTTGATTAAGCTGTTATGTGACCTCAAATGACTTTTGTTTCTGAGTCTAAATAGTCTACATAATTAATTTCCCTTAATGTGCCTTGAATGATTGCTCATGTTTATCTAAACTTCATAGTTTTCAGTGATGATTCTGTTGTGATCTCTACCTCTACATATTATTTTCCTGCAATTGGTTTGTCTTGAGGTCAAGTTTATCATTTAATAATCCTAACTGAGATAAACCTGAAAGTTCATATGTTCATATTATCCACCATTTAACTATAGCATGAAAAATCTAAGTGTTTAGATGCTTTCATTCTCTATACCTGTATCTACTAACCCTGAAGGTAACTTCTCGGCTATCACTATGACATTCTCATGTTCATATCTTCTTGTTAATTGTATCTATTGAAATAGTCTTATTGAGATGAACTTTCATGTTTAGATAAAGCCTTCAGTCACATGTTTAAGTCAAAACTTGTTTGATATAGTATTTTCTTGTCTTTAATCTCTGTTATGCTACTGATGACTTTGTAAAGCTTACATTTAGTTATCATTAAGGTATCTTCCATAAAGTAGGATCCGGTCATTCTTGTTGTAGCCAAAATGAGTATTTTAAGCTGATTATGACTACTTCATGTTTAGGTGCTAACTTTAGCCTATACACTTGAGTTAAACCTATTTAGTATAATTCTTCCATTGTCTATAACTTTCTCCCTTCCTGGCATTACTGATTTGATTCTATAATAGGTAAAATTGTAACGACCGGATCGGTCGTTTTGAGCTCTAGCACGTTGTTTGGCGGTTTGAGGCCTTGAGTAGCTTCACTTCAGGTGTTATGACTTGTACGTGTGGTCGTAATTGAATTTCGGGAAGTTCGGAGTTGATTTGGAAAGGAAATTCTAATTTCAGAAGCTTTAGGTTGGAAGAATTGGCTAAGGTTTGAATTTTAAGTAAACGACCTCGGAATCGGGATTTGAAGGTTCTGATTGGCTCATATGATAATTTCAGACTTGGGCGTATGTTCGGGTTGAGTATCGGATCACCCCAGGAGCAATTCAGTGCTTATTATGGATAGTGGGAATTTTTGAAAGTTTTAGAATTTCATAAGTTTGGTTTGAAGTGGATGTTTATGTTATCGATGTCCGTTTGGAGTTTCTAACCTTGGAATAGGTTCGTATCATGTTTTGTGACTTGCACATAAAGTTTAGCGTTATTCCGAGGTGTTTAAGTGTAATTCGGACACGTTCGGCAAAATTTCAAGGCTGGAAAGTTTGAAGAAAGGTTTTGGCCGTCGATTTGTAATTTTGATGTTGTTTGACGTGATTCGAGGTTTTGACTAAGTTCGTATCGTGTTGTGGGATGTGTTGGTATTTTTGGACGGGGTACCGGGGGCCTCAGGTGCGAATCGGATTGGAAGTGGATCGAGTTTTGACTTGGAAGAAACTGCTGAAGCTTAAGACTTCTGGTGTGATCGGACCTGCGAGGTTATGGCCGCAGGTGCGAGACCGCAAAAGCGGCCCAGGGGCCACATAAAAAGTAGGGAGTGAGGTTGGTTGGATGCGCAAGTGCGAGGTTGGTGCCGCACCTGTGAGACCGCAGAAGCAGTCAGGGGGTTGCAGAAGTGGTAGGAAGTGAGGCTGGTTGAGTGCGCAGGTGCGAGGTTTGTGTCGCACCTGCGAGATCGCAGATGCGGGAAAGGGGTACAAAGGTGCGAGGGGGAGTGAGTTCGTTGCTTTCGCAGAAGCGGATACCTGATCGCAGGTGCGACTCAGCAGAAGTAAAGTCTGGTCCGCATATACGAAGGCAGGAGGGATGAAGGGGTACCGCAAAAGCAGAATTTTGGCCGCACTTGTGGTACCACATTATCGCTGGGCAGAGGACTTGTTTAAGTGCGAGGGTTTGGCTCATTTTCATTTCATTTCTTCCATGGAGCCTGCCTTGGAGCGATTTGGAGCGTCATTTTCATGGTCAATCGTAAGGTAAGTAATTTCTACAAGTTGTGAGTTAAATATACGGATGTGGGCTTGTAAATACATGACAAATTATGGAAATTGTGGGATTTTGGAAGAAAAACCTAGAATTTGGTATTTTTGGATTTTGACCACGAAATTGGACATGGAATAGAATAAATTGTGTATTTGAGTATCTTCAAAAAAATTCGGAATCCGGGCACGTGGCCCTGAGGATTGACCTTATGGACTTTTCGAGTGGAGTTGGAAATTGTTATAAATTAATTAATTATGGGTAATAGAGTATATATTTATGGATTTGCACATTTGTTTGACTAGTTTTGGAGAGATGGGCATCGATTTGAGGTGTTTGAGAGGTGTTGGAGCCGGTTATGGAACTTCAGAGCGAGGTAAGTCTCATGTCTAACTCTGTGAGGGGGAAACTACCCCTAGGTGATGTATTTGATATGTGCTACTTGTTGCGGGGTCTACATACGCACGAGGTGATGAGAATCCGTACGTAGCCAGATTCTTGTTATGTCCGGGTAGACTTAGGTTCCCGCCATGCTATAACTATACTATTTGAGTTGTCCCTTTCCTATTAAATTCCTTTACTTTACATTACGACTTGAGACCAGGCTTGCATAGAGTGATAGACTTGCTATTGTAGTGATTTGACGGGCTTCATGATTAGCCGTGAAATAATTGTACTCCTCTTACGAATTTCCCCCGCGCTATGCGTTCTCATCGAAAGGTTTCCCTTAAAGTTCATAACTCGCACATTTATTCGTGAATGGGATCAAGGACCCATTAAAGCTTCTTATTCTAATGGGATTGGGCTGTTCTCCTCGGCAGTATAATAGATACATCTATGGTTCGTGACGTTTGACACTCGGCAGTGTGCACATTATGATGGGATCGGGTCGTTCGCCTCGGCAGGATTTTGTATCACACTCTCATGGGAGCGGGCCGTTCGCTCGGCAATATAATAGATGTATCTATGGTTCGTGTTGTTTGACCCTCGTCAGTGCACATATTATGATGGGATCAGGCCGTACGCCTCGGCATTTCTATAAAATACTCTTATGAAATCGTGCGTAATATTTGACAAGAAGCCAGTGTATCTGTGAGTTTTTCTGATTTGAACTGCGACGAGCTATCTAGTGAGGTCCATTATATATATATACTCCGATTGAGATAGGTAACTACTAGCTGAGAGCTTGAGTTATTGCTGAGAGGAGAATTTTACCACGTATTTATACTTGTTATTTCGTTTATTTACTCTGACTCACATTTGTTTACTTCTACTGTATCTGTCTTATTGGACCCCTTTCCACTACTTCTCTAACGTTAGGCTAGATACTTACTGGGTGCGCGTTGATTTACGTACTCATGCTACACTTGCTACAGTTATTGTGTAGGTACATATATGTCTGGTGGTCTTTTGGCCGCAAAGGCGCGGCTATTGCGGGGACTTCACCGTGAGCTGCATTCCATGTTACGATCTGCAGCCTGTAGAGTCTCCATCAGAGTTATTTATATTCTCCTGTCTAAATTGTATTCGAGACAGATATTGTATTTTATTATATTTCCTAGTTGAGGCTCATGCACTTGTGATATCAGGTTTTAGGGGTTCCTACAGGTTGTTCATTATTGTAGTTCATGTAAATATTATCATTTACCATGTAAATTCTATTTCATACTATTTAATTAATGAAAATTATGATTTCGAAATACTAAAATGAGTAATTAAGTTGATCAATCACCTCTGGCTTGCCTGGCGGCGGTGTTAGGCGCCATCACGACCTTTAGTGGATTTTGGGTCGTGACAAAAACTTACCCTACCTTTGTAAGATCATTAAAGTATTTGTACATAGTTAAGTTTAAATGTTGTATGTTCCCCTGTTGGCTTCCTGAT
Organism: Nicotiana tabacum; assembly: GCF_000715075.1. Taxonomy (NCBI): domain Eukaryota; kingdom Viridiplantae; phylum Streptophyta; class Magnoliopsida; order Solanales; family Solanaceae; genus Nicotiana; species Nicotiana tabacum. The sequence goes on from NC_134083.1 coordinate 90,135,486, forward strand.
TCCATGCTCTTGTTTTAAATTGTACTCAGTCCTCTCCTCATTGCCAATTTGAACTGAATATGGTCAATAAATCTTATGAAATGTTCTTTGTTGATAGTGTCTGGACATAATGGCGTGTTTAAGGTTAATGTTGTTATGAGTGTGATCTAGTTGAGCCCCTTAGGGATTCCATGTTCAAATCTGTGAACCAATAGTCATACTGAGAGTTTTGATCATGTTTCTGATATCTCTGATAACTTCTGTAAAAAGGTGCTAGTTGAAACTGTTTTCATGAACCTTTATTAACACCTTTTAAAGTTCCAAATAGTGTTACTAATTCATGCATGTGCTAGTAGCAAGCTAATCAATTCATAACTATTCTGCCAAGGCAGGAAGGTCTGTATTTCTTGTGCTGCTGCATATCTAAACTCTGAGTTTTTTTTACCTTCCCTTTGATTGTGTGTCATACCTTTAACATTATATTATGATTCTCTCATATATATGCACAGAGTCTGACCTTCAAATTTACTTGATATGTGTGTCGTTCATTTGATATTAGAATGTAGTTATAATTTGTTCTTATATTATTCTGGGAAAGTATACTTATGTGGAAAGGGGTATTATGGTAGTTAGTTTACATTGAAAGAGTCTCATACGCACTTAAACCCATAGGGAAAAATAAGTCGTTAGTGGTTAGGGGTATTTGGGAGTGAAGTTTAACTCTAGATTGGGCTGCTCTCCCCGGCACAAGCATTTCCCTGGGCCTTGACTCCCTTGGAAACTTTGAGTGTCGGGGGATTCAAAGGGGGCATCCACCTTGAGTAGAACCTCCTCATTAGACTCTAATTCATTGACGCTTTTGGTTCTTTAGGGGTTTAGTGTTTAATGACAACGAAAGTTTTTCAATGTAAATTATTTGCCATATATAACCACCACATTAGTATAATTTCTCATAGTGTTAGAGTATTGATGTTTTGGTATATATTGTTCCAGTCGTTGGTTTATATATTTCGTACATGGTTGAATATGTTGAATATATGGGGCATGTATCAAATGATCTTCTCTTTTCTTTTGGACTTGTACATCCATTTGGGCCTGCTAAGTTCCTAAGAAACTCAGGCCCAATCCCAACCTTGTTGCATTTTTCTAGAGAGTCCAAAATCAGTTGTAGTCGCATCTCTTTACTATCGGGTCTGCTTTCTTAAGGCCCAATTGCCAGAGTCTAGTCCTTTTTCCCTCAATTCCCTTTGTTATTGTCTATTGCTCTGTTAATCTAGTTTACTGCTTCATTACCTTTTATATACTACTTCGTTGCTTTGTAGCATCTTTGTTGTCATGTATATAACACTCATATATTAAATCACATGCTTTATTTTATGCTTTAATGTCATATAAAACTTACGCAAGCCTTAAAGAACATAGGACTGAAAAATTTAGTTAAGTAATTAATCCTCATTTCGCCAATTATAATTTTCTCATATCATTACTATGTTATCGCTCACTTCCCTTTTTTCTTAAAAGATTTTGAAGCCCAGAACTTAGTAAAAACAGCAGCCCCATTTTCAATAAAGAAATCATATATGAATTGCAAGCTTCATCTTGTAACAACATGGCCGGTCGTTTTGAGATTTTAAGTCCCGTTTGGCAGCATAAGGTCTTGAGCAGCCTTTTATTATGTGTATTGACTTGCGTGCGTGATTGAATTCAGTTACTGGATGATTCGGAGTCAAATCAGAAGGAGGATTCAAGTTTTGGAAGCTTAAGAGGTAAAAGTTGACCAGAATTTGACTTTTGTGTAAACGGCTCCAGAATAGGTTTTGGATGATTTTAACAGCTTCGTATGGTGATTTTAGACTTAGGCGTGTGTCCGAATTTGGATTTGGAGGTCAGTAGGGTAATTTGGAGCATTTCGGCGAAAGTTGGAAAAGTTGAAATTTTGAAGGTTGAGAGGTTTGACCAATAGTTGAATTTGGTGATATTGGGGTCGGAATGATATTTCTAGAGTTGTAACAACTCCATTATGTTATTTGGAATTTTCCTGCAAAGTTTGACGTCATTCCGGGTTGATTTGATAGGTTTCGGTGCGAGTTTTAGAAGTTGGAGGATTTGAAAGTTCATAAGTTCGATTCATGATGCGATTTGTAGTTTTGGCATCATTTGATGTGATTTGAGACCTCGAGCGAGGCCGGGTTAGGTTATGGAACTTGTTGGTATGTTTAGACGGGGTCCCGGGGGCCTCTTGAGAGTTTCGGATAGGCTACGGGCCATTTCCTTCTATTTTTGGACTGATGTTTTCTGCCATCTGGTTTCGTTCATCACGTTCGCGTCCATGTCCTCGCATTCGCGTAGTGTTATTTTAGAGGATGAAATATTTCTTTTTCGCGTTTGCATTCATCCTCTCGTGTTTGCGAAGGTATGCCTTCCCTTCTTCGTGTTCCCGGCTATCTTCTCGCGTTCGCGTTGTAGAAACCAGGCTCTGGGCACGGGTGATCATTTACACTTCGCGTTCGCGTAGGTTCATGTCCCTTGTTCTTCGCGTTCGCGTCCCTTCACACACGTTCACTAAGGGTCTTCTTGGCAACCCTCATTTTTCTTCTTCTCGAACGTGATCCTTCTTCCGCGTTCGCAATGCATAATCACCTGGGCAGAAGAATATATTTTCCAAATCGAGGGTTAGGCCATTTTTATCATATCTTGACTTGTGGAGCTCGATTTTGAGCGATTCTTTGTGGGTTTGTCAAGCAAATCGATTGGGTAAGTGTTCTTCACCTAGAATTTATTATATTCCATGATTTTATCTTTATTTTTATCATTTAATTTGTATTTTGAGTTGAGAAAAATGGTAGTTTTTGAAGAAAATTTTCAAAATGAAAAATCGCGATTTGAGGGAGGAAATGGTATCGGAATTTGATAATTTTAGTATGGTTGAACTAGTATTGGAATGAGTGTTCGGGTTTTGTGCAATTTGTCGGGTTCCGAGGTGCGGGGCCAGGGGTTAACTTTTGGGTCGATTTTTAGGTTTTGATAAAGATTGAGTCTTTATGATCCGGAATAGTTTCTTATGAGTTTTGTTTGTGCTTTGAAGTTATTTTGGTTAGATTCGAGCCGTCCAGAGGTCATTTCACCCGAGAAGTTCATTTTTAGAGTATCAGTTTGTCTTCTTTGAGGTAAGTATCTTGCCTAACTTCATGTGGGGAAACTACCCCCTAGGATTTGAGTCTCTATGCTAATTGTAGTCCGTGTACGCGAGGTGACGAGTACGTGCTCGGACTTATTTATAGAAAGTTGGCCTTTTACACCTATCGAGTCATGCTTATTATCATGCTTAATTGTTTATCCCTTTCTTACTGAAATTTACCTTATTAATTGCCACTTCACGTATTCTTTATGTATATATCATACTTTGTTGTTTATTTAGTTATACTTCTTCCGGTTATTTAGTCCAGTAGGTGTCTTGACTGTTCCTCGTTACTACTCCACTGAGGTTAGTCTTGATACTTGCTGCGTACTGCCGTGGTGTACTCATGCTACACTTATGCACATTTTTGTGCAGATCTAGGTATTTCGAAGTCAGTTGATCATTAGCTAGTTGTGCGGATTGTTGTTGTGGAGACTCAAGGTAAACCTGCTGCTGCATTCGCAGGCTTCGAAATCACCTTCCTATTTTGTATTCATATTGTTAAACCTATTTCCCAACAATTGTATTTAGAAATTTGTAGAAAACTCTGAAGAGCTTATGACTTGTACTGCCGGTTTTGGGAATTATAAATTTTATAGGGATTTCCATTTCAAAAATTGTTAGATGTTATTTAACTATATTTGTTATTCGGTAAATGTTAGGATTACCTAGTCCCTAACAGTAGGTTCCATAACGATACCCAACGGAGGAAAAATGGGGTCGTGACACATCTTCAAAGAAGTAAATCAGAATTTTCATAAAAGGTAAAGTATTATTGCCTTAAAGGATTTTCAACAAAAATGGTCTTTCTTCAAATCTTCGAACCAAGGTATATCTTAGGCTCACTTTTACAAATATCTCTTAATATTAAACATACATTCCTCTAAAGCCAAGTGTTTTATAACTCTCTTTTCACATGTTTTATAAATATGAATCACTTACATACATATTTCAAAACTCTTTTAATCCACCAACATATCTTTAAACTCCTTTATAAATGCACATCCCTCTTAAGTCTCACATTCCTTTTTATACTCTCCATTAGATATATAGTAAGTCGTACTCTTTAATAGAAATTAAGCATAGTACAAATAATTGATACCAAATGTAGTCTAAGTCCTATGGATCTAACTCAGGTAGATTTTAAGGGGTGCCTAACACCTTCCCCTTAGAAGAATAAGAACCCTTAACCATAATCTCACCGGTTGGCAGACCAATAAAGAATATGACTTAGTAATTAAGGTACCCTAGTATACCTTTAAATATTCTATGGCGACTCTCTTTTATCATCAACAGAGAAATCATGAGTTGAATCTTGTTTTGTCTAGTCCAAAATAGGGTGCAACAATATGGTGACTCTACTGGAAAATTTCTGTAGTTTCTGACCCTAGCAGACTTAGACTAATTTGGCATCTAGATTTATTTGTACATTGCTTTAATTGTAGAAAAAATTGGAATTATGTGCTTACCTGCTTTATTTGCTCTTCATGCTTAGTGTTGCTACACCCTTGTGTGTTACTGCTTTATATACATTGTCATCACATTTATTCCTATCGAGTCTTGCTCGTACACTATAATACACGATGGCACGCGAGGGTTGTCCTTTAAATATACTCATTCAGGTCATTTAGTCCAGTAAGTGTCTTGACTGTTTCTCGTCACTACTCCACTGAGGTTAGTCTTGATACTTGCTGGGTACCGCCTTGGTGTACTCATACTATACTTTTGCACATTTTTTTGCAGATCCAGGTATTTTGAAGTCAGTTGATCATTAGCTAGTTGTGCGGATTATTGCTGTGGAGACTCAAGGTAAACCTGTTGTTGCGTTCGCAGGCTTCGGAGTCACCTTCCTATTTTGTATTCACACTGTTTTACCTATTTCCCAATGTATTTAGAAATTTGTAGCAAACTCTGAAGAGCTTATGATTTGTACTACCGGTTTTGGGAATAGTAAATTTTATAGGGATTTCCATTTCAAAAAATTATTAGATGCTATTTAATTATTGTTGTTATTCAGTAAATGTTAGGCTTACCTAGTCCCTAAGACTAGGTGCCATCACGATACCCAACGGAGGGAAAATGAGTCGTGACAAGTTGATATCAGAGCTCTAGGTTTGCAAGTGCTACGAGTCATAAGCGAGTTTAGTAGAGTCTTGCGGATCGGTACGGAGACGTCTGTACTTATCTTCTAGAGGCTACAGAACTATTAGGACAGTTGCACTTCCTTCATTCCAATCGTGCGAGTTCATTGATCTCAAAGTTTGAACTTTTATCATTCCATTCTTTCATAGATGGTGAGGACACGAGCTACAGTTACTGATGACGTTACCCCTGGAGCAGATGTCTCTAGGGGCAGAGGCCGACGAGGAGCACGTGTCGCAGCTATGGTACCTACCAGAGCAGTAGTTGAGGAGCCGCCAATAGTTCCAGTTTGGGGGCAGGTACCGGAGGCGCCTGCTGTTACCCCCAGACTTCAGGAGACCTTAGCACAGTTCCTGAGCATGTTTGGTACATTGGCTCAGGCGGGGTTGATTCCGGTTGCACCAGCTACTTCACAGATCGAGGGAGGAACTCAGACTCCCGCCGCCCACACTCCAGAGTAGTGAGTTCATGTTGGTCAGGTTCCAGGTGTCATGGCGACACAACCTGTGGTTCCAGTTTAGCCCGTGGTTAGGGGAGAAGCATCTGAGGAAGAATAACTTAGACTTGAGAGGTACAAGAAGTACCACCCTCCTACCTTTAGTGGATTGGCGACAGATGATGCCCAGGGTTTCCTGGAGGAGTGTCACCGCATTCTTGGTACTATGGGTATTGTGGAGACCAGCGGGGTTGCTTTTGTTACGTTCCAGCTCATGGGAGCGACTTATCAGTGGTGGCGGGTGTATGAGTTGGGTAGCTCGGTCAAGTCAGCTTTACTTACATGGGTTCAGTTTTCAGAGATGTTACTAGGAGAGTTTGTACCTCAGTCCCTTCAAGATGCATGGCGCGTGGAGTTTGAGTAGCTGCGCCAGGGCACTATGTCAGTGTCAGAGTATGCCGTTAGATTCAGTGATTTTGCCAGACATGCACCTGCTTTGGTCGCTATAGTTAGAGAGCACGTCCGTAAATTCAATGAGGGGCTCAGGCATGATATTCGGTTTAGCATAGCTCGAGATTTAGAGTCGGATGTTTTGTTTCATTAGGTGGTAAGTATCGCACGCTGAGTGGAGGCCATGTTGGATCAGAAGAGAGAACACAGGCAGGGCCATGAGAGAGAGGATAGGTAAGGTCAGGAGAGAGAGGGGACAGGGAGGCGAGGAGTCCTTGTAGACCGGAGAGATCCACTGGTCCTTATTTTGGAGACAGGGTACGGCATGGTAGAGGTTTTGTGGGTCAGCCAGTTCAGTTTGCACTTATGGATTCGCACGGTGTTTCAGATACTCATGGGTCTCAGAGTACCTGTACCGCATAGCACCCACAGCCACATCAGCAGAGTGGTTACTTTGAGTGTGGAGATACCATCCACAGGATGAGAGATTGTCCTAGACTCCGGACATATGTGTCACAACAGAGTATTCAGGCGAGTAGAGAGCGCCCAAGAGAGGGAGGCCCGTCCCGTTGATGTGTTTCATATAGTAGGCTTGAGGCCGTTGTGTCAGTTGATGTCATACAGGCATGCTTTTGATTTGTTATTGAGGGGCACCATTCATATTTTGATTCGGTTTTGCTTATCGGTGTGAGCCGCCTTATTTGTTGCTCCGCCTATGGGTGAGTTCATGACTTAGTATTCTGTGTATGTGTCTGCCATTGTTGGGAGATTCTATGAGTGGTAGCTCATGTATATCGTTTGTTTTTATCCATTATTGAGAGTTGCGAGACTAGAAGTGAATTCATGTTGTCTGTTATGGTCAGTTTGATGTGATTCCTGAGTAATTTGGTTACGATTTGTGATTTGATACTCTACCGGGGTGAGAGTTCAGTAAGTGTTGTGATTTTATTGGCAGAACTGAGTTAGTGGAAGGTTTCGATAGTTTTGATGTGTATTCGACCTGTGATTCAGAGTTGAGGGTGAGACCCTCGCGATTTCATATGATGTGATATGTTTGAGCGGGCTGCGTGCCGTGGTGGAAAGTTATACCATGATGAGATCCTTATGATTTGTTCATGTACTATGATTTTTCCTTTTTACATTGGATTGTAGTATGGTACTGATAGAGAGTTGTGCATGTCGTGCTTGTTTGATATTTCCCTTATGTGTTTCTCTTTACATATTTAGTCATTTTCGTCTTGTGCTTAATTGAGTTTTAGTTTACGGGGTATATGCCCGGTGGCATTAGATGTGACTTGTTGATCCGGGTGTATAGTTATGAGTTCTTCGTGTTGCTTGCATCATTGTCAGCGTTGTGGAGGTTTGAAACGGGTTGCTAACAGATATGAGGCTAATCGTTGGTGCTGGTTTTGATTTCAGGCAGCTATTGTGATCAGAAATGTTATTATGGGCCTATGTGTGGAGTGTCATATTGAGTGGTCGTACCTTGTGGGTGTAGGCATGAGTTGTTGCGGCAGGTTGAGACTAATACCAGGTATGGATTTAGAATTCGGTATTTTGGAGATGAACGGAAGGTGAGAATTTTGACTCTAAGGCTTATCGTTGTTGGTAGAAAGGATAAATTATAGTTGAGATGGTTTTGTCATGCTTATGTGGATTGAGGTGATATGGGGTCACCCGCGGGTGTACGTTGGATATGTGCATTCAGTGATTTGAAGACTTCGAGGCGATTCTTGGCACATTTGAGGATGACCGTTTATTTAAGAGGGGGAGAATGTAATCACCTGACCGGTCGTTTTGAGAATTTAAGTCCCGTTCGGAGGCATAAGGTCTTGACTAGCTTCGTATTATGTGTATTGACTTGTGTGCATGGTTGAATTCAGTTACTCGATGATTCGAAGTCAAATTGGAAGAAGGAATCAAGTTTTAGAAGTTAAGCGGTAAGAGTTGACCGGAATTTGACTTTTGTATAAACAACTTTGGAATAAGTTTTGGATGATTTCAACAGCTTCTTATGGTGATTTTGGACTTAGGCGTGCGTCCGGATTTGTATTTGGAGGTCCGTAGGGTAATTTGGAGCATTTCGGCGAAAGTTGGAAAAGTTGAAGTTTTGAAGGTTGAGAGGACTAATAGTTTACTTTGCTGATATCGGGGTCAGAATTTGATTTCGAGAGTTGGAACAACTCTGTTATGTTATTTGGAACTTGCCTGCAAATTTTGACATCATTCCGGGTTGATTTGATAGGTTTCAACGCGAGTTTTAGAAGTTGGAGGATTTGAAAGTTCATAAGTTCGATTCATGGTGCGATTTGTAGTTTTGGCATCGTTTGATGTGATTTGAGACATCGAGCGAGTCCGTGTTAGGTTATGGAACTTGTTGGTATGTTTAGACGGTGTCCCGGGGGCCTCGGGTGAGTTACGAATGGGCTACGGGCCATTTCCTTCTATTTTTGGACTGTTGTTTTCTGTCATCTGGTTTCCTTCATTGCGTTCGCGTCTGTGTCCTTGCGTTCATGTAGTGTTACTTTAGAGGATGAAATATTTCTTCTTCGTGTTCGCATTCATCCTCTCGCGTTCGCGAAGTTCTGCCTTTCCCTTCTTCGCGTTCGCAGCTGTTTTCTCGCATTCGCGTCGTAGAAACCAGGCCCTGGGCACTGGTGATCATTTACACTTCGTGTTCGCGTGTCCCCTTACGCGTTCGCATAGGTTCCTGTCTCTTGTTCTTCGTGTTCGCGTCCCTTCACTCGCGTTTGCGAAGGGTCTTCTTGCCAGCCCTCATTTTTCTTCTCTGCGAACGTGATCCTTATTCCGTGTTCGCGATGCATAATCACCTGGGAAGTAGAATATATTTTCCAAATCGAGGGTTAGGCCATTTTTATCATATCTTGACTTGTGGAGCTCGGTTTTGAGTGATTCTTTGTGTGGTTTTTCTAGCAAATCGATTGGGTAAGTATTCTTCACCTAGAATTTATTATATTCCATGATTTTATCTTTATTTATATCATTTAATTTGTATTTTGAGTTGAGGAAAATGGTGGTTTTTGAAGAAAGTTTCAAAATGAAAAATCATGATTTGAGGGACGAAATGGTATCGGAATTTGATAATTTTAGTATGTTTGAACTAGTATTGGAATGTGTGTTCGGGTTTTGTGAAATTTGTCGAGTTCCAAGGTGCGGGCCCAGGGGTAGACTTTTGGGTCGATTTTTAGGTTTTGACAAAGATTGAGTCTTTATGATCCGGAATAGTTTCTTATGAGTGTTATTTGTGCTTTGAAGTTATTTTGATTAGATTCGAGCCGTCCAGAGGTCATTTCACCCGAGAAGTTCATTTTTAGAGTATTGGTTTGTCTTCTTTGAGGTAAGTATCTTGCCTAACTTCGTGTGGGAAAACTACCCCTTAGGATTTGAGTCTCTATGCTAATTGTAATCCGTGCACGTGAGGTGACGAGTACGTGCTCGGACTTATTTGTAGAAAGTTGGCCTTTTGGGTTCTTAGGTTCTTGTATTTACTGAATATGCAGTTGTTTTGTTATGAATACCTTTCTAAATTACTTGTTTCACCTCTAACTGCTTTAATTAGACTTATTTGCTTCATGATCCACTCTTGTTGCTTATTTGATTCATTTGTGCCTTAACTGAAATTGTTATCTCTTTTATTCTCACGTTATCTTTCCCTTAACTGCTTATCTTTATTTGAAATTATTATTATGTCTTCTGTAATTGTTTAGCCTTAATTGAGGTTATGGTTATCTTTCCGCTGCTTCTTCTTAGCTGAATTTGTTGTATTTCTTTCCTAACTGTCCAACCTTAAAAGAAGTTAGATATACGATATTTTAGTTGACTTGTCCTTATTTGGAATTATTTGACTTATGAGTTGTTCTTATTATGACTAGCATTCCTAATTGTGGCTACCCCTTGTAAATTAGTTCCTCCGTTTCTTTGAGTTCTGTAATCTCTGAGTTGACTTATTTGTCGTACCCTTAAATTATTGTCATTGTTGCTGTTGTACTAGCTGTTGTGATGCACGAGGTTTTTGTCGTGCTATTGTTAATATTGATTTTTGCACATGCGGCGTGATAAGGCGGGCTATATATATATGGGTTGCGCATGTGGCGAGACAAGGTGGCAACATTATTATGCACGTGTGGCGAGACAAGGCAAGCATTTACTTTATTATTGCACACGTGGTGAGACAAGGTGGGCTATGTCAGGGATTAATTTGTGATGACTTGTGATGTCCTGGGAGCATTCTTGTTGTTGATGTTTGTGTAGTGGTACACTTACCTGTATGAGTTGTATCTTGTGGAAAGTTGTGAGAAAATATTCTACGTGCTGCCTATTTCTTTTCCTATACTTACTAGCTGGCATGAACTATGTTAGGACACTTGCACAAGCATACACGTAGTTGAGCACTCTTAACAATTAAGAGGTTTTCTTGATATTCCTGAGTATAGATGCACACCCTTGTTTACTTGCCTTCTATGTGAGAATGGCTATATTTGGCATGTGAGTCGTCAGTGCGGTTATGAAGTGTAATGAGGGCACAAGATGCCCAGTGTTAGGGTTCAGGTAATGGGACCCGTGAGTTGTGAATTGTATGAGGTTCGGTACCTCGTGGAGTTTATTGACTAAACCCTGGTGCGAAAGTGGTTGTTTTCATCTAGTTGCTACCTTCCCTTGTTTTAATTGTGTTCATCAGATTTAGGCTGTGTTTCCGTTCATTCTTCTATGTCATTATTATGGTGTTCCGATGATAGTTGTTGTATCTCTTTCTTACAAAAATTTACCGTATTAATTTCCACTTCACGTAGTCTTTATGTAGATATCATACTCTGTTGTTTCTATACTTATACTTGTTCAGGTTATTTAGTCCAGTAGGTGTCTTGACTGTTCCTCATCACTACTCCACTGAGGTTAGTCTTGATACTTGTTGCGTACTGTCGTGGTGTACTCATGCTACACTTCTGCACATTTTTTGTGCAGATCCAGGTATTTCGAAGTCAGTTGATCATTAGCTAGCTGTGCGGATTGTTGTTGTGGAGACTCAAGGTAAACCTGCTGCTGCGTTCGCAGGCTTCGAAATCACCTTCCTATTTTGTATTCATATTGTTAAACCTATTTCCCAACAATTGTATTTAGAAATTTGTAGAAAACTCTGAAGAGCTTATGACTTGTACTGCCGGTTTTGGGAATTGTAAATTTTATAGGGATTTCCATTTCAAAAATTGTTAGATGTTATTTAATTATATTTGTTATTCAGTAAATGTTAGGCTTACCTAGTCCCTAAGACTAGGTTCCATCACGATACCCAACGGAGGAAAAATTGGGTCGTGACACATCTTCAAATATTCAAACCAAGGTATATCTTAGGCTCACTTTTACAAACATCTCTTAATATTATACATACATTCCTCTAAAGACAAATGTTTTATAACTCTCTTTTCACCTGTTTTATAAATATAAATCACTTACATACATATTTCAAAACTCTTTTAATCCACCAACATATCTTTAAACTCCTTTATAAATGCACACCCCTCTTAAGTCTCACATCCCTTTTTATACTCTCTATTAGATATATAGTAAGTCGTACTCTTTAATAATAATTAATCAAAGTACAAATAATTGATCCCAAACCTAGTCTAAGTCCTATGGATCTATCTCAGGTAGATTTTAAGGGGTGCCTAACACCTTCCCCTAGAAGAATAAGAACCCTTATCCATAATCTCACCGGTTGGCAGACCAATAAAGAATATGACTTAGTAATTAAATAGGTACCCTAGTATACCTTTAAATATTAGGTGGCGACACTCTTTTATCATCAACAGAGAAATCACAAGTTGAATCTTGTTTTGTCTAGTGCAAAATAGGGTGCAACAACATGGTGACTCTACTGGGAAATTTCTGAAGTTTCTGACCCTAGAAAACTTAGACTAATTTGGCATCTAGATTTATTTGTACATTGCTTTAATTGTAGGTAAAATTGGAATTATGTGCTTACCTGTTTCATGCTTATTATCATGCTTAGTGTTGCTACACCTTTGTCTGTTACTGCTTTATATACATTGGCATCACATTTATTCCTATCGAGTCTTGCCCATACACTATCATACACGATGGCATGCGAGGGTTGTCTTTTACACCCCTCTGTACCTTCTTTTCAAAACTCTCTAGTTTTAGATAATGGCTTTGTCAGGTCAACTAACATAACTTCTCGCAGCCTTCAGTCCAATTCAAAAGTAGGAAACACTCTACTCTAGTAAAATAGGTCATTCTGGCATAAATTTTAGGTGAGTCGATCCTTGGCATCAAAACACGATTAGGAGAGGCACCCTAATGTCAATGGGTCATGAACCCAATGACATGACTTATATGGAAAGACAAACAAACCTAACAAGACACTTAAATATCTGAAGCAAACACTTACCCAAACATCTTTCTTTTACCTACCTCAGAAAATGGAAATCAACTTAAACATCCTTGAGATTAGCATAGTAATGGGAGCGCCACATAAATTGAAACAGTGGTGGAAGCATATTCGTCGGGAACATGGAGATGAGGTTCGGACACACCTAGGGGCATTAACCGCATTACTGAACATCTGAGCAAATAGGGTGCTCACATGCTTACTGATTGAATTTTGGGATCCGGCTAAGGTAGTGTTCAAATTTGTCGACAGTGAGTTAGAATCGACATTGGAAGAAGTCACAAGTTTCACGGAGCTGTCGTTCGATGAAAGGAAGCCAATTTTGCAAGTTACTATGCTCGATTACCGATTTTTGGGTGTCGTAGGTCTGGCCAACAGTAGGAGTCTCAGAAGTATCGAGGACGTATGGATAAGCCTCGACCAGTTATTTGACAGATTTGGGCATCGTGAAAGCTACGAATGGTATTTAGGAGAGTTTCAATGTGACCAAGTGATGTGGGAGAGTCTCAAGCCTATCACTTTCTCAATGGCACTATTGGGACTATTGGTCTTCCCACAGCGAAGGGGTCAGATCAACACCAACCTATTACATATGGTTCTGGCAACCTTTCATGGAAATCTTCAAGCTACTTTGGTGCCGATGGTGTTAGCTGAGATGCTGAGGGCTTTGTCCTCATGTGCACGAGGGTATGATTTCTTTAAAGGTTGTAATTTGTTGCTTCATATCTGGGCTACTGAATATTTCTTCTAACGAGAGGCCACCATCGACTACTTCGTAGGTGTCAGCAATATAATCTGCAACTACAACTAAAGAATTAGACATTGGGTCTCCCCATATGTGCAAGAAGAGTGGAGGGAAATTCTAACAAACGTAAGTGGGAATGGATCAACTGGAAGATGTCCTGGTTAAGTGGAAGAGTAATCTTGTGGACTCCTCATAAATACTTTATTGAGCTGATTGGGCTTGAAGGTATTCAACCATACTCACCCTTATGGGTCCTCAGACAGTTTGGGATGATCCAAGATGCGCCTCATTGGAGAAGAACAACGCTATACGAGGATGAGTACAATAGGCAGATTCCAATCCCCATGATAAAAAGCTCCAAGAAGAGTGGAACGACCTGGTAACAATGCCCATGGGTCAAAACTCGTAGTGTTAGTATTACGTCTGGATCAACGAGGAAGAAGAGCTGGCCCGGCCGAGCAGAGAGGGTATAGCCTGGTTAGAGGATGCGGTGGCTGCTTTGCAGTTTTGCCATGAGATCCAGACATAGTACCTTGTGACCACTTCAGTGCACCGCCAAGTAGTCCTAGGATCCGTCAATCATATGCTGCCACCTGCTTAGGATGATGGCCGGGTAATGGAGTGCATTCAAATAGAGTCTAGCAACGAGCCAGAAGAAGAACCGGAGGAAGAGTCAGAATTTAACGATGACGAGGAAGTTTTGAGGAAGACCCGGAGGAAGATTCGGAAGAGGAGCCAGAAGAAGAGGAAGATATAGGAAACGACTCATGGGATGGTTATTAGAGTTGATTGATTTCCCTTTTCTTTCCTACTTTGTACCTTTATCCCCAGTTCTCTCTTTACTTTCCAAAAGGGCGAGTTGACCAAGCTCATGCAGTTCTATGAAACAGTGATGTAATCTTTGTTCCCACTTGTACCAGTCCAAATTATCAATGAAAAGAAATTGCTTTGGAACTAAATGTGTCAGATCTAAATGTTTGTCAAATATCTATAATTTAGGCCTACCTCCGGCAATGAGAGGTCCCTGTGAATTATAGGAAACACGTTAGCTATAATGCACAAATTAATTGATCTATGTGATTTCCTGCTCTTATAAATGAAGAAATTGACTCTTGTTCCTTTTTCTTTTCTTTCTTCTTATTTCTCTTCTTTCGCTTTATTATTACCCTCAAAAAGAAAGTTGGTTTATTTCTCTTCTTTTGCTTTATTTCTTTTCTTTATTATTACCCTCGCAAAAAACACAACTGAACATGCTCTGGTCATAGCCGACAGTCCAGGGTGATCGGGGGGAAAAGACGACACCAAGAATGATGAACACGTGGCCAGGATGGCCCAGGAAATGGAGTCTCTAAGGGAGGAGGTACAACATATCAGGGAACTAGCGCATTTGGTCTTGATAACACTTCCTCAACCACCTCGATTCCCTTCTTTGGATTCACTCCCTGACCACTTTCCTTCCACAGCATGCCAAAACAACAACAACACCCCAACTTCAGCTCCTACCACTCAATTCATCCCTCCAATAACCCTCGCAAACCCACCAAATCTTCCCAGCCACACTCCTTACATACGGAAGTATGTTCAAACACCACAAAACCCTCATATTACTAATAGTGCAACTCATACCCCTCCTCGTGACGGAGTCACTTGTACTACTAACCAGCACAAACCTGTGACATATGCCACCACCCACGAGCGGTACGTTCCCCCTATATATGTCATTTATGAACCTACATTTACAACACCTATCATGGTCAAGATGCCTTATGAGATTGACCAATACACCGAGATGGAGAGAGAAGCCAAGCGTAAGGAAGAAGAGTCAGTATCTGAGCAGTTGCAAATTTTGAGAAAACAAATGAAATGCCTCCAAGTTGCCCGAGGAAGTGAAAGTTTGGACTACGAGGATATGTGTATTCATCCGGATGTAGATATGACAATAGGGTATAAACCCCCAAAGTTTGATATCTTCGATAGGATGGGTGATCCTCAGGCACATTTGAGGGCATATTGTGACAAGTTAGTCAGAGTGAGTAGGAACGAGAAGCTAAGGATGAAGCTATTGATAAGAAGTTTGACGAGAGAAGCACTCACCTAGTATACTCCATAGGATCCGTGAAATTGAAGAACATGGAAAGATATGGCAGAGGACTTCATGTATCATTTTCGATTCAACATAGAGATCACTCCCGATCGGTTCACACTGGTGAACCTGAAGAAAAAACCATCTGAGTCATTCCAAGAATATTCACGTCAGTGGAGGTCAGAGTCTGCCAGGGCGCAACCTCCGCTGGACGATAGTGAATTAACCAAGTATTTCATTAGAGCCCAGGAAGGGATATACTTCGAAAAGATAATGGGAATGATGGGATAGAAATTGCCCGAGCTGGTCAAAATGAGAGATTTCTTAGAAGAAGGCATAAAATTAAGTAAAGTACAATCCATGGCAGCATTGCAAGCGGCCAGCAAGGCCATCCAACCAGGGTCAGTATTTACCGAAAAGAAGAAGAACGAGGAGGTCTCAGTAGTCATCCCTTACTAACAAACAAACCCGCACTACAAAAATAACTGGAATTAACTACGAACGTCGTCACTAATCTCTTGCTAAAACACTCATAGCTAGCAGAATTTCTTGATAATCCATTGTTAATCCGTCGCTAAATAAGATTAGCGACGGATTTTTCTGTTTAGCTACAGAATTTCTCCATTGCTAAAACCTGATTTTTTTAGTAGTGAAGAGATTCTCCATATCGGAGTCATCGTAGTTTCGTTATGATCAGTTACGATACTAGTGTGTCTAATATTGAGTGTTTTTCAAATTTTGTTCTCATCACTGTTCAACTATTTTATAATATACTTGATATGTGTTGAGATATAACCTTTGTATTGGTGAAAGATAGACTCGCCACATGAACTAGTTAAATCTCAACACATGTCAAGTATATCACAAAAGGAATGAAGAATGATGAGGACGGAATTGAAGATCACTCGTGATAAGTTATGTGATTATGATTTTGATGATTTGCCAAACTTTATTGAGGAACCAAATGAGAACCTGATACGATCAGTTCTTTGCTCTTATTGAGACATGCTCAGTTGTCTGGCCAAACTCTCGAGAAACCAAATAAGAAAACAGATAAGGGAACAAATTGGATCAGTTCCTCAACTATCGTGTAGTCAACTCTACAACTATAAAAGTTATCTCCCTATACTGACTGGCAGTAGTGCAGTGATACAGTCACTGCTGCTAGAGGCCAAACCAAAAGGTATAATGTCTCTATCTATTCACACATGCTCTCTCATAAGCAACATTACACAAAGGTTGACCTAACACTTGATAATCTAAAAACCTATCATCTCAAGTGTCAGCCGCCACTGCTTCCTCCAAGTGCACTCAAAACAAAGGTACTACAAACCAAGGACCAGATCCCAACACTGAAGATGTCTTGAGTCCTTATGTTTCTTAAGTCTTTATTTTTTGTTCTCTACTTGTAAACTTACACGGCTTTCTAGAAGCATTTTGTAAGACATCATTTAACCATTATTGTTTTAGTTGTTTTACTAAAGTTAGTCATGAGTGTTGCTTTGTAATAGAGTTATTGTAAAGGGCTTACAATAAATTTATTGTAAGAGGTGAGGGAGTAATAGTTTAATTCCTAGATTGTAATAGGTTGTAAGCTGAAGTTTGCTCAGTTTAGTGAAGTTGAAATCTTATTGGGGTATGTCGTGATTTTTAATCCGTTGAATAGGGAGTTTTTCACGTAAATATCACGTGTTCTTTACTTACTTCTTGTTTACTATGGGAACTTATAGAAAGCTTGGTTCTCTATACTGTTTGGTGGACTCCTAGTTTAGATCAACTGGTATCAGAGAAGGTTCTTTCTAAAAGGTTTACACCTAGAAAGGATCTTCATCATGGCTGCTCCACCAAGCCTCAAGGAAGCACAATCAACCACAAGACCACCAAGATTCAACGGCAAGTACTATGGATTGTGAAAGACAAGAATGCATGACTTCATCATAGCTGAGGACTCAGAGCTTTGGGATGTGTTTTGTGATGGTCCTTTTGTTCCCATGAAAGGTGTTGGAGAGGGAACAAGGACTGTCCGACGAAAGAATACAATGATGCTAACAAAAAGGCAGATGAAAAGAACTTCAAAGCAAAGAATATTCTTGTTTGTGGTATTGGACCTGATGAATATAATCGTGTTTTATCATGTAAATCTGCTAAGGAGATCTAGGAAGCTCTCAGAACTACCCATGAAGGAACTACTCAAGTTAAGCACTTCAAAATAGATATGCTTACTACTGAGTATAAGCTTTTCAAAATGAAGGAGGATGAGTCCATTCAAGATATGAACACACATTTCACCTCCATTATCAATGAGCTTCATTATCTTAGAGAAGTCATCCCAACAAACAAGTTGGTCCAGAAGATACCCAGCGTTCTACCAGGTTCCTGGGAAAGTAAAGTGAATGTCATCACTGAAGCTAAGGACCTGGAGAAGCTAACCATTCATGAAATAACTGGAGATCTCAAAACTTATGATATGAAGAGAAAAAGGGATTTTGAAAAAAGAGAGCCCAAGAAAGAGAAGAACCCGGTCCTCAAAGCTGCCAACAGTGACTTAAGCAGTGATGAGTCTGACATGGCTTATCTCACTCGAAGATTTCAAAAAATGGTTTGAAGAAATAGTGGAATTTCCAAGAGAGGAAATTCAAGCAGGAACTTCAAAAGAAATGATTGTTGTCATAAGTGTGAAAATCCTGGACACTTCATTAACGACTGTCCACTTCACAAACATGATCATTATAAAAATAACACTAGCAAAGCAGTCAAAAGAAACTCGGTCCCTAACAAAAAGGTTCAAAAAAAGAGATTCCTCAAGTGAATTTGTAGGTGAAGATGACTAAGGAGATACATCTATGGTTGTTTTAAATGAATCCTCAGAGTATGATTTTATCTATGCGCACTTGGCAAAATCTGATGATGATGAGGACAAAGAGGAAAATGAGGTAAATTTTCTTGATAATCACAGAAACTTGAAAACTTACTATCAAAAGAAATTGATGTCATTAGCAAATTTATTTATTGATGTTTATCACAGTCTTATTCGTGAAAAAAATGCATTAACTAAAGAAATTGGTGATGTAGAACAAAAAAGGGATGATATGGTGGCCGTAATTGCAAATCTGAAGGAACAAGTGGAAGAAATAACTATAAAAAATACCTTGTAAAGAATCAAATGGAAAAAGAGATAAACACACCTAGAGGAAAAGAAGTGTCTAGTGAGGTTCAACTTGAACTTGAGAGTGAGCTTAAGAAAGTTAAAACAAGTATTGTTGCTGAGCTTGAAGAGAATAGACTACTTCACGAGGATCTGAAAAGGGTTAAAAGTGATCTTAATAAGTCTCGTAAATGAACCTAGTCCTCTGATGTAATAATATCTATGTACAAGAGCAATGGTGGAAACACGCAAGGAATAAGGTTTCAAAAGGCTAAAATTCCATATAATCCTCATAGTAAATATGTAATTGTGGCCGATAACTGGCTTTGTACTCATTGTAGTCAAACTGGTCATTACAAAGACTCTTGAAAAGCTAAAATCAGTCTTTGCAGAAAAATAAAGTTTTTTGTTAAAAAGAGGCCTACTGTGGAGGAACCTGGTTTCTGAAAAGAAAATATATGTTGCCTGCATGGGTGATAAGGAGTTTAATTCACCCATTATATCATTATAAGGCACCCAAGTTGGCTTGGATTCCTAAGTCTAATCAATGATCTTGTATGCAGGCTGGAGTGAGAGGAAGCAGTCAAAAATAGTACATGGACAGTGGCTGCTCGAAGCATATGACTGGAAGAATGGATAATTTCCTCTCACTCAAGGCCTTTCAAGGTGGGAGTGTGTCCTTGGAAAATGGCAAGAAGGGTTATATTCTTGGTGTTGAAATAATTGGCAAAACACTCTCCCATGCAATTGAAAAATGGGTAGTATGTGAATGGTTTAAAATATAGCCTGTTGAATGTGTCCCAAATCCATGACAAAGGAAATGAAGTGAAGTTCTTATCAAAATCTTGCATTGTTATCAATCTCAAAACTGGTGAAGTGCTATTGATAGCAAAACGATTCAAGAACATAGATGTTGTATATTTTGATTCACTGAGTGGTGGTGATCTAACATGCCTAAGTGTCATTGATGATGATGCTGAGTGTTGTGGCATAGACGACTGGGACATGTAAGCTTTACCTTGCTGAACAAGTTAATCAAGAAGGACCTGGTTCGTGGGATGCCAAATTCAAAGTTCAAAAATCACAAGATGTGTGATGTCTGTGCAAAAGGGAAGTAGATCAGGTCCTCGTTTAAACCAAAGAAGGAATTAAGCACCTCAAGGTCACTAGAGCTTTTTCATATGGATCTTTGTGGACCTATGAGGATACCCAGCAGAGGATGAAATAAGTACATCTTGGTGATTGTGGACGACTATTCCAGATTCACATGGACATTATTTTTTAGGACCAAGTATGAAACCTTTCCAATAGTTGTTGCATTTGTGAAGTAGGTTCAAGTGAAGATGTGTTATCAGGTTGTGAGTATCAGATTCAATCATGGCACTAAATTTGACAATGCCAAGTTTGATGAATGTTTTGCTAAAAATTATATAAGTCACAATTTTTCTGCTCCTAGAACGCCTCAACAAAATCATGTTGTAGAGAGAAGAAACAGGACTCTTGAGGATATGGCTAGAACGATGTTGATCGACACTGGTATGCCTAAGAGTTTTTGGGCCGAAGTAGTTAACACTGCCTGTTACTTGATTAACAGGTGCATGATCAGGTCCATACTTGACAAGACTCCCTATGAATGGCTAAATGGGAGAAAACCCAAGCTAACTTACCTAAGAGCTTTTGGATGCAAATGCTTTGTTCTTAACAATGATAAGAAAGCTTTAAAATTTGATGCAAAAGTGATGAGGGTATTTTCTTGGGTACTCCCCTCAAAGCAAGGCATAAAACGTCTATAACAAAAAGACGTAATGTGTATAAAAAAGTGTGCATGTGATATTTGATGAATCCCATGAATTAAGTGGGAAAGGGTCACATAATAAGGAAGATGAAGATGGAAATTTCTCAAATATTCCAGGAGAAGCCATAGATATTGACAATGGAAAGACTGATTTGATGAGTCAAATCAAGTAAAGTGATGAAGAAGATGCAGGAGAACCTCCAGCAGAGACAGAGGAACCTGGTTCCACTATCACCTCGACTAAAGCTGAAGATAGAGTTGTTAATGTTGTACCAAATACTCGTGATGCAGGTCAAAGGAGTGAAAGTTATACTTATGTTGATGTCAACGACGGTTCGAATATGGAGGAACATGGTCCCTCAAATTCTGAAGTTCAAGTGTCCAACTGGAAGCACATGAGTTCACACCCTATTCAAAATATGATCACACCATTAGATTTTGGTATTCAAACTAGATCTAAGGCAAGAAATATGTTTGCTTTCTCAGCATTCTTGTCTCAAATAGAGCCTAAAAACATTAAGAAAGCACTGAAAGATACTAACTAGATTGTTATTATGCAAGAAGAGCTCCATCAGTTTGAAAGAAACAAAGTGTGGCACCTGGATCCTCAACCTTCAGACAGGACAGTGATTGAAACCAGGTGGGTGTTCAGAAACAAGATTGAAGAGTTTGAAAATACAACAAAAAACAAAGCAAGGCTGGTGGTCCAGGGTTATAATCAAGAAGAATGAATTGACTATGATGAGACTTTTGCTCCAGTTGCACGGATGGAAGCCATCAGAATTCTCATTGCTTTTGCATCTCATATGGAATTCAAATTGTTCTAACTGGATGTTAAAAGTGCATTTCTGAATGGATATTTGAAGGAGAAAATTTTTGTCAAACAACCACCTGGATTTGAATGTCATGAGCACTCTGAGAATGTCTTCAAGCTTGACAAGGATCTATATGGTTTGAAGCAAGCTCCTCGAGCTTGATATGAAAGATTGTGGAAATTCCTTTTGGAGAATGACTTCACTAGAGGGAAAAATGATAATACTCTATTTTTTGAAGAAAAGAGGGAGAAATATGTTGATAGTACAAGTCTATATTAATGATATCATCTTTGGTGCAACAAATGATTCCCTTTGTGAGGAGTTTACAAAGTTCATGGATAGTGAATTCGAGATGAGTATGATGGATGAGCTAAACTTCTTACTTAGGTCGCAAGTGAAGAAAACCTCAAAAGGGACCATGAAAAGTCAACATAAGTACATCAAGGAGCTGCTGAAAAGATTTGAGAGGGACAATTCTAAGACAATTGATCCTCTCATTGCTATTGCTACTCAATTAGACATGGACAAACCTGGTTCTCCTGTTAATGAAACTATGTATAGGGGTATCATTGGATCACTTCTGTACCTGACTGCTAGTAGACTTGATATTGTCTTTAGTTTTAGGTTGCGTATTAGGTTTCAATCAAGCCAAAAAGAATCTCACCTGAAGGATGCCAAAAGAACTTTGAGGTATCTCGAGGACACACAGGACTTGGTCCTCTTCTATCATTCAGGAGATAATTTTGACTTGATTGGATATGTTGATGCTGATTATGCTGGCTATTTGGTGGATAATAAGAGTACATCTAAAATGTCACATTTTCTGGGATCATACTTGATCTCATGGAGTAAAAAGAAACAAAATTTTGTGGCTCTTTCTACTGCTGAAATTATGTAATTGCTGCCTCTTATTGTGCACAACTGCTTTGGATCAAGAAACAACTTGAAAACTTTGGTGTGTTTACAGATTGTGTACCATTATTGTGTGATAACACAAGTGCTCTCAACATGGAAAAGAACCTGGTGCAGCACAAGAGGAAAAAGCACATTGATATGAGACATCACTTCTTGAGGGACAATGATGAAAAGGGTCTTATCTATATGAAGTTCTATAAGACGGAGGCTGTGAGAGAAATCATCTGGAGCTAGGATTGATCAAGCTCAACTAAGGGCCTAGTCCCTCAATGATTAGCTATGTCAAAAAGGAAAGGTACAATGCTAAAAAGTGTTTCCTGGCAACATCTTATATTGTTATATGTAGACACGCATGGCAAATTCAGTACAAAACAAGTGACAAATGATATTGCACATATCTAGAAGTTTTTTCATATATTTTCAAAAATTGTCAAGGAATCTAGTTCCTATGACTCAAGTCAATAGTTCCTTTAATACTTATATGCATTTTAAATTGCTAGGGTGCCATGTCATTAGTTTTTTGCTTGCCTCTTCTAATTTCTTTTAAGCCCAAATGTTACATCATTTTCAAACCAACCCGTTGATCGATTTCTCTCTCAGCCCATTTGTAATCGGTCCCCTCTTTATTTTTATAAACCTAACTTTTGTCTATTTCCTCATATCAAATCCCGAACATCTTCTCTCGTTGTCATCAAACCCTATTCTCTTGTCTCTTGCTAAGAAAATTCAACATGTCTCAACCAAATTCTCAATCTCACAAATACCTGAAGAAAACATAATTTTGTCTCCTTCTAAAACAATATCTCCAGCTGTATATGAACCAAATGTTTCACTACCAAAACACATAATTTTTAACAAAGCCAACCGCACTGTCACTCCTTCCAAATCGTCTGTTCCTGGTACCCAATAAAGAAGAAAAAGTCAAACTCCCAAAAGTGTGTCTTATCTCCTTCGCCTTCTACTCCCATAGAAAAAACTGACTCAGACCAAATAATGTTCACTTCTCAATTTCTCCAAACCATAGAAGAAATTGTGTAAGCCGATGAAGGTATCGAAGTTTCCAGTTAACGCGCAGTGGCAGAGGAAGCAAGTCTGGCAAAACAGATGGGTTTGGGTGCTGCTGAAGAACCACATGCATCTGAGATTTTTGAGGCACTGGATGCTGAGGGAAACATTCCTAATACTTCTATTGTATCAAGTAACCCTCCGTTATTTTCTACTGAAAAAGAATAGTGTGTATAGAGGTTGAGGAAAATCTGAGTGAAATACTTAATGAGG
Source organism: Nicotiana tabacum (assembly GCF_000715075.1). Lineage (NCBI taxonomy): Eukaryota > Viridiplantae > Streptophyta > Magnoliopsida > Solanales > Solanaceae > Nicotiana > Nicotiana tabacum. The sequence goes on from NC_134083.1 coordinate 90,158,874, forward strand.
GATCTACAACTCTTAAAGGGGAACCTGATGTTATGGAAGGTATGGTTGAGGGCTCAAAGGCTAGTGGTAGTGGTGAAGGGAGTCAGGGGGAACTACTGAGTCAAGGGGAACTGCATATTGAGGGGGAACAGATAAGTCACGGGGAATAAGTGCTTGTGTGTACTATAGAGGAACCTACTAAGGGACCTCGTCCCTCTGCCTAAGGGGAGTCTACTTCTCCTACATGGGATGAAACACCAAGTTCCACAAGGCATAACCTGGACAGTACTGACACACTCCTTTTTGATCCCCACATTACTGTACTTTTAGAAATTGTGTACCCTAAGATGAAATCAAGTTCTAATAGTCATTCTCATGAGAGTGGTGATAATGATTCTAATAACCAAGATATGATAAGATCCATAGCTGCAAGGGGTGGCTCCAAGAAAAGGAAGAATGTTATACCTAAGTTCCCTACTACTAGGCAGTAGAGCAGGTTGAGTTTGATAATGCTCTGAAGGCAAATAAAGAAAAGAAGAAGAAGAAAAGGAGAGTAGTGAAAAGCAAGTTAGTCTATGAGGAGAAAGTGCCACCAGCAAATGTGGGAGAGGTAAATGATGAGGAGCCCGTGAAGGAAACACCTCCTATTGTTAGGAAAAAATCAAAGAAAAATGTTGCTACTAAGGGAAAGAAACCAGTGTTTGAGAAAGAAACTTTGAGTGAAGTGGCTGATAAAGTGGAGAAGGAAGAAGAAGAAGTGGAGAAGAATACTCAAAGGAAGAGGAAGAGTAATAACTAAAAACCTGGTGTTCCAAAACGGCAAGGGTGGAGTTGTTAGAATTGGAAATAAAATCCAACCTCAAAAATCAAAAAGCGTTGCGGGGTCAAGTCTTTGACCCTGAGATTGTTGAACAAGAAGGAATGAGACAAACTGTGGAAATTGTGAAGTTCAAAAAGTGGAGCCAACTTTTTGAAATCCAAAGTTCAAAGATCTATGAAGATGAAGTGCAAAGTTTCTATGTTGGAATATTTGTGGTGGATGGGGCCACATTGTATCTGAAGATTAATGGGAAGGATTTTGTCCTGGATGAGTACAGACCTAGAGAGATTCTTGAAGTGACACAGATGGGCTGAGAGTGGTGAAGGGAACTGGTTCCCCTGATTCTAAGAAGTTGATTATCAAGAAGGAAGTGATTTTGGCCGGGGAAAGGGTGTACAAGAAAGCTCTCAAGCCAGAGTATCATCTATTGTTTGAGCTGGTAAACAAAGTGTTATCGCCTCGGGCTGAAGGAAGATCCATCATTTCTGTTGTGACTTGCTTCTCCTCGAAGAACTGTCATCCTTCACTTCTATCAGTTTGCCTGGAATTATGATTAAACACATGCTGAAGATGGAAGGTTTTAATTATGAAAAACATAGTCTTTCTTATGGATTCCTCCTTACAAATGTCTTGGAGCATTTTGAGGTTCCATTGGGAAAAGCATCTGTGGGCACCAGGAAGAAAATGTTTACCATGAGCACATTGTAAGAATATGAGTGTGGTGAAGAAGGGAGATGTGGGTAGCAACTCAACCATTTAACAACTAATTTATGCTCATGAGTCAGCCAATGCAGAAATCAAGTGACTTCATGCTCAAAATGTTATCTTGCAATCTGAGATCACTTAGAATAGCAAGGAACCTGGTTCTTGTACCACCCAAGGAGAAGAGATCTCTAGGTTGAAGGATGAGAATGCGGATTTGAGGAAAAAGGTTGAGAACCTGAAGGAGAAGCTAATCACTAATCAAAGAGCTGCCAATGAAAGAGTGGACCGACTCCTCAAGGCTTTTTCTCCTTAATACCTTGTGTCTCCAAGCCGGTGCCTCCTATTTCGAACCCACTTCCAGTCATATCCCAATCCCGTCCTCTTTTTGGGTTGTTAACTTATGATTATGGCATTTTAGTTTGTTAAACTTTTAATATTTATGTTGATTGGTACTATTGTTACTCTATTTTCTCTCTATCCTTAAATGAGAAATTAGTATCTATATTGTGAAATATTAATCTCTTGTGTTCTATGTTTGACCATGTTGTGTGCACACAAGTGGCATGAGTTAATGTTGTTGGACTTCTTTCCTTATATGTGCTACTCATGTCTTCTTTTCAATGATGCCAAAAGGGGGAAGATAATTGAGGGGCCATGTTCGTAGGGGGGAACATGCTGGGAATATGGTTCTAAGGGTGAATATTAGTTCTGAGTTTGTCATCATCAAAAAAGGGAAAATTGATAAGTTATGTGATTATGGTTTTGATAATTTGTCGAACTTTAATGAGAAACAAGATGGGAACCTGATACAATCTGCTCAATCGTCTGGCCAAACTCTCGAGAAACCAAATAAGAAAATAGATAAAGGAACAGATAAGACAAGTTTCTCAACTGTCGTACAGTCAACTATACAGTTGTAAAGTTGTCTTCCTGTACCGAATGGCAGCAGTGCAGTGGCACAACCGCTACTGCTAAAGGCCAAACCAAAAGGTGTAATGTCTTTATCTCTTCACACATTCTCTCTCATATATAAAAAAACATTACACAAAGGTTGACCTAACACTTGCTAATCTGAATAACATATCATCTCAAGTGCCAGCCGCCACTGTTTCCTCCAGGTGCACTCAAGAACAAAGACACTACAAACCAAGGACCGGATCCCAACACTAAAGATCTCTTGAGTCCTTATATTTGTTGAGTCTTTGTCTTTTGTTCTCTACTCAAAAACCTCCACAACTTTCTAGAAGTATTTTGTAGGACATCATTTAGCCATTATTATTTTAGTTATTTGACTAGAGTTAGTCATGAGTGTTAGCTTTGTAATAGAGTTATTGTAAAGGGATTACAATAGAGTTATTGTAAGGGGTGGGGGACTAATAGTTTAATTCCTAGATTACAATAGGTTGTAATCTGAAGTTCGCTCAGTTTAGTGGATTTGAAATCCTACTAGGTAGGTCGTGATTTTTAATCCCTTGAGCAAGAAGTTTTTTACGTAAACATCGCGTGTTCTTTACTTACTTCTTGTTTACTGTAGGAACTTATAGAGAACCCGGTTCGCTATATTGTTTGGTGGACTCCTAGTTTCTATCAACTCGATACCGGACACACTGCTATCATAACTGATCATAACAAAACTATGTTGAATTCTATACGAAAAATCTCTCGTGGATACGGAAAAGAGGAGAATTCAATTACCTCGGATAAAATGGGAGTAGGAATAAATTCTCAGTGAGTTATAGATTCTCAGTGTAACAGACGGAGAATACAATTAATAAATATAATGGGCAAACGTGGTATTAGTATCAAGACCCAATCCCATGGCACATATTGTCTGTTTTGGGCTTAGGCCCGTACGGGGTTGTCTTTCTGGGATACGCCAACCCGAACCCAAAAGCGCATGTACCTTGCGAACTTGTGTCATTCCTTATAAAGCTCATTACTTTCCTCTCCCATTCCGATGTGGGGTTTTCCTAAGGTAACATGTGCACCCCTTCTTCAGAAGCATGCCAACCTAGAAGCTTGCCAGTCCTGCATGACCGCCGGTGGGATTTTTGCAAGGATTGACGGTGGAGATTGAGATTTGAACTGTCTCCCATCTTGTAGTTCAAGAATAATTAATGAAGAAATGGAAATGATGATGAGGGTTTGTCCAGTATTGGAAGTGTGGATGTACAAGTATTTGATAATTGATACAATTCTACCTGCTTCTTGTGCTTTATATAGAGGTCAAGGAAGTGAAGATACAAAGTGGGTAAATATCTGCAGATTAGATATTACTTATGCTTGGTTGCATGTCAAACAGAGATGACATGATGTGAGTAGAGCAGGAGTGGAAAATTAAAAGTGTTGGCTTTTAGGCCACGCTCTTGGAAGGAGAATCGGGATAAGTTAATGGAGTAAAAATATCTTATCTTTGATTGTTATTGGACTGCGTTAACAAAATGCAAATGTGCAAAACATTAGAATTTTCTAGAGAGCTCAATCCCGAATAAAGGAAAAAGGCATCGGAGAATCAGAGGAAAAATATCTAGAGACCACTTCACGAAAAAGGTAGAGTTAAAAGAGAAATATTGAAAATTTAGAAGTTAAAAATGTATGCGGGTGAACTCGAGGTTAGCGCATACCCCGATTTCCCGGTAAGTCAAAAAAGATAAGAGTATGAATGTATGAGATTGAGACCGAATCTGGGAACTCTTTGAATCGAGGCTGGAATGGGGTACTCGCCACCGGGCTTGACAAGACATCACTCCCCGAACCCAGAACGAGCTCCAAAACTTCAGAAAGCACTACAAACAGTTTCATACGACTAACAGAGGGCCGTGATATCTGTACCTAACCGGATATCACAACGTGGATCTCGCTCGATGTCGGTAGTGTATCAAAAATTGATGAGAAAGGAGAATTTTTACCTTTTTTAGAATTGTACTAGGGATGAAACTCTCCTACTATATATAAAGGAAATTTTTTTTATTCAATAGGCACATTGTAACACGCATATCAAGACAATATAAATTTATTTCTCCGCTTTCTAGCTATTGAAAGGTAATTATTTTAATCATAGTTCTTCATATATATTTGGCTTCGAATCGAGGGTCCGGTCGAGAACAAAACTATTCTTCGGCTTAAATCTGAGCCCGGCCTTAACGTCACAACTAGTTTGGTTATTCATTTTATCTTTAATTTGTTTATCTAACATTCTTGGTTAATTGTGTTGAATCAATCCACATATCCTTAAAATCGCTTATAGATTTAATTGTTATCCATTTTAAGGGTTTTGGCGCCCACCGTGGGGCCAAGAATAATAGTGGTGGTTTGATACAAATCTCCATAACACACTCTATTTTACACTTATTTTTTAAGGTCTCAATTTCATGTCAGCTTAAAAATGTCAAATTCTCAGTCTGCTCACTTGAACGTTGAGACTGAGTCTGGCCATCATGGCGAAAACAACAATCTGATGCCTAGCAACGAGCTGCACTCTGCTGATCCCAACGGAGTCCCAGTCGTAGACCTAGTTGATGCTAACTCGCAGGTAGCCATCAACGCCTACCTGCCTACCGATCCCCCGAACAGCATTCGCGGAGGAGCCCGACCAACGGCTCGCGGAGCGCCCGAAGGCGAAGATGATGGGGTCAGCTTACGGTTAATTTTCGAAATGTTACAGGCTCAATAAGCACTGATAGCGCAGCTACAAAATCAAAGTTACACCCTTAGCAGAGTTGAGCCCGAACTATCTCGGGAAAATACCCGAAGAAATGAACAGATCACTGAAAGACTGGGTGAAGCTGAGTCCAGTATCAGTTCCGAAGTAATAAAAATGCTTGAAGCATTAACAAAACGGGTGGAACCATGTGAAAAGAAAATTGAGGCGAACGACAAGAAGGTGGAGACATATAATTCTAGGGTCGATCCAATCCCAGGAGCACCCCCGATATCGAAAGGTCCAGATTCCAAGAAATTTATCCAAAAGCCTTTCCCACCAAGCGCGGCACCAAAGACAATCCCAAAGAGTTTCCGTATGCCCGATATTCCAAAATATAATGGAACCACGGATCTGAATGAGCATGTGACCTCCAACACATGCGCCATCAAAGGCAACGACTTGGAAGACGATGAAATCGAGTTAGTGTTATTAAAGAAGTTCGGGAAAACTCTGTCAAAAGGAGCAATGATATAATACCACAGCTTACCCCCAATTTCTATTGACTCATTCGCTATGCTCGCAGATGCTTTTGTAAAGGCTCATGTCGGGACCATCAAGGTCAAGACCAGAAAATCAGACCTTTTAAAAGTTAAGCAAAGGGACAACGAGATGCTTAGGGAGTTCGTATCAAGGCTTCAAATAGAACGGATAGACTTGCCTCTTATTGCGGACGATTGGGTCGATCAGGCATTCACTCAAGGACTTAACCCACAAAGCTCCTTGGCTTTGCAACAATTAAAATAAAATTTGGTAGAGTACCTGATGATAACTTGGGCCGATGTCCACAACAGATACTAGTCGAAAATCAGAGTCGAGGACGACCAACTTGGGGCCCCTTCTGGGTCCATTTATCCCATCAGAACCGATGATTGGTCTAAGAGAGTCATCGATCATGAATCAAGGGCGATCTGAGACCGGTACCAACCATACAACGCAAATCGAAAGGGAAACAGGTTCGGGCATAAAAATGGTTTCGAAGGCCGCTTGGAGTAAGGAAAGCACCAAGATTATCAGAGTATAACTTCAACGTTGATGCAGCCAGCATCGTATCAGCCATTGGATGCATCAAGAAAACCAAGTGGCCTCGACCATTGAAGTTTGAAAATACCCAGAGAGATCCTAATCTGATGTGTAAGCATCATGCCACTCATGGCCACAGGACCGAGGACTGCCGACAATTGAGAGAAGAAGTTGCCTGATTGTTTAATAACGAGCACCTCTAAGAGTTTCTGAGTGATCGAGCTAAAAACCACTTCAAGAACACGGACTCCAACAAACAGGCCAAACAAGAAGAACCTCAGGGAAAAGTGCACTAAAGTATCCATCACGAGGGAAAAGCACACCCGAGATTACGTCCCAGAGGGAACCATTTCATTCAGCGACGAAGATACCAAGGGTATCGTACAACCTCACAATGATGCACTGGCAATATCCGTAGTTATCAATAAGTCTCAATTTAAACGTGTGTTGATTGATCCAGGTAGCTTGTCCAGCATCATCAGATCGAGGGTCGTAGAGCAGTTGGGGTTACACGACCAAATAGAACCGGCGGTCCGGGTGTTGAACGGATTTAACATGGCATGTGAAACTACTAAAGGAGAAATAACCCTGTCAGTGAACACCGCCAGGATGAACGAAGATACAAAGTTCTACGTGATCGAAGGGACATGAGGTACAATGCCCTATTAGGGAGGCCATGGGTTCATAACATGAGGGCGGTACCCTCAATATTACACCAGCTACTGAAGTTCCCTACACCAGGAGGAATCAAGATGGTCTACGGAGAGCAGTCGATGAGGTGATCCCAGTACCCGTGGTCTCGACATCAAAGAACACGGAGTGGACCAGGAAGGACGAAATTAAATAGCAATCACCAATACCGGACCCGACCGAACCAGAAGAGCGAGGAGTAGACGAGGAGGATGATTACGGAGTTCCTAGATCATTCATAGCCCCTGATGACTCCGATGCCACCAAATCGATGGTCTAGGAGCTGGAGCAAGTCATATTGATCAAACACTTACCTGATCGGAAAGGAATACCTGGGCACGGGGTTAACTCTAGAGCTTAGGAGAAAACGCATTGAATTTCTTAAAGCTAACATGGATTGTTTCGCTTGGTCCCATCTTGACATGATAGGGATCCCGCCAGAGGTAACAACTCATAAGCTGAGCCTAGAACCGAAGTTCCATTCGATTAAGAAAAAAAGGATACCACAGCCTAAGGTCAAGCATACATTCATCAAGGACGAGGTATCTAAACTCCTTAAAATCGGGTCCATTCGGCAAGTTAAATACCCGGATTTGTTAGCTAACCTAGTGGTAGTACCTAAAAAAGGAAATAAGTTAAGAATATGTGTGGATTATAAAGATCTGAACAAAGCATGACCTAAGGATTTTTTTCCTTTGCCTAACATCGATCGGATGATCGACACGACGGTCGGGCAAGAGATACTCAGTTTTCTCGATGCTTATTCCGGGTACAACCAAATTCGGATGGACCCGGGCAATCAAGAAAAGACTTCCTTTATCACTAAATTCGGCACCTATTGTTATAATGTGATGCCATTCGGATTAAAGAATGTTGGTGCCACCTATCAATGCCTAGTAAATCGGGTCTTCGAAGAATAGATAGGAAAATTAATGAAAGTTTATATTGACGACATGTTGGTCAAGTCTTTACGAGAAGAGGACCATTTGAAATATTTGCAGGAAACCTTTGACATATTAAAGAAATTCAATATGAAGTTGAACCCGAAAAAGTGCGCATTCGAGGTCAGATCAGAAAATTTCCTTGGGTTCATGGTATCCAATCGAGGGATCGAAATCAATCCTAACAAAATCAAAGCCATAGAAGACATCACTGTGGTGGACAACATCAAGGCCATTCAGAGGCTAACCGGGCATATAGCCGCCCTGGGTCGGTTCATATCAAGGTCCTCAGACAAAATCCATAAGCTCTTCTCACTGTTGAAGAAGAATAATAACTTCTCCTCGACCCTAGAATGCCAACAAGCTTTTGAGAAACTCAAACGGTACCTTTCGAGTCCACCCCTGCTCCACACTCCGAAGGTGGATGAATAGTTGTACCTTTACTTGGCAGTTTCCGAGGTGGCGGTAAGAGGTGTCTTAGTCTGGGAAGAGGAAGGTACGCAATTTCCTATTTACTATGTCAGTAGAACTCTAGGCACGACCGAAACAAGGTATCCTTACCTGGAAAAATTGGCGATCGTTTTGCTAAGCGCCTCCAGAAAGTTAAAACCGTATTTTCAATGACACCCCATATGTGTCGTAATTTCTTACCCTCTAAGGAAAATCATGCACAAACACAAGCTCTCGAGCCAATTAGCAAAATAGTCCGTCGAAATCAGTGGGTACAATATGGAGTATCGACCCCGAACAGCCATAAAATCTCAAATTTTAGCAGACTTCGTGGCCAAATTTACGCCGGCCTTAGTACCCGAAGTCGAAAGGGAATTATTGCTAACCTCAGGGAATACCTCGAGAATTTGGACGCTTTTTACGGATGGTGACTCAAACACAAAAGGGTTCGGGCTTGGTATCATACTGAAACTACCTACAGGGAATGTAGTTAGGCAGTCTATTAGAACTGTGAAATTGACTAACAATGAGGCCAAGTATAAGCCATGATTGCAGGTCTCGAATTGGCTAAAAGCCTTGAGGTCAAGGTGATCAAAGCTAAATGTGATTTCCTCCTCATGGTAAATCTAGTCAACGGGACGTTCTAAGTGAAAGAGGAGCGAATGTGAAGGTATCTAGACAAATTACATGTAACGCTGCATCAATTCAAGAAATGGACCCTACAACACGTGCTCCGAGATCAAAATAGCGAGGCAGATGCTCTGGCTAACTTGGGGTCATCGATTGATGATGATGAATTCAGTTCAGAAACACTAGTGCAGCTCATGAAGTTGGTGATAGAAGAAGGTCACGCCAAAGTAAACTCAACAAGTTTAACCTGGATTGGAGGAACAAGTACATAGACTACTTAAAGACTGGGAAATTGCCCTCGTATCCCAAAGAATCGAGAGCCCTATGTACCAAGGCTGCCAGATTTAGCTTGGTCAAAGGGACATTGTTCAGGAGAACGTTCGACGGCCCGTTAGCCAGATGCTTAGGGTCGGGAGATAGTAAATATGCCTTGAGACAAGTTCATGAAGGCACTTGCGAGAATCATTGGGGGCAGAATCTTTGGTTCAAAAATTAATCGTGGCCGGCTATTATTGGACTGAAATGGATAAAGATGCGAAGGACTTCGTACGAAAATGCGACGACTACTAGAGACATGCACCGATGATCCATCAAATGGGAGAGCTACTACACTTGGTCCTATCCCCGTGGCCGTTTATGAAGTGGGGAATGGACATCGCTGGTCCCCTACCGTTAGCACCCGGTAAAGCAAAATTCATATTGTTCATGACCGATTATTTTTCCAAATGGGTCAAGGCTCAGGCATTCGAAAAGGTCCAGGAGAAAGAATTCATTGACTTCATTTGGGACCACATAATATGTCAATTTGAGATACCGGTCGAGGTCGTGTAATAATGGGAAACAATTCATCGGCAGTAAGGTAAATAAAGTTTTCGAAGATCACAAGATCAAGAAGATACTATCTACACCTTACCATCCTAGTAGGAACAGACAGGCGGAATCAACAAGCAAGACCATACTTCAAAACCTAAAAAAGAGGTTGACCGATGCCAAAGGGAAATGGAAAGAAATTCTGCCCGAAGTCCTGTGGGTATACCGTACGATCTCGAGGTCTAGTACCGGGGCCATACTATTTTCGTTGGTCTATGGGGCCGAAGCCTTAATACCAGTCAAAGTAGGAGAAGGGAGCCTCAAGTTCCAATATGCGACCGAAGAGTCAAACGGTGAGGCCATGATCACAAGCCTAGAACTATTGGATGAAAGACGTGAGGCCGCCTTAGTCTGGTTGGCCTCCCAGAAACAGCGGATAGAAAGATACTACAACCGAAGAGCCAACCTCTGACACTTCAAGATCGGATACTTGGTGTTCAGGAAAGTAACATTACATACTTGGAACCTGAATGAGGGGAAGCTGGGACCGAATTGGGAAGGACCATATCGAGTCGTCAGAATTACCGGCAAAGGCTCATACAAACTCGAAGCAGGAAATGATGTGCAACTACCGAACAACCGGAACGTGATAGACTTAAAGCAGTACTACTGCTAAGGTACGATCTCAATTACTCTTTAATAATGTTATGAATCGGACGAACACTTGCAGGCAACGGCCAAGGATGTATGTGGCTGTTATGTCTGAAAGAATGCATTGCACTCTTTTTTCATTGAACCGGTTTTATCGCAAAATAGGTTTTTCGACAAGGTTTTTAATGAGACAACAGTAAAACGTGCTAACTTATATTTGAAGACCGGTCTCAAACCGGATTCAATGATCATTCACTTCATGTCAACAGTATCCGAGCCTTCTCAAGCTTGACCTCGAATACTAGGGGACATTACCCTCGTAATAAGGTTTTTAGCAATGAAAAAATAAAAGCTTTGGATGGTAGAAGTTAAGGCTTGGTGGTTAGGATTCACTATAAGGGCCAAACGGTCATATGAACCGTGCTCACATAGTACACTCTAGCCATGATACAAGTTTTTATGCGCTTTAGATCATGTACTTTACACACTGAGAAATGAAAGAAAGTTCCGCCTTACTATTACACATTTTATTGCCTCTTAAAATCCGGATCCTAAGAGCCCACGGGATACCCCTACTCAGGGACTATCGAGCCCAAGGGCTACCCCTATTCGGGGACAGGCATCCGAAGAAAGTTTGGACAACCCGGGCTACCAAATCCCAGAGGCATCAAACCTATTAGGCGGTGCCCAAATACAAAAGGCTATGGCCACCCTAAAAATGGTTCGGAGATGTCCAAAGCCTCTAATCATAAAGTAAGGCCTTTATAAGAACTCGAAACTTGCTAAAAGGTTACCCTCGGCAAAAGCATCATCTAAAATCACTTAAGCATCTTGAAAAAACTTTCGATCACATCGAGTTTTCAAAGCCTCGAGCAAACAAAGTTATATCAAGAACGGGCTTCGTTCGAACCTCTGAAAAATGAACGCCCCATGACTACATTTGATTCTATGCTAAGGAATTAAAAATATTACATGAATAGAAATTATGAAATGATGCTGGAAAATTAAAGACACAATATTTCCAGAAAGGGAAAATTTCATATATGTTCAGAAATATATTTACAAAGGCCCAATAAAAACGGTGTCAAAATAAACAAAAAAATATACATGAGACAAAACTAAAAATATTTTAAGGCATCTAGGCCTGGTCTTCACCGGGGCCCGACTCGTCGCCAGAACCGTCGGAGCCCTCGGATCCCTCGGAACCCTCAGAGCCTTCGGCTCCTTTAGGATCATAGAGCTCCTTTGTCTCGACCTCGAGCCTTTTTTCTTTGTCGATCTTAGCTGACAGTTCGAAACCTCGACGTGGATCTCTTCAAGGGTCTCTCTCCGGGACAACCGCTTCACATATTCAGCCCTTGTCTTTAGACGGGTCTCGGCTGACTCCACGCCGGCTTTGTACTGGGCCACCATTTCTTCGGCATCGACGGATGTTGTGTCCAATTTGGACTTCATTGCCTCATATTCTCTACCAAGGGCATCCCGCTCCGCGATGGCCGAGCTCATCTGCATTCGGAGATCATCATCAGTTGAGACCATTTGTCAGCTTTGTCCTTCGCCACCCGGAGTTGGTTCTCAACCGATGCCATCTCTGCCTATGCAGCTTCCTCCTCCAAAGCCAACAGTTCCATCCTGCCCTTCCACCATTCGGCCATGGCCTGGACCTCGTTCATCTCAGCTCGGAGTTGGTCGATCAGGTCGATCTTCTATTGGACCTACGAGATTGTGTTGTTAGTCACCACAACTAACTCCTCATTTTTAGCTTTAAAGACCTTTACCTTTTTAACTAGGTCGGCATGTTCCCATTTTAGGGTCAAAGCTTCCTTCTAAGTCATGTCCAGTTCGGCCTGGAGGTCTTTGACGGCTCTGTCATGTTTCTCACTGAGAATCTTGTACATGTCCTTCTTCTAGACCTGCTCCTTGAGCTCGAACTTGAGCTGGCTGATTTCAAAGCGGTACCGGAGGAAGCTCTCATGGTGAAGCACTGAGGCCTGCAAAACAACAAAAATAGTAAGAGACATTAAAACTTAAGCGGAATTCATGAGGGAGTGCAAAACTGTTGATGTCTTACCCGGTTCAGCGCCTGTTGTGCCTCGTTGAAGAGACTTGACGTGCCCATCTCATTCATCTTTGCCTGGTCCTCCTCGGTCACCAGGCATTATAGGTAGCTAGCTATGCCCACTGGAGTAGATAGAACCCGAGCATCCTACGGGTCTGTAAGAATGACTATTCTCTTGCGGCTAAGGTCCACACTCGGTGCGACAAACCGCTTCACCAGTTTTGGGCTTGAACTCGGCCTGCCAACTTCCGAGGACACCTCTTTCTTCGGGATCTCCAGGTCGCCCAGCCCAAAACAATCCTCCAAAATGGACATGTTCACGCCAACGAAGAAGGAGTGGAGAGGGCCGTCTGCACCTTGAACCCCTTCGCTTGAATTTTCCTTGCCCGCTTGGGCCTCTTCAAGCATGGAATTGGTATAGGAGGGCATCTCGATGATATCTATCATGCTAGTCGCCTCCTTCAAAATAAAAACGGCTCCTCGGGAGGTCACAGCCCCCGTCTCCACTTCGGCCTCTCGAGTCGGAAGGGGATCGGCCTCGTGTCTCCTTTCCTCGGTTGCCGCCTGATCACCAGCAGGGGTCAATAACATGAGAGAGAAAGGTGTCATCTTCTTCAGAATCATCCTTGAGCCGGCGAAATGAGTCAGAGTTCGGTATCCGGGACTTAGTATTCTTCTTGGGCTTACGAGCCCGGGAAGCCCCCTCTTTTTTGGCTTCACCTCGGGACTCACGGAGCCCGAGGACATTCTTTTCCTCTTCTTTTCCCCCGCGGCATCCCCATGATGTCCCTTAACGGAGGGATCAACGGATAAGGATGCATCCTCATCCCCTTCCAGCGGCCTAAGTTCGGTGGTCTTAGGCAAACCTGCGAAGGAAAGAGAAAAGGTCAGCATTATGTAAGTTTGGGGCATAGCAATAACTATTCACAGGAGAGACTTACAATGGGAATGGGCCTCCTATCTACCCTTCGAAAGTTTGCGCCACGCGCGCTCGAAGTATGACATCTGCTTGCAGATTCCTTCGATCCACTCCTTGAGCTGGGGGACTGCATTAGGAACCCAGGCAACAGCTGCACGACCACAAATACTGATGATGAGAAAGAAAATAAAGGAAAATTGACACTTAAGGAAAGATTATACTTACGAGATGCATTCCACTTCTTAGGGAATGGCAGAAACTCGTTAGGGATCAGATCTTCAGTTTTTACCCGGACAAAATGCCCCTACCAACCTCGGTCTCGATCCTCGTCGATGCTCGAAAAGGGAGCCTTACTGGCCCGGCGAACAAGTTTGATAAGTCTCCCTCGGAAAATCTGGGGACTGTATAGACAGAATAGGTGATCGAGGGTGAACCGAGGGGATTCAGTGTTGTTCACAAAATAACGTAGGAGAATCACTATCCTCCAAAGAGATGGGTGGATTTTCCCGTGGCACATCTCGTACCTCTTATAAAAGGCCAGAACTACTGGTTCTACGGGGCCCAGTGTGAAAGAGTAAGTGTAAACACGTAAATACCCCTCCACATGGGTAGTAATATCATTATTAGGCTTAGGAACTAGAACGCCATAGCCTTCCCATTTACAGTCCTCTCGGACTTTGGGAAGGGTATCTTCGGTAATGGAGCATATGTATCTCCATGCTCCTTCACCTCGGTCTTGTTTGGATGAGGCCTTCTCAACCTTGAAGTCGTCCCCGATTGAAAAACCCCCCGGTATAAAGCTTTTCATGGGAGGCTCTAGGGCTGCTTCGGGAGCAGCCACCTCAAGAGAAGCCACCTCAGGAACATCCACCTCGGCATTTGTGGCCGGGTGGGAAGATAAAGAGGCAGTCTGCTAAGGAACTGATTTGGAAGTCTTAGCCATCGTAATTTGGAAAGTACGAAGATTTGAAGGAAAAGTATGAAGGTTTGAAGGATAAGTATGAAGGTTGAAGAAAAGAGTATGAAGGTTTGGAGGTAGGATGAAGATCTGGGCAAAAACCTAAGAATGATGATGATCTGAGTAGAAACCTAAGAACAATTATGAAGATTTGAAGATCAAAGATGAAAATATGAATATTTGAAAGAGTTGAAATCCGCTAGAGAATTCGAAGGTAAAAGCTAAGATCGAAAAGTAAAAGAAGTACAAAAGGTCGAAACTTTTATAGGAGAAAATATAACCAATATGCGACGTTTCACATTCGGAGGCGACTGGCCGATGATCGACATGTGTCCAAAGTCATAACGATGTGACTGATGAGACGTTCCGGCTTATTCATCATCTCAGTTGTAACGTACGAATGAAGGAACCGGGGTTCATCTATCATTTCCCATCGTTTCGGCGAACCTACTATCTGAGAAACGAGGGGACTATCTATATATGGGTGAACTCTTTGAAATGAGAGGACTATCTGTATATTGGTAAACTCTTTCTGGTAAGTCAAACGAAGTAAGAGTATGAATGTATGAGATCGCGATCGAATCTGGGAACTCTTTGAATCGAGGCTAGAACGGGGTACTCGCCACCGGGCCTGACAAGGCAACACTTTCCGAACCCAGAACATGCTCCAAAACCTCGGAAAGCACTACAAACGATTGCACGCGACTAGCAGAGGGTCGTGATATCCGCATTCAACTAGATACCATGGTGCGGATCTCGCCCAATGTCGGTAGTGTATCAATAATTGATGAGAAAGGAGGATTTTTACTATTTTTAGAATTGTACTAGGGATGAAACTCTCCTACTATATAAAGGGGAAGCTTTTTATTCAATAGACACATTGTAACACGCATATCAAGGCAATACAAACCTATTTCTCTGCTTTCTAGCTATTGAAAAGTTCTTATTTTAATCATAGTTCTTCATATACATTTGGCTTCGAATCGAGGGTCCGGTCGAGGATAAAACTATTCTTCGGCTTAAATTTGTGCCCGGCCTTAACGTCACAACTGGTTTGATTATTCATTTTATCTTTAATTCGTTTATCTAACATTCTTGGTTACTTGTGTTGAATCAATCCACATATCCTTAAAACTGCGTATAAATTTAATTGTTATCCGTTTTAAGGGTAAACAAAAACAAATATTTAAAGGGTGTGTTAGGTATGAAGGACAAATATTTCCGAAAAATATTTTTTAATGTTTTTCCAATTTTCCCATGTTTGATTTTCCTCGTGAACTAGCTCATTTTCCTCCAATTGAAGGAAAATATTTTCCCTATCAAGAGGGGAAAATATTTTCCAAAATTTCTTTTCAACCTTTCCCACCATATTCTCCGCCCCCACCAACGCCCTCTCCCATCAAACCCACCCACCCACCAACCTCATCCTAAATAGAAATATTATTAAGAGAACTTTCTTTTCATGTTATAGATAGAATACTTTCTTTTCATGTTGTAGATAGAGTATTTTCTTTTTAAGTTCAACAAAATGATTATTTTTTTCATAATTTAAAAAAGTATTTTTTTTCATGATATAGAAAAAGTATTTTCTTTCATTTCAATAAAAAAAAGTACTTTCTTTTCATGATTTAGAAAAAGTATTTTCATTCATTTCAACAAAAAAGTACTTTCTTTTCATTACGTAGAAAAAATATTTTTTTTCATTTTCAACAAAAAAAGTACTTTCTTTTTATGATGTAAAAAAGTAATTTCTTTCATTTCAACAAAATGATATAGTTAAAAGCATTTTCTTTCATTTCAACAAAATGAGTATTTTTTTTTATGATGTAGAAAAAGTATTTTCTCTCTTTTTAATAAAATGAGTACTTTTTTATTTTGTAGAAAGAATACTTTGTTTTTCAACCAAAAAAATAGTATTTTCTTTTTAGGTAGCACAAATTTTAACGTTATTTTTGCGTGAATTAGTAAAACATCACATTAATCACTTTGGGTTTGTGTGAATTTTTAAAAGAATAAGTAAACTCTTGAAAAAAATAGAGTACTCAAAACGTTGGGTATTTGGGATTTCGGGGTTTGGAGGGGAGGGGGAGAGAGAAAGGAAAGTAGCAAAAAAATTATTTTCCTAAAAAATATTTTATAATCTCTAAGCAAACACTAAAAAATATTTTTCGAAAAATATTTTTACTCACAAATCAAATAAGGAAAAATGAGTGATTTTATCACTCATTTTATATTTTGCAAGGAAAATATTTTCCTTTATATCAAACACACCCAAAGTGTTCAATTGAGATAAACATAGGGAAATATATATCATTCAAAATTGAGGTAGGTACTTAATTTTTAAAGCAAATTAAAGTTGAAAGAGGAAATTGATGTTAACTCTCTTGCGTTTGAGAACCGCTTTTCATTTTCCTTCTCATTGATCATGAGTTAATTTTAATTAAAAAAGAGTGAATTATTTAAAAATAAAGACTGTAAATTTCAACAATTAACAGAAAACTACTGTATAGTGGCAATAATTTTTAGTCCTGAAAATTGACATGTTAAAAATTAACTCAAATAATAAGGTGCTAAATTGTTATATTTGACAATGTAGAAACAGAAATATGAAAGTGGCGTACCGAGTACACAATGTTGCAAACAGAGAGGGACTCGGCCCGTACTTACTGATCTATCTCATGTGGTTAAACAATATTTTAAAAGGGAGAATTAGGACTGCTAAGGACTTGCTCCAGGGCGAGGCACTCATAACACTTTATTGGGTATTTAGGCTCTTGTTCTACCAGACCTATGCTTTAAGTGTCAGTTGTATGCCTCGGCCGCACAAAACCGAACATATGGGGCTCTTCCCATAGTTTATAGTGCAATTGTGTGTAATTCGCATTGTACATCTTCAAAAATTCTTAATTAATCCTTGATTTTATTGAGGGTTGTTCTCGCCTCATACACTTGTTAGTCACATTTTGGAACAAAAATGTTACTAGAATTCTAGTCTCTGGTGTTTTTTATGGTGTAGGTTGTCTATAATCCACATTGAAATTACATAATTCATAAGAAAATTATAAATTGTATGATTTCACTAGGAATCAAATTTTGGTGCTCCCTACAAATTGACACGCTGAGCTATAAGCGAACCAAACTGGAATTAGGATTGTTACAGCTTCTTACTAAACCATGAAACATAAGTGTTTGATATGTCTGCATGTTTTTGTGCTTGATACATAGATCAGGGAAGTGAAAATACAAGAGTCCGTACATATCTGCAGATCAGATATTGGTCGTACTTAGTGTAAGGAGAACTTGGATAAGTTAATTGAGTTGAAATATCTTATCTTGGTTTGTTGTTGGACCTCATTAAAAATTTTGAATAAAGGTCACAATTATACCACCACAAACTCAATCCAGAATAAAGGTTTTCCTTAGTCATAGGGAGGAATCATAGGAAAAATATTAGCTATCAACGAAAACCGTACGCTCTTCCCTTTCCTCCCATGG
This sequence comes from Nicotiana tabacum, assembly GCF_000715075.1. Taxonomy (NCBI): domain Eukaryota; kingdom Viridiplantae; phylum Streptophyta; class Magnoliopsida; order Solanales; family Solanaceae; genus Nicotiana; species Nicotiana tabacum. Next base: position 90,176,704 of record NC_134083.1, read on the forward strand.
TGAATCTTTGACCATTACCTCTTTTTTTTTCATTTTAAATTCTCTGTGTAAAAGCTATTTATATCATTAAATTGTTTAATATGTAATTGCAGGTAATTAAATCTATTCAATATTATTAATTAATTTGTTCGAAAATAAACAGCACGTGACTTGCATATATAAGACGTTAAATAACATTGATGGTGCAAAAAAAAATTACATTATAATATTAGTATATATAACTTAAATTGAGTCTTTTCTAATCAATTTCATTTTCATTTAGGAGTGAATTTAAGATCAGTTCCTCATCTGTCGTACAGTCAACTCTACAGTTGTAAAGATGTCTTCCTGTACCGACTGGCAGCAGTGCAGTGGCACAGCCGCTGCTGCTAAAGGCCAAACCAAAAGGTGTAATGTCTTTATCTCTTCACACATGATCACTCATATATAAACAACATTACACAAAGGTTGACCTAACACTTGATAATGTGAATAACCTATCATCTCAAGTGCCAGCCATCATTGTTTTCTCTAGGTGCATTCAAGAACAAAGCCGCTACAATCAAGGACCGGATCCCAACACTGAAGATGTCGTGAGTCCTTATGTTTGTTGATTTTTTGTCTTTTGTTCTCTACTCTAAACCTCCACGACTTTCTAGAAGTATTTGGTAGGACATCATTTAGCCATTATTATTTTAGTTATTTGACTAGAGTTAGTCATGAGTGTTGCTTTGTAATAGATTATTGCAAAGGGATTACAATCGAATTATTGTAAGGGATGGGGGACTAATAGTTTAATTTCTAGATTGAAATATGTTGTAATTTGAAGTTCTCTCAATTTAGTGGAGTTGAAATCCTAGTAGGGTAGGTCGTGATTTTTAATCCCTTGAGCAAGAAGTTTTTCACGTAAACATCACGTGTTCTTTACTTACTTCTTGTTTACTGACCTGGTTCGCTTTATTGTTTGGTGGACTCCTAGTTTCTATCAACTCGATACCAGATATACTGGGATCGTAACTGATCATAACAAAACTATGCTGAATTCGATACGAAAAATCTCTGGTGGATACGGAAAGGAGGAGAATTCGATTATCCCGAATAAAATGGGAGTAGGAATAAATTCTCAGTGAGTTACAGATTCTCAGTGTAACATACGGAGAATACAATTAATTAATAACTGTAACGGGCAAACGTGGTATTAGTATCACGACCCAAGCCCATGGCACATATTGTCTGCTTTGGGCCTAGGCCCGCACGAGTTTGTCTTTCTGGACTACGCCAACTCGAACCCAAAAGCACATGTACCATGTAAACTTGTGTCATGCCTTATAAAGCTCATTACTTTCATATCCCTTTCCGATATGGGATTTGCCTAAGGTAACATGCGCACCCCTTCTTCAGAAGCATGCCAGCCTAGAAGCTTACAAGTCCTGTGTGACCCGCCCTCTGCCATGGGCTTGGATCATCACAAATATGATCTCAGAACCGAATCTCCCTCGGTACGATGGTGGGACAAACCTCAGCGATCAAGTGAGTTTACGCGAATCCAACATCTTTGAGAAGATAACGGGGCAAACCTCAGTGAGGTCGCTGAGTCCCGAGGTAAGGTGGTGAATTTGATGCCTATGACAGAGGAGGGCTGATGAGGGCGGGTCAAGTAGGACTGACAGGCTTCTAGGCTGGCATGCTTATGAAGAAGGGGTGGACATATCACCTTAGGTCAATCCCACATCGGGATGGGAGAGGAAAGTGATGAGCTTTATAAGGCATCATGACACAAGTTCATATAGTACGCGCGCTTTTGTGGCTCGAGGTGATATAGTCCAGAAAGACAAATAAGCTGGCAAACGTGCCATGGGTTTGGGTCGTGACAAATAGGGGAACAATTATGAGTAAATTTGCTATTTAAACCTCTCTTTCCCTTCAATCGTAGCTCATCTGAAAATTATCATTCTGGTCCCAAAATTATATTATTATATTTCTGGCAATTCAAGATTCAAGAGATATGAAAGAGGAGCTATTCTAGTCAATAAGAATTCTCTTCTCTTTTACTTTATTATTTTGCTATTTTGTCATCGTTTACATTATTTCATACTGTTCTTATTTGGAAAAGTGAATTAAATCGGTTGTTGGTGCTCTAAAATATAAATTTAATTGATTTAACCTATTAGTCTAATTTTAGGTTAAACACAGTTGGGTTTCACTTGAATCCGGTAGTTTTGTGGCACTTTGGTTGCTTGAGTTTGTGAATTTTTGGGTGTGGTTTTTGTTTGGATTAGTGATTACCATCTGGGGTTTACATGAATATATGACAAATATTAGTTTTGAGCTACTGGAGGGTTTTGTGATCTTGAGATCATGGCTGCTAGATAGACTTACAGTACGTGTGAGTGTACTGAGAGTAGTTATTTCCGATATTTCAACCCAGAATTTTTAATCCAATTAGCTGGAGAGAGAAAGGAAGTTAATACATTATTGAATATAGATTAAATATTAAAAGGCCTCTGTAGTGGCTCTCAAACGCCGTTCTTCCGCTGATGAACCATGGTTCTGAAGTCGGTATTGAAATCAGAATAGAGAGAAGCAACCTTTGATATGTTTCCGTTCAGCTCCTGAATTAGGCCCACGTTCTGCACCATACTATTGTGCGTTCTTGATTGATGGTTCTCGTTAACCTGTTGAATCAGTAATCTATTTCGATCCAACACCGATTGCACTTGTCTGTATTTGTTTGAAAAACTATTCCACGTCTCAGAGTCACCTTTTTCGATACTAAAGTCGTCATCCCTATATTGGTGGCTGCGGCAATTATTAGTGGTGGCTGCAGAATTACGGGAGCGGCATTTTTCCAAGGATTGACGGTGGCGATTGAGATTTGAACTGTCTTCCATCTTGTAGTTCAAGAATAATTGATAAAGAAATGGAAATGATGAGACCGGTTTCCTTCTGTCTTGGAAGATGTACAAGTGTTTGATACAGTTCTGCTTGCTTCTTGTGCTTTATATAGAGGTCAAGGAAGTGAAGATACAAAGTGTGTAAATATCTGCAGATTAGATATTACTCGTGCTTGGTTGCATGTCAAACAGAGATGACATGATGTGAGTAGGGCAGGAGTGGAAAATTAAAAGTGTTGGCTTCTAGGCCACGCTCTTGGAAGGAGAATCGGGATAAGTTAATGGAGTAAAAATATCTTATCTTTGATTGTTATTGGACTGCGTTAAGAAAATAAAAATGTGCAAAAGATTAGAATTTCTAGAGAGCTCAATTCCGAATAAAGGAAAAAGGTATAGGAGAATCAAAGGAAAAATATCTAGAGACCACTTCACGAAAAAGTAGAGTTAAAAAACATAAATATTGATAATTTAGAAGGTAAAATAAGTATTTAAAATGTTCAATTGAGATAAACACGAAAATATGTATATATATATATATATATATATATATATATATATATATATATATATTTTTAAATAAAAATAAAGTTGAAAGAGGAAAATGATGTTAACTCTCTTGCGTTTGAGAACCGCTTTTCATTTTCCTTTTCTCATTGATCAATAGTTAATTTTAATTAAAAAGGAGTGAATTGTTTAAAAATAAAGACTGTAAATTTCAACAATTAACAGAAAACTATTGTACAGTGGCAGTCATTTTTAGTCCTGAAAATTGACATGTTAAAAATTAACTCAAATAATAAGGTGCTAAATTGTTATATTTGACAATGTAGAAACAGAAATCTGAAAGTGGCGTACCGCGTACACAATGTTGCAAACAGATAGGGACTCGGCCCGTATTTACTGAACAATCTCATGTGGTTAAACGATGTTTTTAAAAGGGAGAATTAGGAATGATAAGGACTTACTCCGGGGCGAGGCACTCGTAACACTTTATTGGGCATTTAGGCTCTTGTTCTACCAGACCTATGCTTTAAGTGTCAGTTGTATTCCCCGGCCGCACAAAACCAAACATATGGGGCTCTTCCCATAGTTTATTGTGCAATTGTGTGTAATTCGTAATGTAAATCCTCAAAATTTCCTAATTAATCCTAGATTCTCTCGAGGGTTGTTCTCGCCTCATACACTTGTTAGTCATATTTTAGAACAAAAATATTACTAGAATTCTAATCTCTGGTGTTTCTTTTATAGTGTACGTCTATAATCCATATTGATATTACATAATTCATAAGAAAATTATAAATTGTGTGATTTCACTAGGAATCATATTCTGGTGCTCCCTACAAATTGACACGCTGAGCTATAAGCGAACCAAACTAGAATAGGATTGTTACAGCTTCTTACTAAACCATGAAACAGAAGTGTTTGATATAAGTCTGCATGTTTTTGTGCTTAATACAGAGATCAGGCTAGTGAAAATACAAGAGTTTGTACATATCTGCAGATCAGATATTGGTCGTACTTAGTGGAAGGAGGTTAATTGAGTTGAAATATCTTATCGTGGTTTGTTGTTGGACCTCATTAAAAATTCTGAAAAAGTGCAAGTCACAATTATACTTGTTAAAACTTGATTGACGAGCAAAATTATTGAAGATTATTTGAGCTCATAGTGAGTTCAGAGAGAGAGACGGAAGCTTCTAGGTTTTCTATTTTGCTCAAAAGTCCGAATATAAAAATCTAGCCCTACAAAATATTTTGTTCCTCCTATCTATAAGTGGGCCAGTCCACTAATTACACTACAGACTAAAATAAATGCAATGTGGGCTTCTGGACCCAATAGTAAAAGAAAGAAATTAGCCCAATTGGTTAAGTGATATCATTTGCTTGTATCTCAACACTCCCCGGTAAGTTGGAGGGTGAGATAACCCCCAACTTGTGAAGATGCAGATGAAGAATAGCTCCCCCCAACGGTTTAGTGAACATATCAGCAAGTTGATTGGCACTGGAAGTGTGAAGTAGCTGAAGCAGACCTTCATTCAACTTGGTGCGAACAAAATGACAATCTAACTCAATGTGCTTGGTGCGCTCATAGAAGACAGGGTTCTTAGCAATGTGGATGGCTGCCTGGTTATCACAAAACAGAGTAACATGAGAAGAAAAGACAATATCAAAATCAGAAAGAAGCCTGCAAACCCAAGTAATTTCAGCAGTGGCCTTACTCATAGACCTGTATTCGGCATCTGCAGATGACAAAGAGACTACAGATTACTTCTTGGACTTCCAGCCGACAAGACATCCCCCTAATAGAATGCAAAACCCAGTGATGGACTTGCTACTGTCCGGGCAAGAACCCCAATCACTATCACAATATACACTGAGAGAAAGATCGGGAAACTTACTGTAGAAAAATCCCAAAATCAAGAGTACCCTTGAAATACCTGAGCAAACGTAAAGCAGCTTGCATGTGAGGAAGGCAAGGCTTCTGTATAAAGTAACTTAAATGTTGCACTACAAAGCAAATATCAGGTCTTGTATGGGTTAAGAAATTGAGTTTACCCACTAAACACCTATAAGTCTCAGGATTGGGCAGGGGATCACCATGATCAGCCTGCAACTTGTCATGCATCTCAAGGGGAGATATAACTGAAGAAAAATCATAGGAGTGGAGCTCTTTGAGAAGATCATGCACAAATTTTTTCTGATGCATCAACACCCCACCCTCAGAATACAACACTTCAATACCCAGAAAATAGTTAAGATGGCCTAAATCTTTAATCTTAAATTGATCATGGAGGAAGCTTTTCACAACATCAATCTCACACATATATGTCCCAGTGATGATGATATCATCAACATGTACCACTAAGAGTACTAAGGCATCACCAGAACCCTTAGTAAAAAGTGAATAATCATTGAAAGAATGCACATAACCTCTAGAGAACAAAGATTGAGACAACTTGGCACACCATTGCCTTGAAGCTTGTCTCAAACCATACAAAGATTTTCTCAGTTTATAGACCAAAGGAGTGGAAGTAGAAGCAGAAGATGCAGTAGATATTGAAAGACCAGATGTGAGCTTCATAAAAACTTCTTCATCTAAGTCCCCATGCAAGAAAGCATTATTAACATCTAGTTGGAAAAGTGGCCAATTTCTTTTAACAGCTACAACAATCAAAGTTTTAACATTAGACATTTTAACTATAGGTGAAAAGGTTTCATGAAAATCTATGTCTTCAACTTGTGTATCACCCCTAACCACAAGCCTAGCTTTATATCTTTCTATACTCCCATCAGCTTTGCACTTAATTTTGTATACCCATTTGCAGCCAATTGGTTTCTTGCCTTTGGGTAACTCAACTATGTCCTAAGTACCATTAGTCTCCAATGCCTCAAACTCTTTTCTCATAGCATTCTGCCACTCAGGGATAACTGCTGCCTGAGAATAAGTAGTAGGCTCAAATGCATAATGCTCACTAGAAGTAGACACAACAGTTGAATTAGCAGACCTGGAGCTAGGATTAGGGAGAGTACAGACATAATTCTGCATATAAGAAGGAAGATTGTGAGTCCTAGATGATCTCCTTAAAGGAGGGAAATCAGATTCAGATAAAGAAAAAGGGAGATTATAGGAAGTAGGAGAGTTGGGACTAGAAGAAACAGGGAGATTAAAGATGTTGTTCAGAGGTATTGCAGAATCAAAAGGAGCAGGATTAGAGGGATGAGGAGAAGCATGGGATGTTGCTGATGGGATAGGGTAAAATAGATCATGGGAGAGTGAAGAATGTTGCTTAACAGTGTGATCAAAGCAGGCAGAAAATGGCAAATTTGACATGGTAGGGGAAGAAGATCCAGATTTAACAAAAGGAAAAACATGTTCATGAAATATAATATCTCTGGAGATAAGATAGACATTATTATGTAAATCATACAGCTTATAGCCTTTCTTCCCAAAGGGATAACCAATGAACACACAGGGAATGGCCCTAGGCTGCAGTTTGTCTCTGTGAGGTTTTGGAATAGTTAAGTAACATAAGCAGCCAAAAGCTCAAAGATTTGAGTATGTAGGGAATTTGTTATATAAGATCCCATAGGGACTCTTGTCCTTTATTACCCTAGAAGGAAACCTATTTATCAAGTAGGTGGCTGTGAGTATGCAGTCTCCCCAAAATCTAAGAGGAAGACCAGATTGAAAAAAAAGAGCTCTAGCAGTTTCTAAAAGATGTCTGTGTTTCCTTTCCACAACTTTATTTTGTTGTGGAGTGTGAGGACATGTTGTCTGATGCAATATACCTTTCTCAGAAAAAAAAAATTTGATCCAAGAGTGCTGGATCCCAACTCTAAGGCATTATCATGTTGAACTTTCAATTGGAATTGAGTTTCAGCCATAGCAATGAAGGCTTTTAAGAGGTCAAAAGCATTGCTTTTGGCTCCCATTAGGTGGGTCCAAATGGCTCTTGAAAAGTTATTAACAATGGTCATAAAATATTTGAAGCCAATATAGGTAGGAGAGTGATATGGACCCCAGGTGTCAATGTGGATCAACTGAAAAGGCCTTGTGGATTGTATACTACTATCAGAAAATGGTAATCTTGTTTGTCTGGCTAGTGGATATATTGGGAAAGAAAAAGACTATTTGGAAGATAACTGCGAACCAAGCATAGAGATATGTTTCATTCTAGAAAAAGGAATATACCCAAACCTATAATGCCAAACCACATCCATTTTATTGATATTATTTAGAATTGCATTGCATCAGTATTTACATGTGTTTCATCAGCATCAGCAACATTGACATTCTTTATATTTGCTTGTATCTCATGGAAAACACAAACATGGGAAATAACAGGGAGAATAACAGGGGAAGTAATACTAGAAGAGTAACTGGATGTAGTACTGGGAGAAGCAACAGGAGGAAGTAGGAGCTTGTAGAGATTGTGGTCCAGTTTACCAAGAACCAGAGGCATCTTCATAGAAGGGGCCTGTATAGCAAAAAGAGTTCTGGTAACAGAACAATCCTATTATATTGTTCTAACAGCTTATGAATGAAATAAGATTATATTAAAAAAAAGGAACATAAAGAACAAGATGAATTGTGAAATTTGGAAACAAGGTCAAAGATCCTACTAAATGAACTTTGACTTTGTATCCATTTGGTAGAGAAACTAAACAAGGTATAGGTAGTGTTTTCAGATTAAAAAGTAAATCCTTATGAGAAGTCATGTGGTCAGAATCTCCAGAGTCTATTATCCAAACAAAACTATCTACTTGTGAAAACATGCATGACTTGAGCAGAATACTTTTTGATAACAGCTTACCAGCAAAGTTAGCAGAAGCCATCAGAGTGGGAGTAGAGGAGGAATCAGCAGATACATGAGATTGTTGTAGTAACGTCATCAGCTGGGAGAATTGATCTTGTGTTAAACTAGGAACCATTGAAGCATTATTAGATTTAGATACTTGACAGAATCAGGAACCACACTAGAATCCACATTAGTAGGAGGGCAAGGAGAGTTCACTTCAACATGAGCTGCAGTTTTCCTACTGCCAGGCCCTTTTGTGAACTTAAAATTTGAAGGATACCCATGTAACTTGTAGCACTTGTCAATGGTGTGACCTGATTTCTTACAATATTTGCATGTTAGGGCTCTTTGAGTATCAAAATTGACTCTGGAAGGAAAACCTTGCTTAGACACCCCGAGCATGGAAAGAGGCAGATGTAGGGAGAAACTGAGGAGAGGTAGAAACCTGCCTCTGCTTTTCATCTGACAACAATATATTATAGACAGTGCTCGCAGATGGAAAAGGCTTAATCATGAATATATTGCTTCTAGTTTGCACATATATATCATTTAGACCCATCAAAAATTGATATACCTTTTGAACATCATCATCTTTCTGATAATCAGATTTGAAACCACAATTGCTACAGGACCTGACTTTACTGATTGACAAGGCATCAATTTCATCCCACAATTGCTTGATTTTGTTGAAATATGAAGCAATATCAAGTGATCCTTGTGAGATGTGAGCAAGTTCTTTCTTAAGCTCAAATACCCTTGCAGCTTCTGCTTGACCATATCTTTCCTCCAACTCACTCCAAATATCTTTGGCAAGTTCAGAGTACTCAACACTACGAGCAATGTCTTTGGACAGGGAGTTGGTTAACCATGAGACAGCCAAATTATTACACCTCTGCCACTGTCTCGCCAAGGGAGAACTATCAGGAGTCTTAACTGAAGATCCATTAATGAAATCCAGTTTATTTCTAACAGATAAGGCCACAAGGATGGTTCGTCTCCAACTCACATACCCAGTACCATCAAAAGGTACAAAAATTAAAGAAGACCCCAAAAATCAGACGGATGCACATAAAAAAGATGACATGGATGTGTATAATCATCCTCATGAAAAACAGAACGAGAAGTATTAGAACGAGCAGTTAGTAACGCAGATGTGGAATCATCATTCGGTATTTTGTACACAATTAATCATGAAAAGATACGCACACAAACAAACAATGAGGAGAGATAACTAGAGTTACCAAATTTTCTTCGCGACCGGAAGGAACAACGGCCTTGTAAAACAAAATCAGTGGCAAGGACGAGCAAAACCTAGCTGAATGAGCAGTTTCAGAAATCACCAAACCTTAGGTTGAGAAAGACGCCTCAGATAATATCAAAATAAGTTCGATCAATCAACAGTCGTCGTCAACACCGGAAAAACTCAAAACAGTGATGAAAAACTCGTCGAAAAAGCTCAGAATCGCGAAGCAGCAGCGGAACCTCAAAACTCCGATGAAAATGTGTGAGGGTAATATCGGACGAGAGGTAATTACCCAATCTATCCAGATCTGGGCTCTAATACCATGTTAAAACTTGATTGACGAGCTAAATCACTGAAGATTATTTGAGTTCATAGTGAATTCAGAGAGAGAGACTGAAGCTTCTAGGTTTTCTATTTTGTTCAAAAGTCCGAAAATGAAAATCTAGCCCTACAAAATATTTTGTTCCTCCTATCTATAAGTGGGTCAGTCCACTAATTACACTACACACTAAAATAAATACAATGTGGGCTTCTGGGCCCAATAGTAAAAGAAAGAAATTATCCCAATTAATTAAGAGATATCATTTGCTTGTATCTCAACAATACTAGCACAAATTCAATCCAGAATAAAGGTTTTCCTTTGCCATAGGGAGGAATCATAGGAAAAATATCAACTTAGCTATCAACGATAACCGTACGCACTTCTCTTTCCTCCCATGGAGAAGTTTTGACCATTACTTTTTTTATTTCATTCTGTGTAAAAGCTATTTATATAATTAAATTGTTTAATATGTAATTGCAGCTAATTAAATCTATTCAATATTATTAATTAATTTGTTCTAAAATAAACAGCACGTGACTTGCATATATAAGACGTTAAATAACATTGATGGTGCAAAAAACAATTTTAATATTAGTATATATATATATAACTTAAATTGAGTCTTTTCTAATCAATATCATTTTCATTTAGGAGTGAATTTATTAAAAATATAAGATTTCTGATTTCAAGTTTCAATAATAAGAGAAAAGGTACCGTAGTGGAAATAAATTTTACTCCTGATAATGATGTGTTAAAAACTATAGTGGCACAAATGATAAAAATGAATAGCATTACAACATAGAAACAAAAATGAGGCGGTGCAGTACATAGTGTCTCGCCGGTTCAAAGAAAAGATGACCCGGAAGGTTTCGTGTTGGGTCGGTCCCGGGCGGTTTTTAAGAGGTTGTTATGGGAAAAGTTGAACTCATTTCACCTTGGAATTTTTATATTCCTATACACTATTTCAAATTTTATTATCCTCTCTACTCAAGTTTTAATCTAATTACATAATATATATAAAATTACCAATTATGTACATTTTTAGGCATTTAATGATAATAATTAAATCCCAAAATCACTCTAAATCTCACTCCCCCCACGTTTCTCTCTCCGCCCCCTACGTATCTTCAGTATCTCACTCCACCTGTTTTCACTCTTCTTCAAAAAATTTCCTACATTTTTTCACTCCTCTTCAAAAATCCCTCTCCATTTTTATAGATTCAAGCTCTAAATACTCTACCACACACATCCATTAAGGTATGTTGCTTGCTCAACTTTCAATGAAGAAGAAAATACTTTCGAAGATCAGCCCTAATTCTAGTAAGACAGCAGCAATTCCACCATTGACAGCCATTAAAAAGCTTTGAAGCTTTGAATTCAAATTTGAATTTTTAAAAATCATTATTTGTTTGGATTGGGTGTTGTTGCAATCAATTGGGAGTATTGTTTGGAGTTTATATCTCAATTTTGAGAGTGTGAAGAAGAAGAAGAAAAAGAAGAAGAAGACATACATTATACTTACGAAATTGTAGTAAAGTTGTAGTAAATTGTAGAAAAATTGTATTCTGTTGTTTATATATATTTTTTTATTTAAATATTGTATGAAAGTAGAACAATATTTGTATAAAAATTGTATTTACATGGTATGATATTGTAATTGTATATAACTGGGTAGAAATAATGTGTGAAAGTTGTAGATAAGTTGTATAATAAATAATTAGTTGTATAAAATTTATTTTTACTATGTATAAATCAGATACAAAATATACAAAAGACATATTGTATAAAATTTGTATAAAAATTATATTTAAGTGGTATGATATTGTAGTTGTATATAATTGAGTAGAAATAATGTATGAAAGTTGAAGATAAGTTGTATAATATATAATTAGCTGTATGAAATTTATTTTTACTATGTATAAATCAGATACAAAATATACAAAAAATATATTATATAAAATTTATATAAAAATTATAATTAAGTTGTATGATATTATAGTTATATATAACTGGGTAGAAATAATGTACGAACGTTGGTGTAGCATTGTTTGATTTTTTACTTTATATTTCTTAGTTTTTGGTGTAAAGGACCATTAGTCTATGGGAAAACGGATTTATGCTTCAAGTCTAAATCGTCATTATTTTCTTTATACGTAGAACAATATAAGTGCATATTATTTTTTGTACAACTTTTGAGCAAGTTATGCTGTACAACACAATTTTCTTAGCTCTATATTAGAAACTTGCACACAACAAACAATCCAAAAGCCAATCCTTCCAAATTGAGTAGCAATTAACCAGAAAGAAAAAAGAAAAAGAAGCATTATTAAAGAACCACGCATCTTTCCTCGTTTTGTCGTACGTAACAAACCCAAACATCACCAATTAAATTGTGATAGAAATCTGGCAATTTCTATCACACTTAAACTCTGTTCGGAGAAAAGAGAGGAGAGGGAAGAGAAAAAAGGAAAAGAGTGTAACTAAATACCTTAATTGAAGGCACAAATAATGGATTGAGAGCCTTTTAAGGTGGATTGTAAATATTTTGTAACTAAAATGTGTTTAGGTCGGGTAAATACCAAAACATGAACATTTTTCGTAATAAAGTTTCAAATAGTGTATAGGAATGAAAATATCCCTTATGGAAAAGGTTCAAATATATTCCTATAATACGAGAAAAGGTTTAAATATACTCATTATTATACTTTGGGTCCAAATATACCCCTATTATTATACTATTGATTCAAATATACCTCTCTTCCGTTAAGTTTGTTCAAAGTGCACATCTAATCATATGTGGCACTGACATTTAATGAGGTGGATGCCACGTGGCATGTCACTTCAGCGCCCCTAACCCATTTTGCTCCTTCCTTCTATTTTTTTTCTACCACTAAGATTTTCTTCCTATCTACCACCATTACCGCCACCATGAACAATATTGTTTTCAAAGTTTAGTCTTTTATATATATTTGTTTCTCCACTCATCGCTAGTATTGGGTTCTGTATAATCCGAAGCTTCTTGAATTTCAGGTAAAGTTTTCTTTCTCGAGAAATTAGATAATCTTTTTATGTACTACTAGTGTGCATGATATTGGGGTGACTAATTGAAGTACGGAGTTATTTTTTGCAGACCAGGTGCTCAAAGCATAAACATGGGCGGGATTCAGTCTCATATTGTTAAGATATTGTGATTTGGTCTGAGTTGACTAGCTGAAAATCAATATTGTTCATGGTGGCGATTATACGACAATGGTAGAAGAGGGGAAAACAATTTTAGTGGTGGAAAACAAAAATAGAAGGGAGGGATAAAATAGGTTAGGGGCGCTGAGGTGGCATGCCACGTGGCATCCACATCATAAAATGTCAAGTGTCACGTAGTATTGGATGTCCACCTGGAAAAAACTTAACGGAAGAGGGGTATATTTGAACCAATAGCATTACGACAACGGTATATTTGGATCCAAAGTATAACGAATGGTATATTTAAATATTTTCTCATAATATAGGGATATATTTGGCTCTTTTTCGTTATATTTATCATGTAATCTTGTGATGACCCAAAATTTTATCTTTAAATTTAATAATTAATTCTGTATTCTAAGACCTCAAAAATTACTATTTATCATTACTCGACTTGCGTGCACAGTTCGTAAAATTTTTCGGAAAGTTTTTATGCGAAAAATAAATTAAAATGTGAATTAGAGTTTTAAAACTCAACTGAGTTGACCTTGATCAATATTTTTAGCAAATGGGCTCGGATCAGTATTTTGAAAGTTTCGGTAGGTCCGTATCGTGATTTGAGACTTGGGCGTATGCCCGAAATCAAATTCCGAGGTACCTAGCCCGAGATATAAAATTTTGAAGAAAAATTAAAAGTTTTAATTCAAATAGTGACCGGATGTCGAATTATGTGCAAACGACCCCGGAATAGAATTTTGATGATTCCAACAACTCCGTATTATAATTTATAACTTGTGTACAAATTTTGAGGTCAATCGGACTTGATTTGATAGGTTTTGACATCGAATGTAGAAGTTGGAAATTCTTAAGATTTATTAGGCTTGAATCTATGTGTGATTCGTGTTTTTAGAGTTGTTGGATGTGATTTGAAGACTCGACTAAGTTCGTATGATGATTTAGGACTTGTTGATATTTTCGAACGGAGTCCCGAGTACCACGAGTGCGATCCAGATTGAAATCGGATCAATTTTTGGACTTAGAAAAATTCTGAAATTTGCAGCTTCTGGTGTCATCGCACCTGCGGAGGCACTGACCGCAGGTGCGGATCGCACAAGCGAGCTGTGGCTCGCAAAAGCGGACGAAGGGCTGCCCAGTTGGAGTCGCAGATACAGCTCATGTTGCGCAGAAGCGCTTGCGTAGAAACGAGAGGAAGGGGCGCAGGTGCGGGCAGGTCCGCAGGTGCGATGGAATTTTCCGCACCTGCGAAGGTGCAAATGCGGTCCAAAGCTCGCAGAAGCGAAGGCAGCTGGGCTGAGCAATTTTTGCAGATGCGAGACCGCAGGTGCGAGAATTTTGTCCGCATGTGCGAAAGCACTGACCAGATTATAAAAACAGAGGGATTTCGATATTTTTGTCATTTGGACATTTTCAACACGGTTTTGGCCGATTTTTTAGAGAGAATTCACGGAAAAACTTGAGGTAAGTCACATGTGATCATTGTTAGTCAATTATATTGGATTATTATTGAATATTTCGAATAGATTACATGTTTTTGAGGTGAAATTAGAGGATTTGGGCCTAGGTATTTCAAAATGAGAATTTGAGATTTGGAGGTCAAGTTGATGTCGAATTTTTGTAAAAATGGTATGGTTGGACTCGTAGTTGAATGGGCGTTCATATTTCGTAACTTTCGGCAAATTCCAAGACGTGGGCCCCACGGGCTATTTTTGAGTTAATTTCGGATTTTATTGAAAAATATAGTATTTTCTTATGGAATTGATTCTATAATTTTTGTTGACTGTATCGAATTAATTATGACTAGATACGAATCAATCGGAATCGGAAAATCGAGGAAAAAGCATACTACTTGGTTAAATTGGAGCAAGTCGAGGTAAGTGACTTGTCTAACCTTGTGTGGGGGAAATTTCCTCTATAATTGATATTAATGTGATTATTGAAATGTGTTAAAAGTCGTGTACATGAGGTGACGAGTGTGTACACGGTCTAAATGTGAAAGATTATATTTTTAAATTGTGTAGATCATTGTTGCGCATTTATTAAATTATTTTATCTTGTTATATTCTTCATCATTGATATGAGATATATACCTTAAATTTGTTTGACCTTTTCCTGCTAATTGTTATATTTGTTTAGTTGAAACTTGGTTTCTTTTATTCTGTGTATTATTTGAAGGGTGATTTTTTTAAAATTAAACATTATTAATATGAAGTATTTGACATTTTAAATTTGATATTGAAGCAACGTATTAAAGGTTTTGAAATATTATTTTCCTGAATTATTTATCCTTGAATATTTTGTAAGATTTTTATACTCATTATGATGGAGTCGTGAGCTCTTTATTGTGGAAAAATATTATTGATGATTTATTTTGGCATGAGCTGTGAGCTCTTTATTGTGAAAAAATATTGTTGTTGAATTATTTTGGCAAGTTACATTCTTTGAGCACTTGAGGTGCAAATTGTGATATATTGTGATATTGATATGCATGTGGTAGTATAAGGTTTAGGTATTGAAACGCATGCGGTGAGATAAGAGTGGCTTGATAAACGTGGCTAGTAGAGGGAACTACTAGAAATCATGCGGTGTGATAAGGATGGCTAAAACGCATGATGCTATTTCGGAAAAAAATATTTTCTTTCAAATAAATTGTGAAGGCTCCCGCGGTGAGATAAGGAATGAGATATTGTAAATTTGTTTATGATTTGGGACTACGAGGCTGCACCTCGAGAGTGCCCTTGTTGATATTGATTTATGACCGCAGTTGCCTTGATTATTTGTTGTGATTTTCTTAAAGTTGAAAGGAAATTCGGTTTTGTTTCCACGAGATATTATTTGCCATTATTTTGCTTAATTAAATGGTGACACACTACTTGATTCATTTTCAATATTATTTTATTTTACTATATTGTTAAATATTTTACCATGCCATTATTATATTCCAGTAGGGCCTCACCTGACCTCGTCACTACTCTACCGAGGTTAGGCTTGGCACTTACTGGGTACCGTTGTGGTGTACTCATACTACGCTTCTGCACATCTTTTTGTGCAGATCCAGGTACATCTTACCAGTCTAGACGTTAGTGAGTTACCTGCGCACGGAGACTTCGAGGTATATCTGCCAGCGTCCGCAGACTCCGGAGTCCCCTTCTATCATTTTTATGTTGTTTTCTTATTTTTCTTTAGACCTTGATACATAGAGACATTGAGAATAAATTTTTAGAAGCTTGTGACTTATTTCTACCTGATTTTGGGAGTTGTAATTATTTGAATTGTAATTTATTTATTTCAGATATTTATAATTATTCCGTATTGATAGTCTTACCTAGTCTTAGAGACTGGGTGCCATCACGACCTCCTACGGAGGGAATTTGAGGTCGTGACAAATCCGCCAGTACTTAGGTTAAGGGTTGTTTAGTCAGGATCTTCGCTAACACCCCATGCTATAAGATATTTATTCATCATGTATCTATGAAGAGCTCATCCACTTGACTACCCCGGTTAGAGATGTACATGGATCGGGTTGGTTCGATTTTTATCAAAACCAAACTAAATCAACTATATCGGTTTTGTCGGGTTTTTTGGATTTTCGGATTTTTTATTACTTAAATATTATTTCAATCTTACTTTGTTAAATATTTGATAAGTAAATATATATTTAGTAAAAATATAAAAAATTGACAAACATATTATCGTTTAAAATATTCTTATAGGAGAATTCTATTAGTAACACATAATAGTTATTTTTTTAGTCGTCTGACAATAATTTTTCGTTGATATTCACTTTCAGGTTAAATCAAATTTAGTAATTAAATATAAAAATCAATATGATACATAAATATTAATAATCACTTTACATTTGAAAAAGATATAAGAATTTAATAGATCTTAACATATGATATGAATATGGAAGAACAAAGAGATAGACGCATTCCAGTAACACTTGATAAGAAAGTGATCATACAACTCATTATTTAAGGTCAATAAATATGGAGTACTTCATATTCTATTAAAATTTATATCTCGCAAAAGAATCCCAAATATTTCTACACATTTTTTAAAGAAAATTCTATATAAAATCTTAAAAGTATATATAAAAATTATATATTTATATGTCGGGTTGGTTCGGATTTATTTTACTCAATACCAAATCAAGTCGGATTTTTTAATCGGTTTGTTTTGAATTTTCGATTTGGTGCGATTTTTCGATTCGATATGGCCTGATCCCGGTCTCATATTTAAAATCAGCTACACAAATAGTATCTCGGATTGGCTTTAAAAAAAATTCCAACACTTGCTCTTCTTTCTTCAGCTCCTCCAGCGGGCACTAAAGGAGACCTGTTGCCCATACTAATTTGAGACGGCTGCGACTGATCTACAAAAGGACTACTAGAAGTACTTATAGGTGGTTTCTCAATAATATCGACAATATCAATTATTTAAATAATCATCTATACCATAATTGTTTTGTAACGGTTGATAGTCTAAATTTATATTAGGGATATTTGGAAAATATGTGTATAATTATTTGAATTACTAGTACAAGAAGTAGAACCTTTTGTTTACAGTTACTATCCCTACCACTAAGAGCTCGTTTAGCTGCTTCTAATATAACTAAATAATATAATTTAAAAATAATCAAAAAATTACGAGAATAAATTATTAAAACACCAAAGACAAGAAAGATATGAAACGAGTCTACCATAATGCCGCACTAATTTGAACACTTGAAGTCCTAAAATGAATTTTAAAACTTGAACACTTGCACCTGGTAGTTGGTACCACAAATAAAATTAAAACTAACAACTGAAAGCTAATATTTGATAGCAATTCACGAGAGAATGTAGAGAATAATTAGAGTTGATGAGGCTATTTAGTTTTAAAAAAGGTAGGGGTGAATTTTTTTAATATTTAAGAGTGGGGGCTATTTTTTTTAATTTGGTAGGTCATAAATGGTCATTTATGCAAATAATTCCCGTGGGCATTCGTTCACATATCCTATCATCCTACTATACTTATAATCATGTGACATCCCTATATAAGAAAGCCTTGTCTGCCTACACAATATCTTTAGAGCCAAGGTCCTTTAAGGAGGCTGTTGTTTATCCTCAATATGTAGCAGCCAGAGACGGATCCAGGATTTAAATCTTATGGGTTCAACTTTTAATGTTTTTAGCATTGAACCCATTATATTTTTAAAGTTATGGGTTTATATACACTATTTTTACAATTTTAATAAATTTTTACATATAAATTTTTACACCGCATAAGTTATGCGTTCAGTTGAACCCGTTAGTTGTTCACTACATCTGCCTCTGGTAACAGCTATAAAACTTGAGATTGTAGCACTAGAAGATAATTACACCTGAACAATTATAGACTTACCTCCTGGTAAAGTTCCTATTGGGTGTAAACAAATTATCAAAATTATATACAAAACTCAAGGAGAAGTGAAAAGATACAAGACCAAACTAGTTGCTAAGGGCTACAATCAATAGGATGGTCTAAATTATACAGAGACCTTCTTCCTCGTTGCCAAGATGGTGACAGTGTGAGAATTATAATTGCACTTGTAGCTTCTAGATAGTGGTTGATCTGCCAGTTGGATGTCCACAATACATTCTTAAATCGAGATCTCCTGAAAAAGGTTTATATGCATATTCCAGAAAGATTTTCTAGACAAGGAAAATCTCAGAAGGACTGGAAACTACAAAAGTCTTTTTATGGCCTTAGTGTCACAATCCAAATCTCAACATGTCATGATGGTGCCTATCACAGTATTAGAAAAGCTGACAATGACAAAATAACTACGCATTTTAAATTAAAAGCATGATGTAATAAGTTTAACAGTGAAAAATCTCATAAATAACCGATAATAACAGCTGCGAGTCAACTACAGAATCTCCCAAAATTCGGGTGTAACCGAGTACATGAGCTACTAAGTGTCAATACAGTCTAAATTTTCAATACAACTGTCTGAAAAATAGAACAGTACAGAATAAAACTGAAAGGAAGGAGAGTCGAGGTCTGCGGGCGTCATAGCAGCTACCTCAATAGCCTCCTGGCAGATACTGCTCCAAGTCTAGCAACCACCGGGTCCAGATGTACCTGGATCTGCACACGAAATGCAGAGTGTAGTATGAGTACAACCGACCCAATGTATTCAATAAGTAACAGGACTAACCTTGGCTGAAAGTAGTGACGAGCTCAAAAAGGTACAGTCCAAATCCAGATAATAACAGTACCAATATAATAGGGAAATGACAGTATTAACTCAAAAAAATCCTATAATCAATTAGTACACAGTACAAAAATGTAGACATGCTTGTAAGTTCAATAATTTAAGCTCGATACTGATAAAATAAGCCACGTATAGCCAGCATGAGAAATGTCGCATCTCTATGCTACATGTCAAATATGCATGTCACATGTAATGCATCACAATGATAAACTCATGTACTCACGCTCTCAGAGTATTCAATCTCACTGAGCACGCTCAACCACTTAGCACACTCAATCGCTGAGCAAACTCAATCACTCAGCATTCACCGATATATGCCCTCACTACTAGTATGTCAGACCTTGGAGGGGCGGAGCCCAAGCGCTAATATAATCCAACATGGCATGCTGCAGTGCGCAACCCGATCTCATAAATGTGTCAATAAAGCCTGTTGCGGCGTGCAGCTCGATTCAATAAATATCACTCACAAGCCGTCCCTGAGGCCCCAACTTAGTCATTAATTTCTCAAGTCTCTGGGGCTCGCAAATCTCATGCCAATCAGCTCAAATAATGATAACATGATGTAACAATAAATGATAACAGAGACTGAGATATGATATGCAAATGATGAATGTGACTGAGTACATAATTGCAATTTAAGCAAATAACTCAACAACAGAAATGACCTGAGTGGATCCCAACAAAATAAGCATATAGCCTAAGCATGATTTCTAACATGGATCGCAGCTCAATTACTCTAACACGTCGGGATTATATGAATAGCAACAAGATTTGATAACTACACAATTTCACAGAATCAACCGAGTCACAATTACCACAGCGCACGCCCACACGCCCGTCACCTAGTATGTGCATCACCTCAACACAAATCACATAACATGTATTTAAGGGATTCATACCCTCAGTGCCGAGTTTAGAGGTATTACTTAACTCAAACCATGCAAATCACAACTCCAACAAGCTCTTGCCTCGCGAATCGGCTTCCGAACAACTAGAATCTAGCCACAAATAATTTAATACAATCAATACAAGCTAGAGGAATCGATTCCATACAATAAAGCTAAGTTCTTTAATCAAATTTAAAAGTTAACCCCCGGGCCCGAGTCTAGGAACCCGGCCAAACTTATAAAATCTGAACACTCATTCAATAACGAGTCCAACCATACTAAAATTATTCAATTCCGACCTCAGATCGCCTTTCAAATCCTCAAAATATAGCTTATGAAGTTTTCACAAATTTTTCAACCCAAAACACTAATTAAATAGTAAATATAATGATGGATTTATGTATAATAATCAAATCCGAGTTAGAATTACTTACGTCAATCAACTCCTTAAAAATCTCTTCAAATATCGCCCAAAATCGAGTTCTCTAGCTCAAAATATGAAAAATGGAACCAAACCCTTGATTTGAAAATAAAATACTGCTGCCCAGTTGCCCTTCTTCGCGAACGCGGAAATTGCCTCGCGTTCGCAAAGCAAAAAAATCTCAGCTGCCAAATTTCTTCTTACACGAGACCTTCCTCGAGAACGCGAAGATCACATGACCAATGCCTACGCGAACGCGACCCCTCTCCCGCGAACGCAAAGGCTAAAATGCCTGGTGTACAACCGGCCTCATCCTTCTACACATCGCGATGGACAAACTCACTAGACCTTCGCGGATGCGTGGCCTTCTTCGCGAACGTGAAGAACAAAATCCTTCTGCACCTAAGAAACACTACGCGAAGCGATCCCTTCATCGCGAATGCGATGAAGGCTGCACCAGACACTAGATCAGTAGTCCTAAAAGGCCATAACTCAATACGAATCAATCTGAATCTCACCCGAGGCCCCCGGGACCCCATCCAAATATCCCAACACATCCTAATACATTATACGAACTTAGTCGAGGCCTCAAATCATATCTAATAACATAAAAAATATAAATCGCACCTCAATTCAAGCCTAATGAACTATTGATCTTCCAACATCAAAAACTAATGCCGAAACATGCCAAATCAACTCCAATTAATCTCAAATTTTGCACACGAGTGATAAATGATACAACAGACATATTCCAATTTTCAAAAAGAAAATTCCAAGCCCGGTAATAATTAAGTCAACTCTTGGTCAAACTTCTCAACTTTCCAAACCTTCAACTTTCTAACGTTTGCCAATTCAAGCCAAAACAACCTACGAACCTCCAAATCAATATCCGGACACACTCCAAAGTCCAAAATCACCCTACAGAGCTATCAGAACCATCAAAACTCCATTCCGAGGTCATTTATACATAAGTCAATATCTGATCAACTTTTTCAACTTAGGCTTCCAACATTGAGACAAGTGTCCCAATTCATTTTGAAATATCCCTGGAACTAAACCAACCACGCCGGCAAGTCACATAACAATAAACAAATATAGAGTAAGCAATAAATGAAGAAACAAGGCTACAATACTTAAAACGACCGGCTATGTCGTTACACTTAGACGGGCTCCAAAATAGTGGAACATAAAGCTAACTAAATTAAAGCCTTGTTGCAGATGGATTCCAATAGAGTCACTTTGATTATTCTTCATTTACCAAGAGGCAAGAAATGATATAGTAGCTATACTAGTATATGTGGATGATTTGTTGATCATAAGCTTCCATCATAAACTATTGTGCCATGCAAGGGAAGATCTGAAGCATAAGTTCAAGATGAAGGATCTAGGTAAACTCAAATTCTTTCTGAGAATTGAGTTTTCAAGGTCTAACTTCTAAGGCAGGTATTGTGATATGCAAAAAAGAATATGCTCTAGAACAAATTTCTAAATCAGAAATAGGTGGAGCAAAAACTGTTGGGACTTCATTTGAGATTAATCAAAAATTGACATTTTATGGAATATCACAGTTGAATAAGAATGAAACTAAACTCATAGATGGGACGTGGAAAGATCCTAGAGCTTATAAAAGACTAATGGGCAGATTGGTATACCTCACCATGACTAGACGTGATTTAGATTTTGTGGTTCGGGTTTCTAGTCAATTTATGCACTATTCCAAAGTTTCACACAAGGAAGCTTCCCTTAGAGTAGTGAGAAACGTAAAATCTAAACCTGGCCTTGGATTGTTGATGCCTACTGGTAACACAAGTAAGCTGACTGCCTACTTTGACTCTTGTATGACCCAAAAAATAAATTTTGATTTTATACAATTAAATTACTATAAAATCGGGGTTAATCACAGTCAATATCAATATTCAAGGACAAATCTAGTATTTTATGATAAGTATGTTAAAGTGCAACACTAAAGAAGATAACTCTAGATAATAATGAAGCAATAAAGATCTAGAAGTGTAAAGGATAGCAATAAATGATAATAAATAATTTTTAAATAGTAAAAGAGATAAAGACAACCCGATAAAGATGAGATTTATGTCTTTCTAACAATGATGGATGATTATAAGAAACTTTATACTCCAATCCTTCTTGGATCGGGAGAGAGGAATAAAAGAAAGGAGCTATAAAGTCAAGCTTTGTTTCTATTTAATAAAGTGAGAATCTTGTACAGAGAATATTGATGAAATTCTTTACAAAATGTCCAATCCCCTTTCTAATCTACATCTCGTCCTATTTATAAGAGCACATGTGCCTCAAAACCTCATATAGTACAATAGAAAGGAATATTCATTATAATAGTCTCTAGGAAATCCAAATCCTAATATCGGTCGTCACTTCCTACTAAAGGCGGATGCTCATCCTCTCCTCGTCTTCTATTAAACCATTTCGACCTTCGACAACATTTTATCCTCCATATCTTACCTCGATCTTTTGGAGTTGGGTCAACACGTCACAGCCTTCAGAGGCTTTATTGCCATTGACCGGGTCAAACACATAAAATGAAGTTTTCGCCCATAGAACTCTGATTAGGGAGCTTGTTTGCAAGAAGATCAGTCACAAGATACCTGGTGAAGTTTGGAATGCTCAGATATTCTAGAAGTAAAAAAAGTAAGAAATTATCTCCAACAGTTTAATTGAAGCGGATAGTTCAGGAGCATGGCTTCATGTATTGCAGAGATCACTTAGGTTGTGGGGTTGTTTGGAGAACTTGGAGTTAATGTGGAATTGCATGTGGAGTTGATGTGCTATAGCAAGACTGCAATCAAAATTGTAATAAGTCAATCTTCCATGAAAGAACTAAGCACACAGACATAATCATTTTATGTAGGAAGGGATTGTACAAGGAGAGGTAAAAACAGAACATCCATCTACTTGGCTAGCAATCATCAAAAATGATGATGCGTTAATCTAAAAATAGTAGCGCGAACTCACGAATGTTATGAAAATAATTATATTGTGGATGTCCATTTATTACTCTGCTATAGATAATCTTCCTGAAGAAGATTACCCATTTAGTACTCTGTTGAAGTTTATCTACAAGCAGCTGATGCAAGCAGGTTGCAAGCAGCTCAATGAAATGATTTGCATCAGCTTCTTATTAAACAGGCAGGTTGCAAGCAACTCATGCAGACAGCTTACAAGCAGCTAAAGAAAAGCCTCACAGCTGCTTTCCTTTCTTCTATAAATAGAGAAGTTTTCAGTTCATTATGTACATAAATTTAAAGTTTGAATAATATATCAGTTTCTCTCTATACTTGTCTTTACTTTACTGTCTTTATTTTATAACACATTATCAGCACGAGCCTCTGCCATCTCGAGAAAATACTTTGAAAGTATCAGAGGTACGAACTTTCTTTTTCTAAATAATGTCAAATCTTTCTAAACTTGAGTTTGTAGCCCTGGATATATCGGCCAAAAGCTACATGTCTTGGATGCTTGATGCCGAAATTCATCTTGATGCGATGGGTCTGGCAGACACCATCAAAGATAAAAATCAGGCATCAAACCAAGACCATGCCAAAGCAATGATATTCCTACGCCATCACCTTGATTAGGGCCTGAAAATGGAATATCTTACTATTAAAGATCCAGTCATACTGTGAAATAATTTGAAAGATATATATGACCACCTGAAGATGATCGTTCTTCCACAGGCACGTTATGATTGGACTCATCTAAGGCTACAAGATTTTAAATCTATCAATGAGTATAATTCTGCTATGTTCAGAATTATTTCTCAATTGAAACTATGTGGTGATAATATTACTGATCATGATATGTTGGAGAAAACTTTCACCACTTTTCATGCATCGAATATGCTCCTGCAGCAGCAATATCGAGAGATGGGATTCAAAAAGAATTATGAACTTATCTCACATCTTCTTGTAGCCGAGCAATATAATGGGCTATTAATGAAAAATCATGAAAGCCGACCTACTGGTTCTTGTCTATTTCCTGAAGTGAATGAGACGAACTTCCACCAAGCTAAGCATGAAAGAGGACGTGGCCCCAGTCATGGTCGTGGTCGGGGAGGAAACTCTAATCGTGGTAATAACAATGCATCAAAGAACCCTCCTCACCACCAGCAGTGGAAAAGGAAGGAAGAAAAATATGAAGCGGTGCAAGCAGTAAAGCCAGAAAATGCATGCTATAGATGTGGAGGAAAAGGGCACTGGTCACGTACTTGTCGTACGCCAAAGCACCTGGTTGAGCTGTATCAAGCCTCCCTGAAGAAGACGGAGAAAAATGCTGAAGCAAATTTTATTTCTGAAGATAATTTAGACTTCATGCATTTGGATGTAGCTGATTATTTTGCACTCCCAGAAGGAGAAACAAGTCATGTGATCGGTAGTGAATCTGTAGAAATATAAATATTTTAATTTTTGTTATTTGTAGTAGATAGCATGGCTATGTAATTGTTGTACATAAATAAAAGTTATGCTTTGAAAATGATGTTTACTATTATATTTATTTTGTTTATGTCATTTTGAATAATATGGATAATCCTCAAATTGTATTTGGATCAAAGACCAATCATGAATATATTTGTGTAATTGATAGTGGAACAACTCATGCCATATTCAAAGATCAGAAATACTTTTCTTATTTGCATAAGGAAAAAGTAAATGTTTCAATAATTTCTGGTAATATAAGTTTGATTGAAGGCTCCAGAAGAGCTACTGTATTTCTGTCTAAGGGAACAAAACTTATTATCAATAATGCATTGTTCTCCTCCAAGTCCCGAAGAAACTTGTTAAGTTTTATAGATATCCGCCGAAATGGGTATCATGTTGAGACAATAGATGAGATAAACGTGGAATATATTTGTATTACAAAGAATATTTCTGGCCAGAAATGCATTGTAGAAAAGTTACCAACTTTATCTTCTGGCTTATACTATTCAAAGATTAGTACAGTTGAAGCACACTCTATCGTAAACCAGAAGTTTACTGATTCAAATACTTTTGTGCTTTGGCATGGCCGTTTGGGCCATCCTGGATCAATAATGATGAGACGAATTACTGAAAATTCGAGTGGGCATCCATTAAAGAACCTGAAGATTCTTACAAATGATGAATTTTCTTGTGATGCTTGTTATCAAGGCAAAATGATCACTAGACCATCACCAATGAAAGTTGGCATTGAGTCCCCTATTTTTTTAGAACGTATACATGGGGATATATGTGGACCTATTCACCCACCAAGTAGGTTGTTTAGATATTTTATGGTCCTAATAGATGCATCTTCAAGATAGTCTCATGTGTGCCTACTATCATCTCGCAACCTGGCGTTTGCAAAGCTATTAGCCCAAATAATTCGGTTAAGGGCACAATTCCCATATTATCCTATAAAGGTTATTCGCCTTGATAATGCTGGAGAATTCTCATCTCAAGCTTTTGATGATTACTGTCTATCAGTTGGGATAAAAGTTGAACATCCTGTAGCTTATATTCATACTCAAAATGGCCTTGCAGAGTCATTTATTAAACGCCTGCAATTGATAGCAAGACCGCTACTTATGAAAACACAATTGCCTACTACTATTTGGGGCTATGCTATCTTGCATGCAACATCACTTATCCGTCTCAGACCGACACATTATAATAAATATTCTCCATCACAATTGGTTTTTGGTCATGAACCAAATATTGCCCATCTACGAATTTTTGGATGTGCTATATATGTGCCAGTAGCACCACCACAACGCAGTAAGATGGGCCCCCGAAGAAGGTTAGGAATATATATTGGGTTTGAATCACTCTCTATTATTCGCTATCTTGAACCATTGACGGGAGATTTATTTACTGCTTGATTTGTAGATTGTCAATTTGATGAAACAAATTTTTCACAATTAGGGGGAGAGAAAAAGGAAATCAAAAGAGAAATTATGTGGAAAGTTTCATCATTATCTCACTTTGATCCACGTACCCCTATATATAATCAGGAGGTCCAGAAGATCATCCATTTATAGAATATAGCAAATCAAATGCCAGACGCATTCACTGATTTGAAAAGGATAACTAAGTCACATATCCCTGCAGAGAATGTGCCTATCCAAATTGATATCCAAACAGGACCATCTGCTAGCATGAGAGCTAGTGAACCTAAAGCACGCCTGAAGCGTGGTAGACCTTTGGGTCCTAAGGATCGAAATCCTAGAAAAAGAAAATCGATAAATGGTCAAAATGATATTATAAAGGGATCTCCTGAAGAGACCCAAGGTCTGATTAGTTCTGAGATTCCTGAAGAAATCAATGAACCCGAGACTCAAGTGAGTGAGGAACTTTTAATAAGTTCTACTAGTGATGGGATTAATTTAAATCGATCTGAAATAGTGGTGGATAATATTTTTGCATATAATATTGCACTTAACATTATGCAAGATAGTGAGAATTCTAAACCCCGATCTGTCGAAGAATTCGACAAAGATCTGATTGGCCAAAATGGCAAGAGTCAATTCAATCGGAATTGAAATCACTTGCTAAAAGAGAGGTCTTTAGACCAGTAGTCCAAACACGTGCTGGTATAAAGCCAGTTGGTCATAAATGAATTTTTGTGCGAAAAAGGAATGATAAAAATGAAGTTGAAAGATACAAGGCTCACCTTATTGCACAAGGATTCTCACAATGACCTGGAGTCGATTATGAAGAAACATATTCACCAGTTATGGATGCCATAACATTTCGATATCTCATCAGTTTAGCCTTACATGAAAGGCTTGAAATACATCTAATGGATGTGGTTACAACTTATCTGTACGGGTCACTTGATAATGAAATTTATATAAAAATCCCCGAAGGATTTAAAATGCCTAAAGCATATTCAAAATCTCGGAAAATGTACTCAATCAGATTACAAAGATCTTTGTACGGTTTAAAGCAATCTGGGCGCATGTGGTATAATCGTCTCAGTGAATATTTGCTGAAAGAGGGTTACATAAATGATGTTATTTGTCCATGTATTTTTATAAAGAAAATGGCTTCAGAATTTGTTATACTTGCTGTTTATGTTGATGACATAAATCTTGTTGGAACTTCAGAAGAGCTCCAAAAGGCAATTAAATATATTAAGAAAGAATTTGAGATGAAAGATCTTGGAAAGACAAAACTTTGTCTTGGTCTGCAAATTGAACATTTAGTAGACGGGATCTTTATCCATCAATCTGCCTATACACAAAGAGTCTTAAAACGCTTTTACATGGACAAAGCGCACCCATTGAGTACACCAATGGTTGTTCAATCACTTGAAGTGAATAAAGATTTGTTCCGACTTCCAGAAGAGGATGAGGAACTCCTTGGTCCCGAAGTACCCTATCTCAGTGCAATTGGTGCACTAATGTATCTTGCTAATGCTACAAGGCCTGACATAGCATTTTCTATTAATTTACTAGCAAGATATAATTCTTCTCCTACATGGAGACATTGGAACGGGATTAAGCATATATTGCGATATTTAAAGGGAACTCTTGATATGGGTTTATTTTATGCTAACAAAGATAGTGCAGATCTTGTTGATTATGCAGATGCAGGTTATTTATCTGATCCCCATAAAGCTAGATCTCAAACCGGGTACGTGTTTACATCTGGAGGTACTATCATATCATAGCGCTCCACAAAGCAATCTATTATGGCTACTTCTTCAAATCATGCTGAAATAATAGCTATTCATGAAGCAAGTAGGGAATGCATATGGTTGAGATCAATAATTCATTTTATTCGAGAAAAATATGGTTTGGAATGTGAGAAAAGACCCACAATTTTATACGAAGACAATGCTGCATGCATAACCCAATTGAAGGGAGGATTTATAAAAGGAGATAGAACGAAGTACATTTCACCAAAATTATTCTACACACACGATCTTCAGAAAAATGGTGACATTGATGTGCAACAAATCCGTTCAAGTGACAATCCGGCAGATTTATTCACTAAATCTTTACCAACTTCAACTTTTGAGAAGATGGTATACAAGATTGGAATGCGGAGACTCAAATATTTGAAACAAGATTTTAATCCGGGGGAGTAAAATACGCGATGTACTCTTTTTTCCTTATTAAGATTTTTTCCCACAGGGTTTTCCTTATAAGGTTTTTAATGAGGCAGCTAGCAATGCGTATTAGTAAATATGTATACTCTTTTTCCTTCACTAGGATTTTTTTCCACAGGGTTTTTTCCTAGTAAGGTTTTAACGAGGCACAATGCCTTTTAATGAACATCCAACGGGGAGTGTTATGAAAATAATTATATTATGGATATCCATTTATTACTCCGCTATAGATAATCTTCCTGAAGAAGATTATCCATTTAGTACTATGTTGAAGTTTATCTACAAGCAGCTGATGCAGGCAGGTTGCAAGCAGCTCAATGAAATGATTTGCGGCAGCTTCTTATTAAACATGCAGGTTACAAGCAGCTCATGGAGACAGCTTACAAGCAGCTAAAGAAAAGCCTCGTAGCTGCTTCCTTTCTTCTATAAATAGAGGAATTTTCAGTTCATTATGTACATAAGTTTAAAGTTTAAATAATATATCAGTTTCTCTCTATACTTGTCTTTACTTTACTTTCTTTATTTTATAACAACGAAAAGATTTTACTCTACTTTTTTTCTGGACGAGCGATGATAGAAAATTATTCCCTAATAATTATTTATTATTATATTTATTCAGATTCCAACAATTTTCATCAGAAATTAGTTAAATAAAATAATTATTAATGTATCTATTTACTTTTCGATAGTTGGTTGTCGGTAATTAGTTAATTCGCCGTGTACTTATCGAGATAAGTGATTTCGACGGATTTTTATAATTTTGACGACTAGCCATTTGAAATGTCGTGGGCATTTGGACATAAGAATTGTAAAATTTTAAAATATTAGAAAAAAAAATTTCAAAAATGATATTTGAAATTTAAAGTTTAGCATGAATATAATTTTTGTTTGTTTTTGAAGTTTTGTAAGTGAATTGAGTGAAAATTTTAAAAAATAATTTTTTAAAACTTTTTAAATTTTTGAAAATTTTCAAAATACATATTCAAGTCAAAATTAAAAATTTTATGCACAAACTGATTTCGGAAAAAAGTTTATGTCCAAACGGGTTGGGTTCAGTACTCTATGAGACTATGACTAGACCACTTTTTGCCCTTTTCGAACTCCACCATATTCTCCTCTTTCTCAGCCTCGCCGAGACTAGACTTTAGCGTCCATCTCCGCGACCAAACTATTTATCTTTGCGATCTCTCTATCTCTTTTATTCTCTTCGTCTTTTCCATTCAGTTGATACAAAAACTAAATCTTTATCTGAAAAAATAAATATGAAGGACCTATGCAATTCTTAATATTTCTCACTTAATTTTCAGTTTATATGAGATAGTTTGACTCGACACAAAATTTATATAAAAAAAAAATTAAAATTTATGATTTTAAAAATTTAAGGGGTAAAAGATGGTGCGACTATAAAAATTTTGTATTAAGGTAAAATAGGTAAAATAAAAAATTTAAAGTTAAATTGTTTTCAAATATATAAATATATTATTTTTTGTAAGAATTGACTAATAAGGTAAGTACTCTTATAATTTGAAACAGAGGGAAGTAATTTTTGCACTTTACGTATGTAAAATATGTTGATTTGTTTTTAAACTCCGGCCATGCAGGTCACCCAAACAAGGTAGAAAAATATAATATATTTGGCAATTTTTGATCTCATTAGAAATTTCTTGATGACAGAGCAACATGAGGTTGTAAAACAATTCTTAGCTATATAGTAAAATACAGTATGTATGAGCATTATTCCAATATTTCAACCCAGAATTTTTAATCCAATTAGCTGGAGAGATGGAAGTTAATGTATTATTGCAAATCGATTAAAGATAGAAACTTTGAGAAGCCGCCTCACTAGTGGCTCTGGTTGTTATTCATCTCTCAAACGTCATTCTTTCGTTGATGAACCATGGTTGTGAAGTCGGTATTGAAATCAGAATAGAGAGAAGCAACTTTAGATATTGTTATTTTGTGGCTTGAATTATTTCCTTGTATTTTTAGGATACTCATAATCCCTATAGGTTTAGGAAAATTCATTGTCCTAATAGACTTGAAAATGAAAACCTATAGTCCTTGTCAAATTGGGAAACCTTGGTTGGGAAAATTAACCCCCACAGAAATAATATTCACGGCATACGACTATAATAAATACGGATTACTAAAATACTGTAACCAACAGTAATAATAAAAGAAACAAGGGCACCGAGATTTTTACATGAAAAACCCTTCTAAATAAGGAAAAAACCACTGTCCGAGAGGAGCAATTGATTTCACTATAACAAGAATTTTATAATTTATGGTACCGAATAAAATACTCCAAGACCACTAAACACTCAAAAGAAATAACCCTCTTTTGATTTTTCCACCTCACTACAATACCGCTCAAACTATTTATATTTTTCCTCACTGAGTATTTTGCTTCTTACTCTGTAAATCACTCTCTTTTTCTTTGTTTTGGTGTGTCTACAAATGAAAGTAGAGACACCTATTTATAGTTACAGAATGCCCATGATGATGTATGTAATGACATCAACACTACTGCAAAAGTCCTCCCAAATCTTTTCTAGTATTAATTTGTTGGCTTGAAGTTTTCAAAGCAAAAGAAAACTTCTCTTTCACATATGGGATGGACCCAACAAATCTCCCCCTCCAGTCCCATGCACCTGAAGGAGGTAACACCGGAGTTTCTAGTTTGAGTGCATGCCGACAAGTTCTTTGCATAGCTCAAATTTATCTCTTGGTACCACCTTGTTCAGCATATCCGAAGGATTCTCACTTGTATGGATCTTCTTGACCTGTATAGATCCATCCTTTATTCTTTCTCGAATCCAGTGATATCTCACGTCGATATGCTTTGTCCTTGCGTGATACATGGTGTTTTTGCTCAGGTCTATTGCACTTTGACTGTCACAATAGACGACATACTCCTTTTGATGCAATCCAAGCTCTTGAAAGAATCGTTTCAGCTAAACCATCTCCTTTCCAGCTTCAGTAGAGGCAATATACTTTGCTTCAGTTGTAAAGAGTGCGACACACTTCTGCAATTTAGACTGCCATGATATAGCTCCCCCTGAGAATGTGAACAGGTATCCTGTAGTAGATTTACGATTATCAAGATCAACTGCCATATCAGTATCCGTGTAGCCCTTCAAGACTGGATCTGATCTCCCAAAACACAAGCATTCATCTGAGGTTCCTTTTAGATACCTAAGTGTCCACTTCACAGCTTCTCAATGTTCTTTTTCGGGATTATCAAGAAACCTGCTAACAATACCGACAACATGAGCAATATCAGATCTGGTACATACCATTGCATACATCAGGCTCCCGACGGCAGAGGAATATGGAACTTTAGCCATACTTTCTTTATCTTCCTTTGTTGTAGGACACATTGTCTTGTTCAACTTCATATGACCAACAAGAGGCGTGTTAACTGGTTTAGCACTCATCAGGTTGAAGCGTTTAAGTATACGTTCAATATACTTATGTTGTGATAACAACAACTTATTAATACTTATATCTCGGACAATCTCCATTCCTAGAATTTATCATGCTGGACCCAAGTCTTTCATGTCAAATGACTTGGACAAATCTTCCTTCAACTTGGCAATCAACTTCTTGTCGTTTCCTACAATCAACATGTCATCCACATATAACAACAAGATGATAGTGTCATTGTTAGAGAATTTCTTATAATATACACATGGATCTGAAAAAGTCTTTGTGTACGTTTGACTTCTCATGAATGAGTCAAACTTCTTGTACCACAGCCTAGGCGCTTGTTTCAGCCCATAAAGACTCTTTTTTCAACTTTCACACCATGTGTTTCTTCGCCTTTACTTCAAAACCTTCTGGCTGCTCCATATAGATCTCTTCTTCCAAATTTCCATGCAGAAATACAATTTTCACGTACAACTACTTCACTTCAAGATCTAGGCTAGCTGCCAAACTCAAGATTGTTCGAATAGAAGTCATTTTGACAACAGGTGAGAAAATTTCATCAAAATCAATACCTTTCTTCTGTTCGAAACCTTTTACCACCAATCGAGCTTTGTGTCTGACCAGCTTGTCGTTTCCATCTTTCTTGAGCTTAAAGACCCACTTGCACTTGAGCGGTCTTTTGCCTTTTGGAAGTTCAACCAGTTCGTATGTATCATTCTTCTGTAAAGAATTCATCTCTTCTTACATGGCTTCCATCCACCGGATGAGATAGCACCTCCTTGAAATTCCCTGCTCCCCCTCATCAGTGACGAGGATATACTCTGAAGAAGGATACCTTGTGGACTCTACCTTCTCTCTTTCAGATCTTCTCAAAGGTTGTTGCCCTTCTTGTTGTTGCTGTTGTTGTTGCTCTCATTCTTCCTCTTGTGGACTAGGGTGCTCCCCCTGCTTAGCAACCTCTTCATCTACACCTTCCGAGTGCCATTCTTCACTTGTGGAAAGATTACGTACAGGTACAGTAGGAGTAGTAACAAAGTTAGTAATTCTACCATTATCATTTTTGGTCTTTGTTGATTGATCACTATCAATCCCGACCACATCTTCTCTAAAGATCACATCTCTACTTCTGATGATCTTCTTCCTTTCTGGGTCCCACAATCTGTAGCCAAACTATTCGTCTCCATAACCAATGAAGATGCAGGGAATAGCTTTGTCATCCAGCTTTGTTCTCTGCTCCTTCGGCACATGTGCAAAAGCTTTACATTCAAACACTTTCAGATGGGAGTAGGACACCTCTTTGTTGGTCCAGACTTTCTCTGGAATGTCAAACTCCAATGGAACTGATGGACTTTTGTTAATCAAGTAATAGGTTGTTCGAGTTGCTTCACCCCAAAATGACTTAGGTAGTTTTGCCATTTTGAGCATACTTCTCACTTTTTCGACAATGGTGCAATTCATCCTTTCAGATACATCATTGTGTTGTGGGGTTATAGAAACTGTCTTCTCATGTCTGATTTCATGGCTTGAGTAGTAGTCTTCAAACTCCTTTGAAGTATACTCTCTTCTATTGTCTGTCCTGAGACACTTTAATTTTTAACTTGTCTCCCTTTCCACCAGAGCATAGAATTTCTGAAATACTTGAAATACCTGGTCTTTGGTTCTCAGGAAATAAACCCACAATTTTCGTGAAGCATCATCAATAAATGTGAAAAAATATTTGCTACCTCCCATTGATTCTACATCCATTGGACCACAAACATCAGAATATACTAAATCAAGTATATTCGATTTTCTTTCATGAGTTGCTTGAAACAATACCTTGTGTTGTTTTCCAAATAAATAATAATCACAAGAATTCACAGTTGTACCTTTTGCAAATGAGATGAGTGACTTTTTGGATAGGATCTGTAGTCTCTTTTCACTCATATGGCCCAATCTCTGGTGCCATAAATCTGCTGGCGTATCATTTACAGCCGCATATAATTCATTTTCACATATCTCAGCGGTTGTCTTGTACAATGTGTAGGGAGTAAATCCTTTAGCAATCACCAATTATCCCTTGGTGAGTCTCCACTTCCTATTGGTGAAGTGGTTCTCGTACCCGCCTTGATCTAGAGCGATCCCTGAAACCAAATTCATTCGCAGATCTGGTACGTGCCGCACATCTTTTAAAACTAATGTGCATCCGATATTTTTCTTGATACAAATGTCGCTAATTCCCACAATCTTTGAGTGACTGGTATTTCTCATTTTGACCATTCCAAAGTCTCCTGCTTTGTACCTATAGAAGAATTCCCTTACCGGTGTGGCTTGATAGGAAGTTGATGTATCAACCACCTATTCTGACTCTTGGCTTGCTAAGCGCATGTATTCCTCCTCCTCGTGAACGAAGAGAACCACCGAATCATCATTGTGCACTACAGCAGTTGTGTTGTCATCATTCTTCTAGCCACTACTCTTCCATTGACCTTTCTTTGGGAAATCTCTTTTGAAGTGACCAGGTTGACCGTAACTGTAGCAATTTCTACCCGTTGACCGATTCCTGTACTTTCCACGAGCTTTGGATTTATCATGGTTACTCGATGCTCTATAAAAACTTCTTCCTCTGTTTTCCATGATAAGAGTCTGCCCCTGATTTTCGGGCTTCTTCCTCATCTTATAATTGAGTAGGATGGCTGATGTGACCTCCTTTAAATCAATGGTATCTCTACCATGCATGATGTTTGTTGCCAAATTACCATAGGAAGATGGCAACGAGTTTAGAAGCATGATAGCCTTATCTATTTCAATGATTGTTTCTCCAAGGTTTGCCAGTTGCGTGATTAATCCATTGAACATATTTAAATGGGACAAGAAATTTGTACCTTCACTCATATGGATGGCATAAAACTTCTTTCTCAAAAATAACTTGTTTGTTAAGGATTTGGACATGTATAAACTTTCTAGTCTTTTTCAAATACCACATGCACTATTTTCATCCCCAACATTATTGAGTACTTCATCGGACAAGTGCAGTCTGATATCACTAGCTGCCTTATTATCCATGTGTGTTCATTCCTCGGCTTTCATGGTTTTCGACTTTTCCTCTTTTCCATCTAGTGCAATGTCTAACCCTTGTTGGAAGAGCAGGCCCTTCATCCTTCTTTGCCATATGGAGAAACCGCCATTACCGTTGAATCTTGTTACTTCATACTTTACTCCTAACATTTTTTTTGTCACAGAGTAAAATTGACTGTAAATAATATTTCTGTGCATGAGCAGAACTTGTACTCTGATACTAGTTATTGAAAAAATCAACCCCCATAGAAATAATATTCACGGTATACGACTATAATAAATGTGGATTACTAAAATACTGTAACCAACGATAATAATAAGAGAAACAATGACACCGAGATTTTTACGTGGAAAACCCTTTTGAATAAGAGAAAAATCACGGCCCGAGAGGAGCAACTGATTTCATTATAGCAAGAATTTTACAATTTATGGTACAGAGTAAAATACTCCAAGATCACTAAACACTCAAAAAAAATAATCCTCTTTTGATTTTTTTACCTCACTACAATACCGCTCAAACTCTCTATATTTTTTCTCACATAGTATTTTGCTTCTTACTTTGTAAATCACTCTCTTTCTCTTTATTTTGGTGTGTCTACAAATGAAAGTAGAGGCACCTATTTGTAGTTGCAGAATACCCATGATGATGTATGTAATGACATCAACACTACTACAAAAGTTTGCCCAAATCTTTTCTAGTATTAATTGGTTGGCTTGAAGTTTTCAAAGCAAAAGAAAACTTCTCTTCTTTCACATATGGGATGGACCCAACAACCTTTCTCTTATAGGTTTGAGACTATTTGGGATCTATATATAGGGGTTATAGTTGGGGATTCTACAGATTGTATTGTGCTTTTCTTCTCATTTATAGTGGAAAACTCTCTTTGCTTCTGCCCCCGAGGATTAGGCTTAGCCGAACCTCGTTAAATTCTTGTGTTGATTTTTCTTCTCTATTTGCTTTGTGTGTGATTGTGTGCTAGTTAACCCACGATCTTCCGCAACAATTGGTATCAGAGCAAGGTTCGGATTTCTCTGATACCAATTATTGTAAAAAAATAAATAAAATTTGTTATAAAAGATGACAAATGGAGGCAAATTCAGTATTTAACTCGATAAATCCAAATTATCACCGTACATACTTGTCGTTTGTAACAATGACATAAGCATACATGCATGTGTCTTTAGGTTAACAAAAGCGTATTGATACGATTGCCAAAAAGTTTGAGTATTTAGTGCTTATAATCTGTAACTTACTAAAAATTATTTCTTTATGTTAATCTGAGTAGTATTTACTAAATCATGGATGGCCAAGGTCGGGAAAAAAACGATATTATTGTTTATTCAGTTTCTAACGGATTAGGCAAATAATGATGATAAACTTATAAAAATAAAAAAGTTTCTAACGGATTAGAAATTAGTTAAATAAATAAATTATTTACCTATTTGTCCAATTTTCGACCATTGGCCATCAGTAAATAGTTAATCCATCGTATATCTACGGAGATAAGTGATCTTGATAGACTCCTCATAGACCATAGTTATGACCATTTTTTTCCAATCCGTCATCCTCTCCTCCCTCTCTCAGAGCCTCATAGAGACAAGACTCCGACCGTCCATCTCCAGTCTCCACGACAAAGACAACTTCGTGGTAATTAATGAGAAAACGTACCCCCACACAAGGTTCGAAATCTCCTTTAGTTCATATATTGATTAATCAGTCTAAGACCACGTCATCACGGGGTCTCAACTTACAGTTTTAAAAAAAACAACTACTGTAATAACTTCATCTCGCCATCTATCTCGTTCACTTCCGCCATTTAGTTGATAAGAAAACTGAATTTTATTTGAAAAAAGTAATATGAAGGAACATGTGAAATTCTTGGTATTTCTCAGATAATTATTGCTCCTTGGTTTGGTTTTAATTTAGGTGAATCTTTTTGGCCGGACATAAAGTTAAAAAAATAAAAAATAAAATGTATATTCTTAAATATACTATAAAATTTGTTTGGGTAATAAAAACTTCTCATTAAAAATAAATAATGTAAATATTTTCAAAGGATAATTTTAAAAAAAAAATAGATTTACTTACATTGAAACAGATACCATAGTAATACAGTAATTTTGGCACTTTACGTATGTCAAACATGTGAATTGTTTTCCAAAACTTTAAGTTCTGTAAAGAGTGTCACCCGAAGTGAAGTAGCAAATAAGTAATGGAGTATATATTTGTCAATGTTTGATCTCATTAGAAATTTCTTGATGACAGAGCAACATGAGGTTATAAAACAATTCTAACTATCCCGTTATTTCCGATATTTCAACCCAGAATTTTTAATCCAATTAGCTGGAGAGAAGGAAGTTAATATATTATTGCAAATAAATTAATGATAGAAACTTTGAGAAACCGCCTCAGTAGTGACTCTGGTTGTTGGTCTTCTCTCAAACGCCATTCTTCCGCTGATGAACCATGTTTGTGAAGTCGGTATTGAAATCAGAATAGAGAGAAGCAACCTTTGATATGTTTCCGTTCAGCTCCTGAATTAGGGTCACGTTCTGCACCATACTATCGTGCGTTCTCGACTGATGATTCTCGTTAACTTGTTGAATCAACAATCTGTTTCGATCCAACACCGACTGCACCTCTCTATAATTATTGGAAAAAGAGTTCCACATCTCGGAGTCACCTTCCTCCATATTGAAGTCATCGTAACCGCGTTCTTCGGTGAAGGTTTCCACGGCAGAGTTATCGGCCCTCCTACGGACGAGATGACTATTTGTCTTACGGCTGGAGTGGGATTTGGCTAAGGTTTGACGGTGGCGGTTGAGGTTATTAGAGGTGTCTGCCATGCTTAGAATATGATATGAAGCGGTTTCGTTGTCTTCGAAAGTGTAAATGCAAAAGTGTTTGATATTTTTCTACAAATGTTTGTCCTTTATATAGAGGTTAGGGAAAAGTGTACACCTTTTAGATATTGTTTGGAGTCAAAACAGAGATGAGTCACGGTGTGTGAATAAGACACAATGTGCGAACAAGACAGGAGTGAAAAAAGAGTGAAGGATTTTAGGCCACGCTCTTCGAACGAGAATTGGGATAAGTTTAATTTGTAAAATATCTTCTCATGGATTCTTATGGGACCGGATTAAAAAAAATTAAAAAGTGCAAAAGGTCACAATTTGGCCAGCACAAGCTTAATCCAGCATATAGGGTTGGTTTCCTTGGGAATGGGTGGAATCAAAGCGGAAATATCTAGAGAGCTCTCCACGAAAAGATTTTGTACATAGTATAATAGATATTAAAAAATCTAATAAATTGATCGAACTGAATTGTATCGAAATATTTATTAAATAATTTTATAATAAAATAGAAAGTTTTTATACTCATTTTATTTCAATTTATGTGAATATATTTTTTTTAGTCCGTGTCAAAAAGAATGATTTCTTTCCTTATTTGGAAACAATTTACTTTTATGCAAAGATTTATAGCCACACAAAATATATGTGCCTCATTTTACACCACAAGCTCAAAAGTCTTCTATATTTTCTTAAATTTCATGCTCAATCAAATAGGTTCACATAAATTGAAACGGATGAAGCATAAACTTATAATTGTACCAAATAATTAAGTTATGTTTTAAATTTTACAAAAATATACGAAAATATATCGAATCGTTTCGACTAAATTATATATGAAAAAATATATTTTATATAATAAGTTGAAAAATAACATAGCACTGCAATTTTTCCTTGGGCTTTATGATTTAGGAGACTATTATAAGCCAGCAAATAATTAAAATTCAAAGCCCAACTTCAAGCTTATTATGTTATTTTTATTGAAACTAAATTAGTTCTAGGATCTTGAGTAGTAAGCCATAAAGTATTTCTATAATCTTGAGTTGAAAGCCACAAGGTATTGAATATCTTTCCACCTTGATTATATTTTTCATTTGTGTAATTTATATTTCTCTTGTCTTTATTTAATTTCTTTTATGTTGAGGTAGAATAATGAGATGGATCTCTATTTTGATCATCTTTCATATTTTCTTGATTAATCACAGTTTAAAGAGTAAAATATCTGGAGAGTTTTGCCAAAGTCCTATGTAAGTACGTATATATCACGTTTTTAATTACTTTTACTAGCGACTCTTACATTATATTAAGAAAAAATTAACCGAACTGTACCAATACCGAAAAGAAATTAAACCAAGATGATTGAGACGATTTCAAAAAGTCTAATTTTAGTTATATGAAATAAAATAACTGAAAAATTAATATAGTATAAAATTTATAAAATAACCGATGGAATCGAACCATTAACACCACTAAATAACAAAGAATATTGTGAATTTTTAAAATGGTGTTATGGAAATCAATTTTAATTCTTAGCATATTGACAGGGAAACTATGATTGACGCGGAATAGATCAGCGGTTTCATTGATCAATACCGGAAGACAAGGAAGCCGTTATGTCTCATCCGTGCACTGTTACCATCTTGGTTCAATCATGGTCAAAGCTTACCTGCAATGGCTGGCAAAGTTCAATGTGGGATATCTTTAATTGAATTCCTTTCATTGAAAATTTATTCTATACTAATTAATACAGTAAAAAAAAATGTATTCATTTGTATATTTTAAGTTTTCAAAAAAGTTTCAGATGTACTGATAAGAGGAGTTCAAAAGTTGCTTGAGGTCACAAAGTTTGAATCCTTGGGGATAAATTTACCCCTGGGCTGGATTTGGCCTTATACAGTACTGAGTCACTGATTGTCAGTTGATGTGTGTGTATATATATATATATATATATATATATATATATATATATATATATATATATATATATATATATATATATATATATGTGTGTGTGTGTGTGTGTGTGTCACTTGGCACATACCGAGAAATATGATAATTGAAGTTAGAAATTAACTGAAGCAAACAAATGTAACGCGCAACTTTGACCCTCGAGTTAGGTCGCTCTTGAACCAACTGAGTATATTATTGAAAAGCAAGAATTGAACAACTGAATAAGAGAACGTAAGAGAGAAAACGTAATATATTATTTTGTTATGCATGAATGTCCTCTTTACAAAATGATTGGAACACCCTTTATATAGTAGAGGAGTTCTACATATGGTACAATTCTAAATACATAAGGAAATCTCCTAATTGGCTAATCAACCGGTCTTGACTTGATACATACCGAGATCTCCGCCACAATCCTCACCGGGTCACGGATTCCTCGGCTTTTTGTTATTCGACTTAGCAGGTTTCCTTCGATCTCGCTAGATCTCTATCCTTCTCGGTCTCTATTAACCATACAAAATTTGACCGTATACAGATAGTCCCCTCGTTTTTTGGAGAGTAATGACAAGAAGCGATTTGAGCCTTCGATCTTCACCTCGTTTCATCGTGACGTAATCTTCGTGACATAAGCAGCAAGAGTGACCGAAACGTCTCATCGGTACAGTTTTCCGGGTATTTAATGCGCGTCAGTCGACGGTCGGCCACTACCAGTTTTGAACTGTCGTTGCGAAACCGATAAATAGCCCCCTTCTTCATTATTTCAAACTTTACTTTCAAATCTTTTTCATTCCAATCTCCATAGTTCTTTGCCTTCTCCAAAACTTCCTATCTTCAGGTTTTTGAGTTTCTTTGCTTGTTCTTCCTAAAACACAAAATATTTCAATCTCCATTCTTCTTTGCCCACAAAAATTAAATGGCCAAAACATCTAAAACTGTTCCGCAGAAAGAGGTTGCTTCCTCATCTTGGCCGGCCGGCGAGAAACCAGTGGTGGAGCCACGCCCTGAAGAACTTATTCCCGGGGGGTGTGTCATTGATTCCGACTTTAAGGTCAAGAAACCCTCATCGGTTCCTGGTCTATGCGAGCCTGTATCGACATATATATGCTCGATATCCAAAAGCCTCCTTGACCAGTTGAAGAAAGATTGCAACTAGGGAAACAAAGAGGTTGTGATACCGGCACCAGAAGAAGCGATCACCACCTACGTGGAAGGGTTCCTGAGTGTTTGCACTTATCCTTTCACGCTGGGTCACCTCGATCCGGTCATCGTAGACTTCTGCAAGAAATACCAGGTGACTCTCGGCCAAATTCACCCTTCTATCTGGAGGATCGTGATACTGCTCCGTTTCTTCGTGAGCAAAATACGGGCTTCCCTTCACCCTTGACCACTTCATAAGATTATATAGCCCTCGACTCTATCGAGGTGGGCTGATAAACCTTCAACGTCGGGCCACCAAGGCGCTCATCTCGAGTATAGATGAAGACAAAGATTGGGACTGGATGGGCCGGTTCGTTCGGGTGAAGACCACGGACCTAATCCCGGCTGAGAGCATGCCATTTCCTGAGAAATGGAATAGGAAACATAAGTATGATTCTGTCTTTAATTTCTGCTCGTTGTTATTACTTCTTCATCCTTTCTTATCAGTGTTTTTCTCGATACAGCCATTGCTTGGATGCCAGGATCGGTTCCCCGCCTCGAGAACTGGGTTAGGAGCCTGATTTCGACATCAACATACGTCGAGCGCGCATGGCGCGATTTGTCAAAGGGCCGGTGGGAGGCTCGTACTCATGGTAAGCCTTCTTCCTGACTTACCTATTTACCTACCGTTCAAGCATCTTTTCAAACATGAGTTTACTTACTTTCTCCCTTTGTAGGTATCGAAAAGGATGCGACTATGAGATCCACGTCCGGTGATGAAGAAGTTTCACCACCTATCTCGAAACCAGCAAAGGAGAATAAGAGGAAAAGGGCCTCGAACTCCGAGGGTCAAAAACCCAAGAAGAGAATAGCCGCTTACATTAACCTGTACACAAT
Source organism: Nicotiana tabacum (assembly GCF_000715075.1). NCBI lineage: Eukaryota > Viridiplantae > Streptophyta > Magnoliopsida > Solanales > Solanaceae > Nicotiana > Nicotiana tabacum. The sequence goes on from NC_134083.1 coordinate 90,218,609, forward strand.
AATAATAATAATAATAATAATAATAATAATAATAATAATAATAATAATAATAATAATAATAATAATAATAATAATAATAATAATAATAATAATAATAATAATAATAATAATAATAATAATAATAAGAAGAAGAAGAAGAAGAAGAAGAAGAAGAAGAAGAAGAAGAAGAAGGCCCGTGCGCGAGCTAGCACCGAGATTCAGAGAACTTCAGAACTGGTGGGAGTTGATACTGCTCTGTCTAGTCTTGATGAGGTCGAGGAAGAGACTTCGGCCCAAGTCCTCGAGCCGAGAGTAACCGAAGATGCTTTATCTCGGGGCGAAGAGACCGTTGAAGAGACAGTGGATGCCGGTGCAGAAACCGGGCTTGAGGCTCCCCAAGACGGAGGCGGCGCCCCAAAAGACCCACTAGGGGCAATAGAGATCGGGGATTCCCCCTCGTTTCCTTCATTTTCCGAGTCGATGATACACGACGCTCAGGCCGTGGAGACTTGTCACGGGGAGGGAGCCCACGGAGAGGAAGATCCTTTTCGTGGTTATTTTGTTGGGGTAGAAGATGTCACCGGTCTGAGTGACTTGGAGGCTCCGAAGAAGAGCTCGGGCGAGGCTTCCTTGAGTTTTAAACTGACCAATCAGTTTCTGGCCCCTAGTGCTGATCCCAGGCGTAAGCGAACAATCATTATCATGGTCCCGGAGGATGCCCGGGTTCTTGTTGCCCCCGTAGGGGTGGCTGGCTACCTCCGATGTTTGGTCACGGAAGAAGACCAAGCCCAGATGGACGAGGTGGGAGCGCCTTGTCTTTTCAATGAATCCCAACATGCCCTGAACCGGGTAAGTTCATCTGTTTTTTGTCAATTTTCATACTTGTACTTTTCTCCCCCTGTATAATTCTTTCTTTCTATTTTTGTAGGCTTTTATGCTTCATCACGAGGCTTTCTTCCGATCCCGAGGGGAGCTGAGCTGGTACAAAGCCAAAATCCGAGGGCTTACTAAGGAGAGAGATGTCTTCAAGCTTCTCAGTGAGTAGAGAGAAGGGGAAGCAAAAAGACTTCGGGCTGAGCTATAAGTATCTCAGAAAGAACAAGATGATCTGGACGAGCAGGTAAAAAGAATCTTTGAAGTTAATGACACTGACTCAGGCGTGGTGGCTAACAGTTCGGTCCCACAGGTCCAGCGAAAGCTCAATGTGATTGGGCAGTTTCGTGAGGAAGTGGACGCAGTGAAAGCAGAGGACGAGGCATGGAAGAAGAACATGGACCGCTTTGCCTCAGAAAAGGAGGCTGCCCGAGCTCAACTAGCCTCAGCTGAGACCCAACTCCGAATCTTTAAAGAGAAGGCCTTGGTGCAAGACAAGAAAATTGAGGAGTTCCAGTCTCGGTTGGGTTCAGCAACTTCCGATCGAGAGAGGCTGGCCACAGAACTTGCAGCGGCCAAATAGGAGGTCAAAATGGACAAGGCTAATGCTGATGCAATGGTGGCCGTCTACCGGTCCGACGCTGAAGCTGCTCAGGTTCGAGTAAAGGAGGTTGCCGAAGCTGCTCAGGCTCGAGCAAACTGGGTTGCCGAGCATGCTAAATGCCAGTCTCGAATGGAGACTCTCGAGGAGATCCATGCTCGTGACTTCGATCTTACAACCGAGATCAAGAATGTTAAGGAGCTTAAAGCTGAAGCCAGAGTGTTGGACTTTCCTAATGATGATGATTCTAGGAGTATGAGCGGATCTAAAAGCGAATAAGGCTTCGAGGGCAAAAATGCTGCTCCCGGAGAAGACTAAGTCCTTTAGGATTAGTATTTTTTGTGTTTCTTTTAAGACCGTTTCGGTCTTTCGTAGAGAAATTTGATCAGGCCATGCTGCCCTTGTAAATGGTTTTTGACATATATATAAAAAAACTTTCTTCCTTTCTGCCTTATAAAATTATGAAGTTGTATTCTAAGGTCCTAGGTTTAGACAATTTGATTAAAACCGAACTAGTATAGCCCTTAGGCTTTACGATCGAGTGAGTGCTTGCTGGAACTCGAAGTAAGGTAACCCTTAGGTTTTTTATTTGAGCGAGGATGGTCTGTCGAACTCAAAGCAAAAAACAACCCTTAGGATTTTGTAAAACTATTATTTATGGCTTTCTCCCCTTCTCGGCTCGAAAAAGTTTTTTTATCATTTGTATTTGCAAAACTTGTAATACCTTAGCATAAAATAAGGAATTGTTCGAGAGTTCGAATAATTTGATACTCATTAGAGTTTTCGAGGCTTGATATTATCGAAGCCTTTTATAATTTTGCCGGGGGGTAGCCTTTTTAACCGATTTATGAAAGAATTCGAAGGCCTGTTTTGTTATGGAATTCAAACGTCTCCGACCTGTGTTAATTCGGCCGTAGCCTTTTTAGTTCGGGATTTACCCCTTGGGTTTATTTTTCCGTTTTACTTCGAGCTTGCCCGAAGTATCAGTCCTCGAGTGGGGTGGCCGTGGCCTATAAAAATCGAGGGTTGCCTAAAAGGTCTAATGATCTCGGAGTTTTAATAATTTGATCTCGTTTATTTTTCGGACGGCAATCCCCGAGCGTCGGGGTAATTATCCGAACTCTGGTTATGGTCGACCCTTAAGCTTGTTTACATAATAGATCGAGAGTATGAAATTGTAAAGTAGAAAAACTTTTCTAAGGCATGAGATATCGGTAAGAAAAATACATCTCTTTATAAATGATTATACATGCATACATATTCTGTGCCAAGGCTCGAGCAAACTACGCGGTCATGGTTCGTTTGATCGTTTGGCCCTTACAAATTTTTCCTATCGAGACCCGGCTGCCATGAAGTAACTTCCTCGCATCAAAGTTGACATTCGAGGGAAATGCCCCCCAGTATTCGAGGTTGATTGTAAAGAAACCTCGGATACTGTTGAATTGTTCTAAGTTAGCACGATCAATGGTTGCCTTATTAAAAGTCTCACCGGAAAACCCATTTGGGACAAAACCGGTCTAAGAAAAAAAGAGTGCAACGCGTGCCTTTAGACCTAAAGTCTTCGTGTCGAAGAATCCATTGATGTTTCTGGTCGAACACCTGCAAGGGTTAGTTTAAAATATAAATGAAAATGGGAGGGGCCGTACCTTAGCAGTAGTATCATTTTAGGTGCGATACGTTCCAATTGCTCGGCAGTTATTTGTCGTTCATTGTGCCGAGCTTGTAGGATTCTTTTCCGATGATTTTGAGAACCTAGTACGGTCATTCCCAGTTCATACCCAGTTTCCCTTCATTCGGATTTCGGGTGTTGAGGGTGACTTTTCTTAGCACCAAGTCCCCGATGTTAAAATGTCGAAGATTGGCTCTTCGATTGTAGTACCTTTCAATCCGATGTTTTTGGGCGGCCAATCGGATGAGAGCGGCTTCGCGTCTTTCGTCCAACAATTCTAGGCTCGTATTCATGGTCTCGTTATTCGAATCCTCTGCTGCATATCGAAACCTGATGCTAGGTTCTCCGACCTCGACCAGGATCAGAGCTTCGGCACCATAAACTAATGAGAACAGTGTTGCTCCGGTACTGGATTTCGATGTTGTGCGGTATGCCCATAGAACCTCGGGTAGTATTTCTCTCCATTTTCCTTTGGCGTCGGTCAATCTCTTCTTAGATTTTGGATGATGGTTTTGTTGGTCGAATCGGTTTGTCCGTTCCCGTTGGGATGATAAGGTGTTGATAGGATCCTTTTGATCTTGTGATCCTCCAGAAATTTAGTTACTTTGATGCCGATGAATTATTTTCCATTATCACATACAATCTCGGAGGGCATCCCGAATCGACATATGATGTCGTCCCAAATGAAGTCTATGACTTCCTTTTCTCTGACTTTCTCGAAAGCCTGTGCTTCAACCTATTTAGAGAAATAATCAGTCATAAACAAAATAAACTGAACCTTACCTGGGGTCGACGAGAGAGGGACAACGATGTCCATTCCCCATTTCATGGAGGTCCATGGGGATAGGACCGAGTGGAGTGGTTCCCCGGATTGATGAATCATGAGCGCATGCCTTTGGCATTTGTCGTATTTTCGAACGAACTCCCTTGCATCCTTCGCCATATTGGTCCAATAGTACCCTACTCTGATTACTTTGTAGACCAGCGAATCGGCACCGGAATGATTTCCACAAGTGCCCTCGTGAATTTCTCGTAGGATGTAGTCGGTATCTCCCAGTCCCAAACATATTGCCAACGGTCCATCGAACGTCCTTCTAAATAGCGTTCCGTCTTCGGACAAAGTGAATCGTGTTTCCTTTGTCCTCAGAGCTCTCGACTCCTTTGGATTTGATGGAAGCTTCTCGCTATTTAAGTACTCTATGTATTTGTTTCTCCAATCCCAGGTTAAACTTGTGGAGTTTATCTCGGCGTGACCTTCTTCGATTACTGATCTCATGATTTGTACTACAATCCCCGAGTTGAGTTCGTCGTCTTCGATCGATGAACCTAAGTCTACAAGAGCGTCAGCCTCGTTATTCTGTTCTCGAGGTACATGTTGCAAGGTTCATTCCTTAAATCGATGTAGAGTCACCTGTAGTTTATCCAAGTACCTCTGCATTCGGTCTTCTCGGACTTCAAAAGTCCCGTTAACCTAGTTTACCACGAGGAGGGAATCACACTTAGCTTCTAAGACCTCTGCTCCCAAGCTTCTAGCTAGTTCGAGACCTGCAATCATGGCCTCATACTCGGCCTCATTGTTAGTCAATTTTGTAGTTCTGATAGACTGTCTAACTACATTACCTGTGGGTGATTTTAGTACGATGCCTAGTCCGGACCCCTTCGCATTCGAAGCACCGTCCGTAAAGAGGGTCCAGACTCCCGAAGATGTACCCGATTTTATTAGTAGTTCTTTTTCAACCTCGGGTACGAGGGCCGGCATAAAGTCGCCATGAAGTCTGCCAAGATTTGAGACTTGATTGCGGTTCGGGGTCGATACTCAATATCGTACCCACTGATTTCTACGGCCCATTTGGCCAGTCGACCCGAAAGCTCGGGTTTGTGCAAAATATTTCGAAGAGGATAAGTTGTTACAACACATATTGGTTGACATTGGAAATATGATTTTAATTTCCTAGAGGCGCTTATTAAAGCAAACACTAATTTTTCTAAGTGTGGATATCTAGTTTCGGCCTCACCTAAGGTCTGACTAACATAATAGACAGGGAATTGCGTACCTTGTTCTTCTTGGACCAGGACTCCACTTACCGCTATCTCCGAGACTGTCAAGCACAGGTAAAGTTGTTCGTCCACTTTCGGGGTGTGAAGCAGCGGCGAGCTTGATAAATACCGCTTTAGTTCCTCTAAGGCCTGCTGGCATTCCGGAGTCCATGCAAAATTGTTCATCTTCTTAAGCAGCGAGAAGAATCGGTGGCTCCTATCTGAGGATCTTGAAATGAATCATTCTAGGGCGGCTATCCGCCCTGTCAGCCTCTGCACGGCCTTTACATTATCCACTACCGTGATATCCTCGATAGCTTTGATTTTATTAGGGTTTCTATATTCCCCGATTGGACACCATGAAACCAAGAAACTTGCCCGAGCCAACCCCGAATGCACACTTTTCGGGGTTGAGCTTCATATTGTACTTCCTCAGTATATCGAAAGTCTCTTGCAAATGCTTTAAATGGTCCTCTGCTTGTAGGGACTTAACTAACATGTCATCAATATAAACTTTCATTGATTTTTCTATTTGTTCTTTGAACATTCGGTTTACTAGGCGTTGATAAGTTACACCAGCATGTTTTAGACCAAATGGTATTACATTATAATAGTAGGTACCGTACTTAGTGATAAATGAGGTCTTTTCCTGATCCTCCGGCTTCATCTGTATCTAATTGTACCCGGAGTATGCATCGAAAAAACTGAGAGTCTCGTGGCCGTCGTGGCATCGATCATACGATCGATATTAGGCAAAGGAAAAGAATCCTTGGGCCATGCTTTATTCAGGTCTTTATAATGTACACACATTCTAAGTTTGTTTTCCTTCTTAGGGACTACCACTACGTTTGCTAACCATTCAGGGTACTTTACTTCCTGAATGGATCCTATTGTGAGAAGTTTGGTTACCTCGTTCTTGATGAAGGCATGTTTGATCTCGGACTGGGGCCTTCCTTTTTGCTTCAGCGGGCGGAATTTAGGGTTCAGGCTCAGTTTGTGAGTGGTAATTTCTGGTGGGATCCCTATCATATCGAGGTGGGACCAAGCAAAGCAATCCGTGTTAGCTTTAAGGAAATGAATAAGGTTTTTCCTAAGCTCGGGGGTTAGCCCCGTGCCCAGGTATACCTTTCGTTCGGGCTGATGCTTGGCCAGTGTGAATTGTTCGGGCTCTTCGACCGTTGACTTGGTGGCATCAGAGTCATCGGGAATTATGAAGGATCGAGGGATCCAGTAGTCATCATCCTCATCTATCCCTTGCTTATGCAATCGGGTCGAGGCCGGTGTCTGTGGTTTCTATTTGGCCTCCTGCTTTCCCTTCGAATATGATCCTTTCGTTGATGAGAGTGCCGATACCGGATCACTTCATCGACTGCAAACATCTCCTTGGCGGCGGGTTGCTCTCCGTACACGTTTTTGACTCCCTTTGATGTCGGGAACTTCAGAACTTGGTGAAGGATCGAGGGTATTTCCATCATGTTATGGATCCACGGCCTTCCGAGCAGGGCGTTGTACCTCATGTCACTCTCGATCACATTGAACTTTGTTTCTTGGATGGTCCCGGCCACGTTCACTGGCAAAGTAATTTCACCTTTGGTGGTTTCGTTTGCCATGTTGAAGACGTTGAGTACTCGAGTTGCGGGCACAATTTGATCTTGTAGGCCGAGCTGTTCTACGACCCTCGATCGAATAATTTTGGCCGAGCTACCTGGATCAATCAAAACACATTTAACTTGAATTTTATTCATAAGGACAGATATTACCAGTGCGTCGTTGTGGGATTATAAGATCCCCTCTACATTCTCGTCATTGAAAGACAAGGTCCTTTCCGGTACGTAGTCTCGAGTCCGCTTTTCTCTCGTGATCGACACCTTGGTGCGTTTGAATACGGGCCCCTGAGGAATATCAACCCCTCCAACAATCATGTGGATCACGTGCTGTGGCTCTTCTTGCTCATTCTGTATGTTTGAATCTCTATTCTTGAATAGGTTTTTAGCCCGATCGCTTAAGAATTCTCGAAGATGCCCTTCGTTGAACAAACGGGCTACCTCATCCCTCAGCTTTCTACAATCTTCTGTTCTATGACTATGGGTGCCATGATATTTGCATATTTGATGAGGATTTCTCTGGGCCGGATCCGTCTGCAGAGGTCGGGGCCACCTAGTGTCTTTGATGCGCCCAATGGCCGATACAATAGTTGATGCATCAATGTTGAAGTTGTATTCCGATAGTCGTGGTGCTTCTTTGGGTTCGACATTTCTATCAAAACCGCTCTTACTTATGTGTCCTCGATCATTTCTTCTATCAATTCGAACGGGGTTGCGTCCAGGCCCGTTGTTTCTCCGATCTCCACCGTATGGTTGATATCGATCTCTGTTTGATCGTGGTTCCCGGTCAATATCCCTTTTAACTCTGTCGATGGTCCTGTTTGGATAAACGGACTCGGAAGGATCCCCCAACTGGTCATCCTCGACCCTAATCTTTGACTGGTATCGATTATGCACATCGGCCCAGGTTACAGCTGGATATTCAATCAAGTTCTGCTTTAACTGTTGTGAGTCTACCGAACTTCGTATGTTTAGGCCTTGAGTGAAAGCCTAAATGGCCCAATCGTTGGCGACCGGGGGCAGATCCATACACTCCATTTGGAACCGAGATACGAACTCTCTGAGAATCTCGTTGTCTTACTGTTTTACTTTGAAGAGGTCCGACTTTCTAGTCTCGACCTTTATCGCTCCGACGTGTGCTTTGACGAAGGAGTCTACGAGCATGGCAAAAGAATCAATGGAGTTAGGTGGCAAATTATGGTACCATATCATCGCCCCCTTTGATAAAGTTTCTCCAAATTTCTTCAGCAGTACGGACTCAATCTCATCGTCCTCTAGATCGTTCCCCTTTATTGCGCATGTATAAGAAGTGACATGGTCGTTGGGGTCGGTAGTTCCATTATACTTGGAAATTTCTGGAATGCGGAATTTCTTTGGAATGGGCTCAGGAGCCGCGCTCGGGGGGAAGGGCTTTTGTACGAACTTCTTTGAATTCAAACCCTTCAAAATCGGTGGTACCCCCAGAATTTGATCAACTCGGGAATTATATATTTTCACTTATTTGTCATTAGCTTCAATCTTCTTCTCCCCCGATTTAATTCGCTTTGTCAGCTCCTCGAACATTTTCAAGATAGCGGGGTCGGTCCCTCACTCATTCACATTTGAACTCCCCGGCACTGGTTCGGCCTTGTGAACAACTTCCTGTGATGGCTCGGGTTCGACCCTACTCGGTGCGTGGTTCTGATTTTGAAGTTATACTATTGCAGCTTGTTGACCCTGCAGCATTTCGAATATTATTCGAAGGCTGATTCCTCCTTCTTCGCCGCCCTGTGCGTTCTGACCAGCTGATCGAACGTCTCTGCGGACGCTATTTTCGGGGTCGACGCCCAGATTTATATTCAGGGCAACATGGGAACTGACGTCGATGGGGTCTGCAACTGGTACTCCCTCGAGGTCAATTGGAGGCACTTCGTTTCCTAGGGCGGCTACGTTGTCTTTTTTGCCATGAAAACTAAGGTCATTGTCGATTTGTGTGGGTACTGCTCGAGAGTTCGACATGTTGATTCTGGAATCAAAAACGCTTACAAGAATAAGTGTAAGGCAGTGTGTGTTATAAAAATTAGCACCAGGCGATCACTATTATCCTTAGTCCCACGGTGGGCACCAAACTGTTTACCCTTAAAATCAGATAGCAATTAAATTTGTAAGTGATTTTAAGGATATGTGATTTCACTTGGAACAAACTGAGAAATATGAGAATTGAAGTTAGAAATTAACTATAAAATGAAGCAAACCAATGTAACACACAACTTTGACCCTCGAGTTAGGTCGCCCTCGAACCAATTAAGTATATTATTGAAAAGCAAGAACTGAACAACTGAATAAGAGAGCTTAAGAGAGAAAACGTAATATATTGCTTTGTTATGCGTGAATGTCCTCTTTACAAAATGATTGGAACCCCCTTTATATAGTAGAGGAGTTCTACATATGCTACAATTCTAAATACAGAAGAAAATCTCCTAATTGGCTAATCAATCGGTCTTGACTTGATACATGCCAAGGTCTCCGCTACAATCCTCGCCCGGTCACGGATTTCTCGGCTTTCTGTTATTCGACTTAGCAGGCTTCCTTCGATCTCGCTAGATCTCTATCCTTATCGGTCCCCGATTTTCGACCGTATATATATATATATATATATATATATATATATATATATATATATATATATATATATATATATAATATAAATGCATATATAAAATGTGTGTGTGTGTGTATGTTTAACTATGATTAAGTAAGAGAAATATATGTGAGAATACAAACACATATTATGCATCTATAGAGGTGATAAAAACATCTCGTGCGAATAATAAGTTTTAATTGTTAAACCATACATGCATATGTTGTGTTTTTGCAAGGTAAATATTTTCGTGCATCGGTGTTTACAACAATCAAATGATGAATACATAACATATGTACTTATGTACACTCTTATTACTAAATAAATGATAGTTAATTAATACTATGTTTATTCACCTTAATTTATGTCTTAATTATAATAAATTAGTCCTCCCTCCGTGTTTGTGTGAGCCTATTTTTTTTTTGATCCGTTCCAAAAAGAATGATCCCTTTCTAAATTTGGAAACAATTTAGCTTAAACTTCCAATTCTACCCTTAATGAGAAGCTTTTATAACCATACAAATACTCTGGACCCCTTTCTGACTTGTTTAGGACTACAAATTCCAAAAGTCTTTATTTTTTCTTAAACTCCGTGCTCAGTCAAACAGATTCACCTAAATTGGAACGGAGGGAGTGTAATTTAATGTAAATATCGGGTGCAACAAGTAAATTTTTGCCGCATCTACGCCTTTTATAATTATTGGGAAGAATAGATAATGTGGATAAATATCTACAGATCAAATATTCTCTGTGGTAGTGGCAACTTCCAGAGAAATGACTCACCATGATTCTACTCTGCTCTTTTCACGCGACAACGTTGAGCGTTCAATATGTGAACTTTAAACAGAATTCGGATTCGGAGTAGAAATAGGATGAAGGATCTTAGAACACGCACTTTGAAAGGAGAATGGGGATAAATAGTTTGAGTAAAAATATCTTATTATTGTGTCTCATTGACCAGGCATTCAAAGGTGGAAATGTTCCAAAAGTGAAAAAGCTCATAATTTGGACATGGACAAGTCAATCAACAATAAAAGGGTTCTTTTCTCGTTAAAGGAATCAAAGAAAAAGATATTGAGAAAGTTCTCTAGTCTCTACAAAGTTGTGCAACTTTCCTAATTTGGTCCAGGAAAAGTTCTTGGAACAGATGCAATCGTAGGTCGTATAAGCAGTTCATTGAATTTCTATAAATATTTAATTATAGCTCAATTATTAGGGTATATTAACTTGATGTCATTACACAAAATCATAAACTTCAAATTTTGAATCTGCATCTAATTCAAGCAATGTTATTTGGTCTCTTTTTCTACGGATATGGAGTAGCTAGTCTTTAGAAGCCCCTTTTCTCTTATTCTCGTTCACTTCTTTTACTTCTTTTAGACAAGGTCTCTACCACAAATTTTCAAAAGCTACATTGATAAAGAGTATACCTATTTAATTATTAACGGTTCTTACTACTTCCATAAGTTGCTTGAGCTAAATATGCCAAGAGAATAATATAAGCTATAGCCCGTAAGTGCATTTTTTCGTATTAATCAATCTTTCCCTTGTTTATGACCTTCAATTGCTAAAAAGTATGCAATGTTGTTTACCTACCTCAAAATGTACTTAATAATGGCCTTATCTACTTTCAACTAGCCCAAAAAGAATCATAAGATTGTATATCTTCCTGATCTTGATAAGTTTGATAGCAAATAGATTGATTGTCTCACATCTAACACTTTATATACCATTTCTTTCGCTAATATAATACTTTTTTTTTTACACTTCATCATTGGTTAGTAAGGAGGCTGAGTTTCTCAACATCCACTATTTGATCATATCTAAAGATCACTCTTCCAGAGCCATCATTTTCAATTTGATTCTTGATTCTATCATCAATATTAAGTTTAGTCGTTCCTGCTCAAGAAAGATATCAAGCAATTAGTTTAGCTAGCTTGTTTGTGTCTATCGAAAATAACGTATTTACCTTTATACAAGGGTAAGATCTGTTTACACACTATCCTCCTCCGATTCCACTTGTTAAATTATATTGGATTTTTATTGTTGTTGTATATAATAAAATTTGCTAGAGTAGAAGTTTAATAGGTAAGCTTCTTTTTTTTTTTCAATCAGATTTATATTTTCCTTTTGTTTTCATATGTGCCACATGTTTGAGCATGTACGTGTAGCACTACAAGAGGATTGTCAATCATTATTTTTTATAGCGAAAAGGGTCAAAAATACTTCTCTACTATACGAAAAGGATTATTTATACCCTCCGTTATATTTTTGGTTCACCCTTATCCCTGATGCTACAAAAATGGTGCAAAAATACTCCTCCGTTAGGGTCCTCCACCATGGCCACCATCATCCCACGTGGACTGACATTTAGCTGAGGTGGATGCCACGTGGCATGACATCTCACCGTTCCAACTCCATTTTACCCCTCCCTCCACGTTCTCTTCTTCCACAACTATCTCCCCATTCACCCAACCATCACCCAAAAATAAATATTTAAATAAATAAGTAAGATTTGTTGATTACTAATTTCTGTTGATTCTTAGAGGCATTTGATTTTCCATGCCAACTTATACTAATTTGTGCCAAAAATTCTTCTTGTTTTCTATGGCGAATTTAACTTTCCATTCTGCATGTGATTCATAGTTTTTCAGTATGCCGAAGTCATGGATACACTTGTACTATGATTTTACTTTTTATTCATGATTTGGCTGTGACTATAGCCAGCTATGAAATGTTTTAACTTTTTACTATTTAGGATTTAAATTCAATTATTATATGTTAGTATATGGAACTTTTTGTAATAGTCGAATCTTGTTCTACTTTAATGGTTCTTAATGTGGTATTCCAATGAATAATTTGCTAATAGCTAATAGATTTCGCCTAATAGAGTAAGAGAACGGTGGCTGATATTTTTTTTGTTTTCCTTCAATATGATAGATGCCAAATGTTCAAAATTAATGTGAAATACGGCAATTTAGAAAGAAGATGTGGCAGCAATAATGGAACTATGGAAATAAGATAGTGGCCTTTATGATTTCTTTTTGAATTCAAAAAGAGAAAAAGGAAAGTGTGGTGGTCTATGTTCTGCATTCTGGAACAAACATGTCTTAGTCTATCCACATGGCATTAAAGAATTTCAGAATCAAATTCTAGACTTGACCTACAACTGATACATTTACCACACTGGCTGATAATGTAAGCTTCAATTACAATTAAATGGACAGACTAGTAGATTGAATGACCAAAGAGGTTGAGCACTTGCTGTTTATAATACTCGGGAAAAGAACGACAAATGATCTTTGATCTGGTACTTCTTTTTCTGAAATACAATGTAAAATTAACTCAAAAAGAATTTGTTGACTTACAAAAGTTTGGCTATTTATTTGTTTTTGTTTCTCTACTGTTTATAGTTGAGAACTTATTGCTAACTCTAGTTTCTTTCTATTAGCTAGACTAGAATTTGTTTTTCACTGTCATAATATTTAAAAATTAAGTCCTAGGGGAGAAAACCACAGAAGAATCTCCCTAGCCAGAACTATTTCAATTCAACACCTTTTTCCCACAAAAACATTAAAAGGGATATACCCTCCTTTGAATATGCGTTACTGCAGGCAACTTGAGGAACAAAACTCATTCGCCCAAGTTACAATCACACGATCCGAGACTATATATCTACGACTGGCAGCTCAAAAAAAAATTAAATTTATTAACCTAATCTAATTTACTATGAATAAAGAATTAAGAAGGAAAAAAAAACTAAAAGTTTACCATTCAAATAAGAAAGAAACTACTACTATATGTCTATATCTTCTTGGATATAAAAGACAAACTGCAATTACACCATTAGAAGGTAAATTCTGAACTGCACTCCCAAGTTTAATGCATATACATTCTTTATGTTTCAATTATGCAAAAACTTAAAAAGGAAAATCTAATCCCATTGAATTTCTCGATGGTATGTCCACTCAGATGGGTTTATTGTGGTTTTGCCATCCGCAAGAACTAAATCATAAGGTGAATCTTCTGCAAATTCTGTTGGCATGGATTTCCAGTATAAACTAGGTGTCCACTCAGCTTCCTTCAAAATCTTGATGATCTCTTCAACAACTATTTTACTTCCTGCCTCAGCCAAGTGAATCCCATCCCTGTTTAATTTATCAAAAAAACCAATTGAAGACATATTCAAACATGATCTAATGGAATTTGCAAAAGCCTCTTCCTTTATATTTTTGGATTCTCTACATGATATTGAGATTTGGAGTTATTCTAGTAAAACTATGCTACACACCACCAGTGCTTCTTCTGTGCATTCAGAAATATGGGGATCAAGGCACATTGAAATATTGAAGCAATCAGAGACTTGTGATTCTGGCAATGGAGAAATGATTGCCCTACAATCACTGAGACAATATTCTACCTTGTTTACCAATCAAGATTCCAGGACGCGGATATTGATGACTACCCCAAAAGAATACTGTCAAGTAGTGTAGTGAACATAACTCGGGATTCCGGAACAAACTACCAGAAATAAAATACTTTGACCAAGCAAGAACTTGTGTACCAGAGCCATCATGTATAAGCACTTTCATAAACAAATTCCAAGGGATATTTTCTGGGGTAATACAGAAAGCATAACTAGAGCCATGAGATAATGTTGGAATTCGTTATGATGGGTGTTGCTAATAAACAGCACACATCTAGTGTAGAAAGATTTCCCATGTGACAGCAGCAATTTAAGCTCTCATACTGAAGATCTCAAATCAGATCTTCCAAACAATCGCAGAAACCATATTTGAAGGCGCATATAAGTCTAGGACAAGACAATTAAATATAAAAGGGAAATTTTCATCTTCACAAAATACAATAAGATATAAAATTAACTGAAATTTAGGAAACAGAATAGATTAGACTATTGCAGATGTTCTCAATTTGGTACATATACAAAGCACACAACAGTTAGCTGGACTTACGTAAAGCAAGCAGTCAACCAATCTTCTCTTTTCTGAAGTGCTGTCCAAAGATCAACAACCTTCAGATTCATCTCTTTACACAGCTCTATACAGGCCTCCGAGTACTGTCGACACAACTCATTTGTCCGAACCAACTCACTGAAGTATGAACTGTTCGCAAAAACGATGACAAACTTGTCCAAGTAATAAGAAAAAGGGGGAAATGCAGTTCAAAGAATGAAACTTGGAAACAAGTTGATAAAAAATGTAAAAGATAAGATGACACTGAGGATGGGCATTGCATTACCTTGTATTTTCACAAACTCTGGCCTCATCAACAGGTGGACAACTGAGAAAGATAATGCGAATATTCTCTGAGAGACTCTAATCACCCCCACCAAAGAGAAAACGAGAAGTAATCAGGGATCAATAATCACCGTAGTTTGTCTACATAAGTAAACCCAATTTATATAACTGAAATAATTTAAAGATTTCTGAAACATTATATCTTAAGGTCTTGTGGTTGTCTTGAACCAGCTAACCATTCATGTGTTTCCAAAAAAAAAGGGGGGAAACCATGGCTCGAAAACAAAGAAAGAGGCAACTCCTGTAGTAAAATAAGCTACCTTGAGATGAGTTGCAATTATTCTCATGTTCTCGATGTACTCCGGAAGAGGTACATGAGGACCTAGTCCAGATGAATGAGGTCCCATTGAATCATTACCACCAAAATAAACAATCACCAATGTGGGCTGAACAGCTGCATCCTGGAAGAGGAAAACACCACCGAGAAATACAAAGTTAGTATACCGGAAGTGTTTTCCAATACCAGATATCCATATGAGATCTTAGCATGATTGCACAAAAAGACGGGTTTGCTATAGGAAATTCTTATTCCTCGTCCTTTTTCTGATAAGTAGTTCTCTTATCTCTATAGGACATTCTCAATTCTTTGAAACTCTCCATGATAAAGATCCAGGAAGAGACCTTTACGATCTTTTGATTTGTAGATGATGTGAACCAAAAGGTATTACTAAGTTCTAATGCAAAGCACTATTTCTTGCATATATTTTGTAGAAAATGTTGTTTGAACAGAAGTATTAACTATTAAGCATCCTTTTTACTGACAATCAAAGAAGAAATAAGGCAGAGGGAGCACCTAAGCACTTTATCTGACAAGCTATCCAACACTGGAGATATCGGGGAGAAGATGCAATACCTTTGGAAACACTTGATCAAGGACCTGTAGAGCACGTCTGGAGTTCCAACCATAGTAACCTCGCAATATTACGTCTGCCTACAATAGAGTACAAGGTATTACTCTCTATTCTCAACAAAGCCAAGACTCACTGCTTAAGTTAAAATAGCTGTGATATAAACTAGCTTGCCAAAATTCATTAGTGCATGAGACACAACTTTGTGAAAGAAGTACTTTTACAGTAAATGTTGAACCTGAAAAACCTTAACATAAGCACTCTGCAAAACAACAACAGGGCACTCAAATTTCCCTAGGTAATATGTAGTCTATACCAGAACGAACCAACCAAAGCAGTTTTGTAGTCATAAGATTCACATCAAATGAAACTTTCATCCGTTATATCTCGGGTAATAACTTCAAGGAAAATCACTTAACGGACAATGCTGGAAAGGCTAAGATTACAATGCTGAAAAAACCAGATATGCATAATTTAACATTCAAAATTCTATGATGACCAAAAGAAGAAATGTCTAGCAAGAATACCTACTATTGCAGATCAGTAAAAAGAAATAAAAGCATTATGAGATGAGGATGCTTGATCTGGTAGTAATCTTCCTCTCGAGGCAGCTATTTCATTAAAAAAAACGTGGCACCTCACTGGCTAACTGATATCAGAGTTCAGTGAAGTATAAGAAAGTTCAGAAGCACAAGACACTTTTCAAAAGTAATTTCTTAACATCATGAAAAGAAAGAATTGTAAGATTTTAAACAAAGTGTGGAAGTAGTTTGGTAATCATTGTGGATATCTATAATCCCGGGTTTATTCATTAGTAATAGAGTTATTTAGCCATTGGAAATGTAATTTGCTATAGTGTCTCTTTACTGTTAGACAACTAGGTTTATTTGTGATGCAAATAGTATTTGATTCACTTGAGAAAAGGATCTTAGATATTTGAGTATACTGGAAAACATACACACCCTGCAGCACAAAGACATATTTAATTACAACCTCATAATCTCAACTTAATGTGGGTATCAGTGCCCATAATCTACTAAGAATAATCACAGTTAGAACACACATTTTTAGGGAGACTCCTGTCACAGTCGAAGAGCTTCTTCAACAAATTTTGTTTCATTTTTAAGGCAACCAAAACTATGCAACTCAAGCAGGGGTGACTGACGACATTGTTGATAAAGTAATCTCCTTCCTCACTTTCAAGACAAATTGATATCCTAGCTTTTGATTTCTATGTTTTATAATTGGTGCATATAAATAAAATTGGTGCATTCTTCTTTTTATCTCAGATTAATTTTATTGAAGTAGTAAGGTTGTTTTTTCTAGCCAAAGGTGAAGCTTTTCCAAAGCCCTCACTATGGTGATCTAATCGGAATAAGTCTACCATTAAAACCAGAAAACAAGTGTATCAAAACAATATTGCTAAACAAAAAACTTCTTAGCCTCTTTCCTCTTTTCCGCCCTCTAGTTTCTTTGGACCTTTCCATAAACTAAAAAAATCTTGAATTTGGATACACTAATAGAAGTATAAACAGAACAAAAATGAGAAATTAAATCAAAAATGTATACTGAATTGATTCATAGAGTAATCACCAAGAACTGATCAAATATAAGAATCATCATGACTTACAAACAATTGAACAAAACACACACATTAACACGTAAAAGGCACACACAGAAAGGGAAACATACTTTACGAGCATAAATGTCGGAGAGAATGGAACCCCAACCGCCATTGCTGTAACTGATCTGAACAATGGAGGATCCAAATAGAACGAATTGTGGCCTCTGTGGTCCCACCATCACGACCTCAATTTCTCTACAGAGAGCGCTACGATCTTAGTTTGAGTGGGAAAACTGGCGGTGGCTTTGCTATTATGTAAAGTTCAAAGCGGTTTAATGCTTAAAATACGGTGATTTTGTGGCTTTTCCGTTACAAATAAATGTGGCACTTCCTGCCTTAGCTACAACTCTTCCCTCCCCGTCTTATTACAGTAGATAGTAGATTAATACGAAGTGGTTTTGAAAAAATTACTTTTGAATATAAGTATTTTGTGTTTGGTTAATCACTCTAAAAAGTATTTTTGTATAATTTGTGTTTGACCAAACCTTTTAGAATGTGCTTTTAAGTATCAAATTACGAATAAGGACATGAATAGATTTACTTAATAGTTAATATTATAAGTAAATAAATAATCTTAAAATTTTGTTATTACATGCAATAATTAAATTCTTTTATTTTATTTAAGTAAAATATGAAAATAAAATTTTAATTATTTTAATATAAGTTAAATATAATAAAAATCATTCAACAAATATAAAATCATTCACCCTTAAAAGTTACTATATATTAGAAAGATATCCTAAAAATAATAAAAAAATATTTATACATTAATATCCTAAGTATTAGGTTTAACGGTTATTTTGGTATATACTATATTTTGTTAAGAGTATATTTGGTAAGAAGAAAAGCCAAAACTATTTCTGCTTATGCTTTTGGGAAGAAGCTATTTTTTTCTACTTCTCAGAAACTGTTTCTGCTTCTGCTTTTTTTTTATTCTCAAAAAATATTTATGCTTCTTCCCAAAAGCACTTTTCCCCCAAAAAAAAAAAAACTTGGCCAAATACCTAAAGTTAGGGGGAAAAAGTGCTTTTGAGAAAAAAAGCATTTTTGGCCTCTTGAGAAGCCTTATAGCCTGTTTTGCCAAGTTTCTGCCTTTTTTACAAGTATTTTTGTTAAAAGCACTTTTGGTGAGAATTAATTTGAAAAATATTTTTGAGCAACAATTAATATTTGGCCAAGTTTTTAAAAAGTGTTTCTAAGTGTATTTTTCTCAAAAGCGCTTTTAAAAAGTAATTTTGGGAAAAAACTACTTTTTTCTTGCTTCTGCTTCTACTCAAAAATACCTTTTTTTCTTTTAAAAGTTTGGCCAAACACTTTAATTTTGAAAAAAAAAATAATTTTTTTGAAGAAGAAAAAAGTGCTTCTGGTCCTGGAGAAGCTTGGCCAAACATGCTATAACTATTATTAGATTGTAGTGTAGTATTTTTCCAATTCGAATACAAAATATTATGTGATTAACTCCCTCCTACCATATTATATGATGATATTTGACTAGGTATAGTGCATAAGAAAGAAGGAAAGAAAGAAAGAAAGAATATTAAAATCTGCAATCTAAAACAAATCATGAATATTTGTATGTCTAGAATTCTCTCGTTATGTTTTTAAATATAAAACGATATCACATAAATTGAGACAAATAAAATAAATTTTTATATATACCCTTCAAGAAATTTAAGAAAGAGTTTCGCATTCTTAGTAGGTCAGTATATACCGAGATAATGGTAATGTTTGGAATTGGCAAAAATGTCGCCCAAAATAAAAGTATCAAATTAATTAGGGCCGTGCAAAATTTGATAAATACCGAATTACTGTATCAAAATCGAAAATTTCGGTATTCGATATTTGGTTTAAGTTTTTAAAAACAATTAGTATTAGGTATGGTATTTGGTATTTTAAAATGAAATACCGAAATACCAATACCATACCGAAATATATATTATACTATTATACAATACATATTTTATTAATTATAACATAAATATAAGAAATCTAAAATTTTACTTTCCTTTATTCTTTAAATTCATCAATTAACTCTAAGCAAGTAACAAGACATTTCTCTAAGTTTTCTCTCTCTAGGTTGGTATTTGCTGGTTTTGGACAAAACTTTTGTCAACAAACGTTTTTAGTTTTGTACTTTTGAGTACTTTAATTAAGAATATTACCGTTTATGACTCTATGCACTAGTTAGTATTCAAACCGAATAAACTGAAGTTACCGAACCGAATAAAAATGTGACAGAGGCAGTAATCATACTATAATGCCAATATTGGTTTGTTCAGTTTTCTACCTACTTCAGTCCCATATTGCCAAATGACAAAATAAGAATATGATCTTCTTTATCATTTTTGTATATACACTGATATATTTACCTAGGCACTATTATCAATGTATTTTAACTTATTTATTATAGTGGGTTAATAATTATTTTTACCTAGTTACTAATTAATGTTATCATGAAGAATTATTTTTTGACTATGTATAAGTTTAATTATATTACATAAATACTAAATTGTTGGTGCATAAAATTTAAATTCGGAGTAGTAATTTACAAATTCGGAAATAAGAAATGATGTGAGTGTATATATTGAAATAATGATAATCTTTGGAAATGGCAAAAATAACGCTCAAAATAAAATATTATTTGATACAATTGTGGGATAGATAAGGATATCTCAAGGCCGGGTTATACTCTTAGATTAACTATCTCACTTTCTAAAAGTATGATATTAAATTCAAATGTTAAAAAATATCATTCTTTGAAAGAAATCTAATGAGAAAATAATGAACGTAAAAAAATATGTTCTTTGGTTATTTGAAATATGTTTTAAATGGAGTAAAAGATTGAAATAAGAAAAATGTGACAAATGCAGTTATACTTCAATGTCTTTAATTAGTTTGTTGAATTCCCTACCTACTTCAGTTACATATTGTCAAACGGCAAACTAAGGAGTAACGACAAGGAAAATGTCCAACAGGAAACTGTTCACTGGTCCTTATAGCAGTAATTGTCGGAACAAAGCGAAAAAGCAATGGAGAATTCGTAATGAGATGGTCGAAACCTATTACCTTTAATTAAAAATTTCTGTGTTT
The DNA here is from genome assembly GCF_000715075.1 of Nicotiana tabacum. NCBI lineage: Eukaryota > Viridiplantae > Streptophyta > Magnoliopsida > Solanales > Solanaceae > Nicotiana > Nicotiana tabacum. The sequence continues at coordinate 90,238,872 of NC_134083.1, forward strand.
GAGTCAACAAAATAAAAAAAAATTCACCACTTTTTTTTAAGGACCTACCTAATGCGTATTTGAATTAATTAGGTTTTAAATATCGGATGACTTTAAAAAAGGAAAATTGACATCGGATGACAACATATAATATGAATTTGACAAATTTTTGGCCTTAAATTACTTTTGGCAAAGACAGCCCAAAATAATTGGCATTGTGTAACCAAATTCTAGAAAACCTTACTTCCCTATTTATATTCTCTCATGACTCAATTGCATCTTCCCTAAAAATAGCACCAAATCCTAACCTCCTTCGCCTACTGCAATTTCAAAAACACTCTCTGCCTCGTCACTTTTTTAATCTGTTATGAACTTGAGATCAGGGGTGTCAATGGATATTTAAAAACTGACTAAATCGACCGAACCGTACCGTCCCGAATCGATTTTTAGGTTTCTTTTAATAAAACTGCAGGTTTTTATATAAATCTATAACCGTACCGATAATTAGGGTTGATTTTTTATTTATGAAAATAAACCGAAAAAATACCGAACCGTACCGAATAAATTTATAATATCAAAAATATATTAATATATTAAGTTTAAAAATAATTAAGTATTAAATTTTTTCTTGGGTCTTGGAATTATGAAACAGTTATGAGCCAACAAGTAATTAAACTGAAAATCCTTATTTTCAAACCTATTATGTTACTTCTATTGAAACTAAATTATTACCATCATATTCACTAGCAAAAGACACAAGGTATTGTAGCGATTTACAATGTATTGAATATGTTTCCTATCGTATGATTCGGATTTATTTTTTTGAATATTTAATCTTATATAAACTTTATACTTGAGTCCGAGTTTGGTTAATATCTTTCGTATTTGCTTAGTGTCTTTTATACTATAGTAGAATAGTTGATGAATCTATACTCTAGCCATCTTTCATGTTTTCTTAATTCATCACCTTTTAAACTGTAAAAATGTCTAGAGAGTTTTGCCAAGTCTTATAAAAGTATGTATGTAATTGCATTCTACTTCTACTAGTGACTTTTACATAACATTTAAAAAAATTACCGAAAAGTAACCGAACCGTACCGATACCGAAGAGAAACCGACATGATCGGGACGGTTTTGAAAAGTCTAATTTTGGTTATATATAATAGAATAACCGAAAAATTAATATAGTATAAATTTTATAAAATAATCGGCCGAACAAAACCATTGACTCCCCTACTTGAGATCATTATTGAGAAGACAAATCAAATTGTAAACAAACAAAATGCAGAAATATACTTTTTTTGTTATTAAAAAATGCAGATATGTACTTACACGTAGCAGCACATGTATCATACATTTTGGGTCAATGCATTTTGATTGATGGATTCATCCTTATTTTTTTTCCTTTCCTTTTTTCTTTTGTTTTTTGATTGAAAAATAGTTATAATTCTCATATTGTATATTAATGTATTTCTAGCATCTATATTTGTTCATATCCATAAGAAATTATGTATTATACACTGAGATATACAAAGAAGAAAAGTAAAGTTTTGATAAATATTTTGATATACACAAAAAAGAAAAATAAAATTATGATATATATTTTAGTATACACATTATTTGATGTGTTATACATTGTGATATACAAATAATATAATTATTTTTTGTTATACACTTGGATATGTATTGATATAGAGACAACAATAAAAATTTAAAAAAATATATTTATAATCTCATATTTTAGATATACAAAGAAGAAAAATAAAATTTTAATATACACAAAGATGTAAAATAAAATTGTGATATATATCTTGATATACACATTATTGTTGTGATATATATTTATTGGCTACTTGATATTAATATTTATAATTAGGGCATGTTAATTATATGGGTACATTGTCACGCCATGCCAAAATCCTTTTTTTAAAAAAAATATAAAAGCAGTGCACGGATGGTAGAGAAGTTAGTAGGCAGGCACCAAATTATAAGACGCGTCTGATTTTCTCAACTACCATTCTATCAACATTTAATGTGCATGTCTATAACTGTGCCTTCACTATCTCAATAAATAAATAGTTCAATCCTCAAACTGCATAAAACAGGTGGATATAACGTACCCCCACTTCCAAATTTAACCACAACCTAATATTATGTCATGTTCCCCAGGATATTTTACCAAAATGGTCAAAATTGGCTTGAAAGAGTTTCAAGAATATAATAATATATAGGGGCTCAAAAAGAAAACTAAATTAATTAAGTCGATTTTCTAAATATTTAAACCAAACAAAACCAAAGATAATATACAAATTTATCAGTTTCGATTTTATTGGTTTTAATTTGCGATTGGGTCGATTTGGAGGTTTGTCGGTTTATATAATATACCGTTTTAAACACTAAAATCAGAAAGAGTTTTGTGAGCCAAGAGCTTAAGATCTTATGTGTCGCGTGGAACAAAGAAGAAGATTAGATTAATGAAAAAGTTAATGGAAGCTGAAGAGATAAAGAAGGAAATGGAAGAGAGAAAAAGAAGTATAAACAAGTTGGACAAACAAAAATATAAAATCACCATGTTTATTATTGATAGAAAAGAAAAACGAACTACTTTAGAGGCAACAATTAAGATAAGATAAAATAGAAAAGAATAAAAGAACGAGAAAAGAGGTCAACCTCAAGGGTACGAGAAAAGATAAGATAAGCACTTGAATCATGCATTTGGTGGTCAACCTCAAGGGTACATATAGAATTTTAAATTATGTATATATATTGTGCCGGTTTTTTTCATTTTATTTGTTTTAATTCAACCAAACCGACCAAATATTTATGATCCTTTTAAATTTAACACCGAACCAAAAGAAAGATAAGTTTATAAAATCCGTTTGGTTGGGTTTTCAGTTTGGTGTTTTTCCATTTTTTAAAACACCCATAAATCAATATGGTCGATGCACTTTCCATATTATTTCAGTTTTGTGTGATTTTACTCCTCACGGGAGCATGCATGTAAAAGTCTGGTTAATCTTAAAAAAGAATTATTTGTTCCGTTACTTTTAGGATTTAGGGCTAAGGGTGTGTTTGGTACGAAAGATTTCTAATTTTTTCATATTTGGTTGGCTTAAATATTTTGGAAAATATTTTCCTTATGAGCTCATTTTCCTCCAATTGGAGAAAAATATTTTCCTTATCCGAAAAAGTGAAAACATTTTCCAAAACTCCTTCTACCTTCCCCACCCTCACTCACCCACCCCACACCCTCACATCCACCCACCTAACCTCATCCCATGCCTACCCACCCCACCCCCTCTCTCCAAAAAGGTTTTTTTTTTCCGTCACCACTCACCCTGCTATCCTCTCGTAAAATTCAAATTTCTGTTTTTTCGTTTTTCTGCACCCCACCCCCATCCCACTGCCCCCACCCCGCACAAAAAAAAGTTTTTTTTTACTTTTTTTTCTGCACCACCCACCCCCACCCCGCACAAAAAAAGTTTTTTTTTTACTTTTTTTTGTAATTACAAATTTTTATTTTTTCGTTTTTCTGCACCCCCCTCCCCCCTCGAGAAAAAAAATATTTTTTTTATATATTTTCATTTTTAGTTTTTTCATCTTTCGGTTTACAGGTTCGAAATTTTACAAGTTCCAAAGTTATGAGTTCGGAGGTTTATGTGTTTGGAAGTTTACGGGTTTAGAAATTATAAAGTTTATGGGTTCGAAATTTTGCGGTTTCGAAAGTTTAGCGGTTCAGAAGTTTATGAAATTTGTGGGTTCGAAAGGTTGTTGGTTCGAAAGTTTATGACTTCATGTTTATTGTATCTAAATTATTTATGAATACTCTTGAGAAGTTATTTTCCTTAATTTGCGTACCAAACACCGGAAAATGAATAAGATTACTACTTGTTTTTGTTTTCCAAAAAAATATTTTCCACGGAAAATATTTTTCGTTATACCAAACACACCCTAAAAGTGTCCACTTTTTATATACATTAAGGACAATTTCTCTTCAAGTGGTATATATCATGGATTAAAATAGCCCAACTTCTATAAATTAAAGACCATTTTCTGTAAAACGTACCTTGGCTCATTCGTTTATGAATGACGAATCGAATGAAAATTGAATGGGTAAAGGAATACAATGTTGTGTGATGTACCTAACATCTAATCTTTGTGGCAGGGTAAGGAAACTTTGCTAGCCCGAAGTTAATACTCCCTCCGTCCCATATTACTCGTCCACTTTCCCTTTTACACGCCCCTTAGTGGTCCTAGATTTTTTTACAGTTATGATATACTGTGTCGCTTTGGTAAAGTGACTAGCAATATTAGGCAGCCAAGAGAGGCATTGGGCGATTATAAATAGTTGCAACATACAAAGTTAGCTTTCTTTTAACATACACCGTTCTCTCTCTCTTTCAAATATCAGATACACAGTAAACTTTTTTATTTAGCAACACAACATGGAGAGGATGGCTCTTTGCTAGTGACTTCAAGTTTACTGTATTGCTGGTTGTTTAAAACTTGAAGGATAGCTAACAAAGTCATTGCTGTAGCTATTAGAGCCATCCCCTACATGTTGTGTTACGAAACAAAATGTTTAATATGTATATGATATTTGAAAGAGAGCAGGAGAACGGACAGTGTATGCTAAAAGACAGCTAACTTATTGATTCCTCTCTTTGTAGGTGGCAAAGTAATTATAATCGCCCATTGCCTCTCTTGGCTGGGCTTGGGAGATTAGTGGGAATGCTGATAGTATGTGGACTAGGAGAGGTAACTGTATTAGGCAAATAACTAGAGAGGTGTTACGGGTCTGTGATGACCCAAAAGGTCATCTTATGTTTTAGAACTCGAATCTGCGCTCTTAAGCCTTAAAAATCTCATTTTTTACCCTCCTCGATTTGCGTGCGCAATCCGGGCAGATTTTCGGAAAGCTTTTATATTGAAAACTAATGAAAATAAGAATTTTTGCCTTAAAAGTTGATTTTAGTTGATTTCGGTCAACTCTTTTGGTAAACTAGCCCGGATTCATATTTTGACGATCCTGGTGGGTCCGTGTCGAATTATGGGACCTGCGCGTATGCCCGAAATCGAATTCGGAGGTCCCTAACTCAAGTTATGAATTTTTGATAAAAATTAAAATTTTGAAAATTATTTGTTTTTAAGAATTGATTGATATTTGGCATTGTTAATATCAGGTCCGTATTTTGGTTCCGGAGCCCGGTACAGGTTCATTATGATATTTAAGACCTGTCTGTGAAATTTGGTGAGAAACGGAGTTGATTTGACGTGATTCGGACATCCAGTTGAGAAAATAGAAATTTTAAAGTGTTCTTGAGAATTTCATTTGATTTGGTGCTAAATTCGTAGTTCTATGTGTTATTTTGGCGATTTGATCGCGCGAGCAAGTTCGTATGATATTTTTAGACTTGTGTGCATGTTTGGTTTGGAGCCCCGAGGGCTCGGATGAGTTTCGGATAGGCCACGGAATGTTTTGGACTTTGAAAATCTGGTATTTTGCTGCAGCAGGTGTTCTGGCATGTCCTTCTTCGCGTTCGTGAAGGTCCTCTCGCGAACGCGAAGAGTAAACTGATGAGGCAGGGATTTCTTCTTCGCGAACGCGAAGGCTTGGTCGCGAACGCGAAGCGATGGGGGCATTACCCTTCGCGAACGCGACAAGCCCATCGTGAACGCGTAGTGTTAGGCATTTGGGGAGGGGGAGTCAGTCGTTCCTTCATCGCGAACGCGAGCAGTGCCTCGTGAACGCGAAGGCCAGGGAGGAGTAACCATCGCGAACGCGAGCTAGGTCTCGCGAACGCGAAGGCTTGGCAGCCAGTACCCTTCGCGAACGCGACAGTGCTCTCGCGAACGCGAAGGCTTGGCAGCCAGTACCATTCGCGAACGCGACAGTGCTCTCGCGAACGCGATGAACATTGTCGCCCAGCACTTAACAAAATCCAAAAACGGGATTTTAGCCAAAAATTCATTTTCTCAAAAACCTAAACCTCAAGGGGCGATTTTTCAAAGACCAATTCTTTCCCAAATCATAGGTAAGTGATTTTAAACCATTTTCTTTCAATTACCCATTACATTTTATGAATTATCAACCTAAAATCTAGAGTTTTCATGGTAGAATTAGGGGTCAGGGTAGAAATTAGGGATTTCGGAAATTTGAGGATTTAGACCTCAATTTGAGGTCGGATTCCAAAACTAATTATATATTCGGGCTCGGGGTGAATGAGTAAAAGGATTTTGGTCCGAACCTCGGGTTTTAACCAAGCGGGCCCGGGGTCGATTTTTTAACTTTTTGGAGGAAAATTTTGGGAATTTAATTTATGCAACATAATTGATTTCTTAAGTAATATTTGATATTATTGAGTCATTTTTGAATAGATAAGAGTAGTTTGGAGGTGAGTTAAGAAGAAAAAGCTGTGATTGAGAATTAAGTGGCATTCGGAGCGAGGTAAGTATTATGTCTAATCCTGACTTGAGGGAATTAGGAACCTTAGATTACTTGCTAAGTGAAATTCATGTGAGCGATGTATATGTGAGGTGACGAGTACTTATGCACCGCCAATTTACCTGTTTTTTCATGTTTCTCAGTTTTTCTTATATTGTCTCATTCCTATGCCTAATTGCTTTGTGTTAAACTAGTGTTATTCAATTTATCGTTTTTATCATGTTTATGAATTTTCTGGTGATAATTGAGTTTTTATTTCAAAGTTGAGATTGATGTTATGGAACCAAATGTTGAAGTAAGGTTTGTACTTGTTATTCTATCTCCCTATTGATATTTATGCATTGCATTATGGTAAGGGAGAGTGTTAATGCACGAAGGGTGATGTCGTGCCTTATTGTGAGTGTTAATGCACGAAGGGTGATGCCGTGCCATATTTTGAGTGCTAATGCACGAAGGGTGATGTCGTGCCATATTGTGAGTGTTAATGCACGAAGGGTGATGTCGTGCCATGATATGAGAGTTAATGCACGAAGGGTGATGCCGTGCCATTTCTATTTATTTTATGGTGAGATTGAGAGTAAAAGCACGAAGGGTGATGTCGTGCATTTTTTCTTACTGTATTCACTATTCCTGTTGATTCATGGTATATTGACTGTATCGGTGATCATTCTGTTGTAGTTCTTTATCTTGTATTCCCCTCAGTATGTTCCCCTCCCGACATTTCCGGTTTAGTTCTTCATTTATGTTATTTGTATATATACATTGTTAAATTATACAGGTTGATTTGTAGGTGCCTTGCCTTAGCCTCGTCACTACTTCGTCGAGGTTAGGCTCGATACTTACCAGTATATGGGGTCGGTTGTACTGATACTGCACTCTGCACTTTCTGTGCAGACTTTGATACCGGCTCAGGTTGATCGAGATTTTACTATCGGTCCGCTGTTCGGAGACTCAAAGAGATCTGTCGGCGTTCACAAACCTTGAAGTCCCCGTCTATTTTTTATGTCACTGTTGTTTTCTTTCATTCAGACAGTTGTATTTTTTCTAGACTATTACTTGTAAATTCTACAATGCTCGTGAATTGTGACTCCAAATACGGGTGGTAGTAATTAATACAGTTTTATAAAATTTTGCCCCTTTTATATTTCATCTTAGTTAATTATTGTTATTTACTGAATGGAAATAAGGAATTGGTTTAACGATTTTCTAACGTTAGCTTGCCTAGCAAGTGAAATGTTAGGCGCCATCACGGTCCCGTCGGTGGGAAATTTTGGGTCGTGACAGTTAGTATCAGAGTACTAGGTTACATAGGTATCACGAGTCATGAGCAAACTTAGTAGAGTCTGAAGGATCGGTGCGGAGATGTCTGTACTTATCTCTCAGAGGCTATGAAGTTTAGGAACAATATCACTTCTTTCATTCCTTATCGTGCGGCATTGATTTTTGCTTGAAACCTATATCTCGTATTCCTTTGTATCCACTTGTGTATGACATTGCGCACTCGGTATCAGTTGTGCGTCGACAGTTCGTGATGCCGCAGATGAACTACGAGGGAGCTAGAGATGCTTAAACAATGCCTCAACATGTGATTCCGACTGAAGATGCAGACGTATAAATAGATCGCCCAGTGAATAATGTGGGGGTGTAATGTACCTTGGCATCTGGTTGATTTATACGAGTTGTGAAGGTTAGCATTGTGGACCATCGGACGTGGTGAACTATGACTTCGCGCCGAGTGGGGGAGTCCACTATCGATGAATGGATTGCGAGTCATGTGTTACATCAGTTTTGGCCTGAAATGTATACATGTGGTACTGAAAGGTTCCCCTAAAATTTGCATGTGTTTAAGGCCTGATATTTTGTAGAGGATAAGATTGGGACTTGCGGTATGTCCGCCTCCGTAATAATCTTATACTTCAGTACCAAAGGAGTTAGAGAAACAACATTAAATTTACAGAAGGTCTACTCAGCGTGGACGTCATGGTTGTGGATTTTGGGATGCTTCGGAGGAAGTACAGTGGTTGACGAGATTCTGGACTATGTGGTTTGTGCCAAGATTTGTCTGTATGGAGCTCTACTTTTGTGATCGTTATGTATAAATAGGGGTAAGGGTTACCTCTGAGAAGAATCGAAGAGTATGTTAAGAAATGGGTCAGCTCAACAGTGTTGAGACAGCATAACAAAAGAAGAAATTGGCCTTGGGAGAGATAATTCTCCATAGGTGTCCGTGGCAAGCCTATGAAGAGGGCAGACCAGTCAATACAACACCGCCCACTTGGCTCGGTTCTCAGAAATACTTTTGAAAGAGTTTATTTCCTGGACTCTCCGTAATGCATGGCGCATAGGGTTTGAACGATTGCGTCAGGTCACCATGACGGTGTCATAATATGCCATCGGGTTCAATAAGTTAGCCCGTCATATTCCTACTTTGCTTCCTGCAGCCAGAGAGCGAGTCCACAGACTCATTAAAGGACTTAATTATGATCGTAAAATTTTGTATGACTCGGGAGCTTCAGGCTGATACTTCATTTCCGCTAGTAGTATAAATTTCCAAGTTATTAGAACGTGTTCGGGGTGAGGAAAAAGAAAACTAAGGAGAACAAGACGTCTCGAGGTTTTGGGGGATTCAGTGAATTCTACTTTGCGAGTATAAATCATTATGGCGGGGGCTCGGGTAGTCAGCCAGCCCAGTTCGCACATCGGATTAATCGAGGTGCTACAGTAAGTTCTTTTAATGCACCACTGACATGAGTTTCCTACAATGGTTATTCAAGTTATCTGGCACAGACTCAATATGAGCAGCCAAACCCGCAAATGGGTTGTTATGAATACGGCGATACTAGACACATCATGAGAAAAATTATCCCAAACTTGGGAGAGGCATATTTCATCAAAGCACTTAGGCTACGTGCCTCAAATCAGTTACTACACCACCCACACGATCAGTTAAGGGTAGAGGACATGCGGGTAGAAGGCGTCCTAGAGGTGGAGACCCACCCGTTGTTATATTTGTTTTATGGTATGGTGGAGGTCGTTACATCAGATGGTGTCGTTATAGGTACGACCTCGATTTAAAATAAAGGAATAATTTCCTTAACTTGATTAGGTTCTGAGTATCAAGACGATTCCTCCTATTGTGCTCCACTTATGAGTGAGCTTCGTAATTCTATAATCTACTTATGTGTTTACTTCTGTTGGGAGGTTTTATGGAGATAACTACACCTATCATTCCATGATGGACTCTAATAAGATCTGTGAGGCTAAAGGTGCCTTTCTGGTACTTATTTCGATATGTTTTGATGTATTTCCGTATAATTAATTACAAATTGTGCATTATATACCCTACCGGTGTGGGGTTCATTATGTGTTGTGATTTTGTTTAATGAAAGGTATTTAAAAGGAGAAAATGGAAAGTTTCGATTGGCAAGATGTGCATATTACTTGTGATTCAAAACTGAGGCCGAGGTCCTCGTATTTTAAAATAAATTGATATGTTTAAACCTGGCTATAAGCTGCAGTGGAAATTATATAAGGACGAGATCCTTGTGATAAAAAAAATTCTTGTGTTTAAATTCTTCCTTGTGAAATTAAATTTGTACGATAGTACTAATAGGGAGTCATGCCTGCTAGGCTTATTTATAAATATTTGTATGAAATTCCCTGTGCATACTTGCCAAATTCGTGTTGTAATATTGAGTTGTAACCTACGAGGTAGGTGCTCGCCCAGGTGGCGTTAAATGTGACTCGTTAATTCGGGTAAATAATTATGAGGTCTTCATGCCTCGCATCTCGTTATTAGTATTGTGAAGGTTTGAAACGAGATTTTTGTTAATATGAAGTTAATTGATGATTCTGTAATTGATTATGAACAACTATTAAGACCAGATTGACCCAGAAGGGTGCCCCATTTAGATGGTCAGACGAGTGTGAGTTGAGCTTTCAGAAGCTCAAGAACGCTTTGGCTACAACGCTAGTGTTGGTATTACCCACAGGTTCAGGATCATATACGGTATATTGTGACGCCTCTCACATTGGGCTTGGTGCAGTATTAATGCAAGATGGCAAGGTAATTGCATATGCGTCGCGGCAATTGAAAGTTCACGAGAAGAATTATCCTATTCATGACTTAGAACTGGCAGCCATTGTTCATGCGCTAAAGATTTGGAGGCATTACCTCTACGGTGTCTCGTGTGAGGTATTTACTGATCATCGGTGCCTTCAATATCTGTTCAAACAAAAAGATCTTAATTTGAGGCAGAGAAGATGGTTGGAGTTGTTGAAAGACTATGATATCACCATTTTGTATCACCCCGGAAAGGACAATGTGGTGGCCGATGCTTTGAGTAGAAAGGCTGTGAGTATGGACAGTCTTGCATATATTCCGGTTGGTGAGAGGACATTAGCTGCATATGTTTAGACTTTGGCTAACCAATTCGTGAGGTTAGATATTTCAGAACCCAGTCGAGTTCTAGCTTGCACAGTCACTCGGTCTTCTTTATATGAGCGCATCAGAGAGAGGCAGTATGATGATCCTCGTTTACTTGTCCTTAAGGACATGGTGCAACACAGTGATGCCAAACATGTTGTTGTGGGGGAAGATGGAGTTCTGCGAATGCAGGGTCGAATTTGTGTGCCTAATGTGGATGGGCTTCGTGAATTAATTCTTGAAGAGACACACAGTTCTAGGTATTCTATTCATCCAGGTATTGCCAAAATGTATCAAGATTTGCGGCAACATGATTGGTGGAGGAGAATGAAAAAAAAAGGATATAGTTGCATATGTAGCTCGGTGTCTGAATTGTCAGCAAGTTAAGTACGAGCACCAGAGACCTAGTAGGTTGCTTGAGAAGTTAGAAATTCCTAAATGGAAATGGGAGCGTATCACTATGGATTTTGTTGTTGGACTCCCACGGACTCAGAGAAAATTTGATGTAGTTTGGGGTCATTGTGGACAGGTTGACCAAGTCAGCACATTTCATTCCAGTGGCGCTACCTATTCTTCAAAAATGTTAGCTGAAATTTACATTCGTGAGATTGTCCGCCTTCACGGGGTGCCCATGTCTATTATTTCAGATTGAAGTACGCAGTTTACCTCGCACTTTTGGAGGGCAGTACAGCGTGAGTTGGGTACGCAGGTTGAGTTGAGCACAACATTCCATCCTCAGACGGACGGACAGTCCGAGCATACTATTCAGATCTTGGAGTATATGCTTCGCGCCTGTGTTATTGACTTTGGAGGTTCTTGGGATTAGTTCTTGCCGTTAGAGGAGTTTGCCTACAATAACAGCTACCATTCGAGCATTCAGATGGCTCCATATGAGGCATTATACGAAAGGCGATGTCGTTCGCCAGTTGGCTAGTTTGAACCGGGAGAGGCTCAGTTATTGGGTACCGATTTGGTACAAAATGCCTTGGATAAGGTCAAGATTGTTCAGGATCGACTTCGCACAGCTCAGTTTAGGCAAAGAGTTATGCCGATCGTAAAGTTCATGATATTGCATTCATGGTTGAAGAAAGAATATTTCTTCGGGTATCGCCCATGAAGGGTGTTATGAGAGTTGGGAAGAAGGGCAAGTTGAGCCCTAGGTATATCGGGCCATTTGAGATCCTCGAGAGAGTGGGGGAGGTAGCTTATAGACTTGCGTTGCCTCCAGGGTTATCCTCAGTTCATCTGGTATTCCATGTGTCTATGCTCCGGAAATATCATGGTGACCCGTCCCCCGTGTTAGATTTCAGCTCTATCCAGTTGGACAAAGATTTGACTTACGAGGAGGAGCCGGTGGCAATTCTAGCCCAGCAAGTTCGCCAGTTGAGATCAAAGAGTTATCCTTCAGTTCGAGTGCAGTGGAGAGGTCAGCCTATTGAGGCAGCTACTTGGGAGTCTGAGTTCGATATGCGGAGTAGATATTCCCACCTTTTCACCAGCCTAGGTACTTTTCTATGTCCGTTCGAGGACGAACGGTTGTTTTAGAGGTGGAGAATGTGATGACCCAAAAGGTCATCTTATATTTTAGAACTCGAATCTATGCTCTTAAGCCTTAGAAATCTTATTTTTTACCCTCATCGATTTGCGTACGCAGTCCGGACAGGTTTCCGAAAAGCTTTTATGTTGAAAACTAATAAAAATAAGAATTTTTGCCTTAAAAGTTGATTTTAGTTGACTTCGGCCAATATTTTTGGTAAACGAGCCCGAATCCATATTTTAACGGTCTCGGTGGGTCCGTGTCGAATTATGGGACCTGGGCGTATGCCCGGAATCGAATTCGGAGGTCCCTAGCTCAAGTTATGAATTTTTGATGAAAATTATAAGTTTGAAAATTATTTGTTTTTAAGAATTGATTGATATTTGGCATTGTTGGTATCGGGTGCGTATTTTGATTTCGGATCCCGGTATAGGTTTATTATGATATTTAAGACCTGTCTGTGAAATTTAGTGAGAAACGGAGTTGATTTGACGTGATTCAGACGTCCAGTTGAGAAATAGAAATTTTAAAGTGTTCTTGAGAATTTCATTTGATTTGGTGCTAAATTCGTAGTTCTAGGTGTTATTTTGGCGATTTGGTCGCGCGAGCAAGTTCATATGATATTTTTAGACTTGTGTGCATGTTTAGTTTGGAGCCCCGAGGGCTCGGGTGAGTTTCGGATAGGCAACGGGATGTTTTGGACATTAAAAATCTGATATTTTGCATCAGCAGGTGTTCTGGCATGTCCTTCTTTGTGTTCGCGAAGTTCCTCTCGCGAACGCGAAGAGTAAACTAATGAGGCAGGGATTTCTTCTTCCCGAATGCGAAGCGATGAGGGCGTTACCCTTCGCGAACGCGACAAACCCATCGTGAACGCGTAATGTTAGGCATTGGGGAGGGGGAGTCAGTCGTTCCTTCATCGCGAACGTGAGCAGTGCCTCGCGAACACGAGCAGTGCCTCGGGGGGAGTAACCATCGTGAACGCGAGCTGGGTCTCGCAAAAGCGAAGGCTTGGCAGCCAGTACCCTTCGCGAATGTGATGAACACTGTCGCCCAACACTTAACAGAATCCAAAAACGGGATTTTAGCCAAAAATTCATTTTCTCAAAAACCTAAACCTCAAGGGGCGATTTTTCAAAGACCAATTCTTCCCCAAATCATAGGTAAGTGATTTTAAACTATTTTCTTTCAATTACCCATTACATTTTATGAATTATCAACCTAAAATCTAGAGTTTTCATGTTAGAATTAGGGGTTAGGGTAGAAAATAGGGATTTCGGAAATTTAAGGATTTAGACCTTAATTTGAGGTCAGATTCCTAAACTAATTACATATTCGGGCTCGGGGGTGAATGGGTAAAAGGATTTTGGTCCAAACCTCGGGTTTTGACCAAGCGGGCCCATGGTTGATTTTTTAACTTTTTGGAGAAAAATTTTGGGAATTTAATTTATGCAATATAATTGATTTCTTAAGCGATATTTGATATTATTGAGTCATTTTTGAATAGATAAGAGTGGTTTGGAGGTGAATTTTAAAGAAAAAGCTGTGATTGAGAATTAAGTGGCCTTCGGAGCGAGGTAAGTGTTGTGTCTAACCCTGACTTGAGGGAATTAGGAACCTTAGATTACTTGCTAAGTGAAATTCATGTGAGCGGTGTCTATGTGAGGTGACGAATACTTATGCGCCGCCAATTTATCTGTTTTTTCATGTTTCTCAGTTTTTCTTATATTGTCTCATTCCTATTCCTAATTGCTATGTGTTAAACTAGTGTTGTTCAATTTATCGTTCTTATCATGTTTACGGATTTTCTGGTGATAATTGAGTTTTTATTTCAAAGTTGAGATTGATGTTATGGAACCAAATGTTGAAGTAAGGTTTGTACTTGTTATTCTATCTCCCTATTGATATTTATGCATTGCATTATTGTAAGGGAGAGTGTTAATGCACGAAGGGTGATGTCGTGCCATATTGTGAGTGCTAATGCACGAAGGGTGATGACGTGCCCTATTGTGAGTGTTAATGCACAAAGTATGATGCCGTGCCATGATATGAGAGTTAATACACGAAGGGTGATGCCGTGCCGTTTCTATTTATTTTATGGTGAGATTGAGAGTAAAAGCACGAAGGGTGATGTCGTGCATTTTTCCTTACTGTATTCACTATTCCTGTTGATTCATGGTATATTGACTGCTCCGGTGATCATTCTGTTGTAGTTCTTTATCTTGTATTCCCCTCAATATGTTCCCCTCCCGATATTTCCTGTTTAGTTCTTCATTTCTGTTATTTATATATACATTGTTAAATTGTACAGGTTGATTTGTAGGTGCCTTGCCTTAGCCTCGTCACTACTTCGTCGAGGTTAGGCTCGACACTTACCAGTACATGGGGTCGGTTGTACTGATACTGTACTCTGCACTTTCTGTGCAGACTTTGATACCGGCTCAGGTTGATCGAGATTTTGCTATCGGTCCGCTGTCCGGAGACTCAAGGAGATCTGTCGGCATTCACAGACCTTGAATTCCCCGTCTACTTTTTATGTCACTGTTGTTTTCTTTCATTCAGACAGTTGTATTTTTTTCTAGACTATTACTTGTAGTAAATTCTAGAATGCTCGTGAATTGTGACTCCAGATCCGGGTGGTAGTAATTAATACAGTTTTATAAAATTCCGCCCCCTTTTATATTTCATCTTAGTTAATTATTGTTATTTACTGAATGGAAATAAGGAATTGGTTTAACGATTTTCTAACGTTGGCTTACCTAACAAGTGAAATGTTAGGCGTCATCATGGTCCCGTCGGTGGAAAATTTTGGGTCGTGACAGGGTCTTCAAGAGTAACTTTGATGGTAGAATAGAGAGGTCTAAAGGAAAGTAGAGGCCAAGAAGGCTGCTTTATGAAATTAGTGGAGAGCAAAAACGAGCAGGATAAGAGGACGAATAGGGAAAGGTATAAGACAGCATAAAGTAGGCAAGGATAGCTATTACGGAGGCTAAAACAGCAGCATTTGAACACTTGTATGAAGAACTAAAGTGGAAAGGTGGGGAAAAGAAGTTGTATAGGCTTGCTAAGGCAAGAGAGATGAGGGCTCGTGGCATAAACCAAGTGAGGTGCATTAAAGATAAGGATGACAAAGTATTGGTAGAAGAGGCACACATTAAATGAAGATGGACGACATACTTCTATAAACTCTTAAATGTAGAGGGGGCATGGATATTATGTTGGGTGAATTATAGCACTCCGAGAGCCATCGAGATTTTGGGATTGTAGGTGCATAGAGCTTAAGTAAGCTAAGGGGGCAATTGGAAGATGAGAGGGGGAAGAGTGTCCGGGCCAAATGAGATTCTTATGAAATTTTAGAAGAGCGCAGGGCAAATGGGTATAGAGTGGCTAACTGGATTGTTTAACGTTATTTTTTGGACGACTAAAATGCCTGAATAATAGAGATGGAGTTTGGGATCCCGTTGTACAAGAATAAGGGTTATATTAAATATTTTAATAACTATCGGGGTATCAAACTACTAATTGTCTCACTATAAAAGTTTGGAAGAGGGTGGCAGAGATGTGTCTATTTCCAAGAAGGATTCATGTCGGGATGTTCAACTACGAAAGCCATTCATCTTTTAAGGAGATTGTTAGATCAGTATATGGATAAGAAAAAAGAGTTACATATGGTGTTCATTAACCTAAAAAAATCATACGAGAAAGTCTCAAGGGAAGTTTTATGGAGATGCTTGGAGTCTAGAGGTATACCTGGGGCAAACATTAAGCAATTAAGGACATGCATGATGGAGCCAAGACCCAAGTGAGAGTAGTGGGAGGAGACTCATAACACTTTCTAGTCTAGATGGGGTTGCATCAGGTATCAACTCTTAGCCCATTTTTATTTACCTTGGTGATGAATGAGTTAACACGACATATTCAATGGGAGGTACTATGGTATATATTATTTGCATATGATATAGTACTGATTGATGAGACACCTGGCGAAGTTAACGATAGACTGGAGGTTTGGCGATAGAACCTAGAGTCTAAAGGATTCAGGTTGAGTAAGAATAAAATATAATATATGGAGTACATGTTCAGTGATGCATCACATGAGACGGATGTGGAAGTGAGTATTGATATACAAATCATCCATAAGAGAGGAAGCTTCAAGTATTTTGGTTCAATAATCCAAGAAAATGGGAAGATCACCAATGGTGTCGCATATTGTATTGGAGAGGGATGGATGAAATGGAGGTTCGTATTCGGTATCCTATGTGATAAGAATGTACCACCAAGACTTAAAGATAAGTTCTATTAAGTGGTTGTTAGACCAACTATGTTGTATGAGATAGAGTGTTGGCCAATCTAGAACTCACATGTTCAGAAAATGCAAGTAGCAAAAATAAGGATGCTTAGATAGATGTGGGCATACAAAGAGAGATAAGATTAGAACGAAGATATATGGGGCAAGTTGGGAGTGGCCCCCGTACGTGATGGACAAGATGCAGGAAGTGAGGCTGAGATGGTTCGGACATGTGAATAGGAGGAGCACAAATGCCCCAGTAAAGAGGTGCGAGAGGATGGTAGTGATAGATTTAACTTCTAAGGAAAGGTAGAGGTGGACCGATGAAGAATTGGGGAGGGGTGATTAGACAGGAAATGACACATCTTCAGCTCTCTGAGGCCATGACCCTAGATAGGAGAACTTGAAGGTCGAGAATAAGGGTAGAAGGTTAGTAGGTAGCCGAGCGATTTCTCTCTTTTCAATTGGGAAGCATGGTTCTAGTTTAAACCACCTTAACTACTTCTCTTTTATTTATTAGTATTATTTTAGTATTCTAGTATTATCTAATTTTTCAATTTTATTACTACTATCATTTCTTTTGCTTTGGTTCTCTTTATTATTTTTGCTCGTAATACTTTTCTTTTATTTTCTTCAGTATTTTCATCATAACTTTTTTATTCATGTATTTTTCAAACCTGTTAGGTTTATAAAATTCTTTTTTTGAGTCGATGGTCTATTAGAAATAGTCTCTCTGTCTCACATAAGGTAGAGGTAATGTCTCAGAGGCGGATACAAAATTTAAATTTTATGGGTTCAAACCAATTATATTTTTAAAGTTATGGGTTCATATCTACTATATGTTATAATTTTAGTAATTTTTTACACATAAAGTTATACTCCGCACTGAAAGTACTGGGTTCAGTTGAACCCAGTATCAAAGGGCTGGATCCACCCGTGAATGTCTGCATACACTATATCCTTCCCAGACCCCACCTATGAATGAAAGCACACTGGGTATGTTGTTGTATTGCCTCTCTTGGCTGCTCAATATTGCTAGTGACTTTAGCAGGAGTACCAATATAGATTCGATATCACCAATATAACTAGCCCCCAGTTAACATGCAACAGTCTTTATCTTTTTTATATATACTTGTGAGGTATTGTTCGTGACTTTAGCAAGATACGTGGTTGTTGCAGGAATTTGGTAGCAAAGTTACTCCGCATGAGGTTTGATGCACCTGCGCCATTTCAGCTCAAATAACAAAAGTAAGCTAAGTTTTGAACGAAAGAAGAACTTGTGGGCTATCAAATACGTTAAATGATTCTTCATCTCTTTTAACTCACAGGATGACAAGTCACTGATTGCATCTCTCTGAGAGGGGAGGAATGGGAGCTAAAACAGACTGTCGTTTATTCCAAGGGTACACCTGTTAAAACAGCAAAGGGCCAATATTGCCCATGAAACTATACGAAATGCTACAAGGATTAGAAGTTAGCACCCCCCTCCCCCCCAAAAAAAACGTGAGGGTACAAACATCAAGAGTAGGAGTACTCAAAAAGTTAATGTCGTGAGAGCTAAAGTCGCAAAAACAAAAAACAAAAATTGCACATTTTATTGCCAACTTACCACAATATTCCACAAGTAGGGGTAACGTTTGCGTACACACTACCCGAGACACCATAGTGTGGGATAATACTGGGTATGTTGTTACCACAATATTCCAATAAATATGTTCTCATCTTACGATATCCTCTAAAGGATTGTACAACCAGAAGCCGCTCTTTGGACTAATCCATTTTTCTGTTTCCCTTTCCTACTGTAAAAGAATCATTCTGCTTAAAAAATGTAAACGCGACTTATTACAAAAGAATTGCGATCTTCCAGGCTCTGCTCCAACGGGAGATCAAGCTGAGAGGATGAGTTTGAAAAAGAATCGGTGTATCCGCTCTCTAAATTATAACAAAATTCCAGATTTACCATCTCCTGATTGTTAGTTGCTTTCAGTATGTCAGCTCATTCACGGACATCCAATAAAATTGGAACAATACTTGCTTTCACAATGTCAAGGCTTTCCGAAGTTGCAAAAGCCACACTGCTATATGCATTGCGCAAAGTCGGCCTTCCAACAAAAACTTCTGTACCCAAAAATTGATCCAAGATAACAACGACCTCTTTTGCGACAGCATAGACTCAAGAACGGCTTCAGATGAAACCCTTCCAATGATCAAGAATGACTCAAGAGAAGGCCCTTGAACCTGTTGATAATGCATGAGAGAAATATCAGTTGATAATTCCTGAAGTCAGGTTAGAAAAGGGAAGAAGAAGAATTAACCTTAATAGCCGCTCACTTAATCACTTAAACTAAAAGTAGCCTGGGGATGTATAATATATGTGTAATCCATGTATAGTACGTGTATAACCATGTACAATCAGTGTATGATCCATGTGTACCGGCTAAAAAAAGGAAGCAGTGAATTCGGCCGGCTATTTATGTAAAGATCCCGAAGAAGAATCCACAAGATGCTTCATATAGCAAATTCTTTCAAGAGAGGACAAACAATTTGGGAATACATTCATTTACTAGTTTCTTTAAAATCAGCTTTTTTGGTAGTTCTAGTTATGAAGGTGTTGCAACTAATCTGACTGATATATTTCTAAGATGCAATTAAAATGAAACCTTTTGGAAGACAAGGGAGGGATTGCCTAGTGGTTATGATCTATTGATCTTCCACACCTAACGTGGGGATTTCGAGTCACCAAGGAACAAGGTGGAAACATGCCACCATTGGGCTCACAGTTTTGGGTAATGGATTTTACATTATCAAAATAAAAAAAATAAAGAAAAATAAACCTTTTGGAGAAGGGATGAAAGTTTTTTCCTCAATTTGCCGTCTCAGGAAGGTTGACAGTTAACTAAATAAGGGTCGAGAAGTATTGAATTTCTTATTTCAAATAAGTTGGTTTATGAATCCGACAAAAGAAGGTTCTCAGAGTTTGTAAGATTTTCATTCTAGTCTAACCATATTAATAACAGCAAAAATAAACTCGTACCAATGACCCATTAACTGCTCGTAAGCAGTCATTTGTCTTGAGCATTAGAAGAATAACCCGGGGCAATCTCCTCAGTAGTTCAGTGATTTGCGGAAAATATTGAGAAGCATACATCTGCGGAACAACAGAAATAGTTGATAAAAGCAAATGAAATTAGAGAGATTCAGACCTTCAGTGACAGCAGGCACTAGGACATATTAAATAATAAGAGAATACTTGGTGTTTTACAAGGTAAATAAGACTTCTCTGTCACAAATCATTTTCTCTTCCTATCTTTATTTCAACATAGACCCAAAAAGAGAGGAGCACAGACAGGAAGAAGTTACAGGAGTTAAGGTGAATGCACTATAATTTTCACACAAGCATTACATGATACAGTACTATAATGTTATGTTTGCCCCACAAAATTCAGCTAAAGCTAAAATGAATCAGCCTGCATGACAGAAATATCTCTGTAACCCATTTTACTTACCGGCTTTTTTGAAAATATTCCGTGCAGACTATCCAGAAAAAATAAAAAGGAATTAAGGAAAATATTGCATTGCTAGATAATAAAGCTAAGCCGCCAAAGCTAAGGAGAAATAAGAACTCATCCTAGATTCAGGGAGTGCTTATTTTATTTTCTCCCTGAATCTAGGACGAGATTCTTCGGAGATTCATAATCTTAACTAGCTCCATACTGATAGAATAAGTCACCTGCAGTTCTGAACGGTCACTGTCCGTGCCTTTGACAACAAGATGATCAACTGAAGGATCTATCACTTTATTCCATGGCCTCATTGTGAGAATCCCAGCAAACAATGCGTAAAGATCGTCTCCAGCACCCAGCTTTACACAATTTTCCTTTATTCCATTGGCATCAGAATATACCAAAGCCTGCAGTAAATGCCACATTGTAATGTTAATAGAACGAGTAAACCAACGGCTGTATATACAACTTATCAAGGATATGCAATTCACCTTCCACAGTGAAGCATAGTTTATTCTGGTGTTGTAATCAAGTTCTTTGTATAACCCATGGTCCAAAAGTATCAACTGGGGTTTTCTCCTCCCTGTGCAAGATGGATAAATATAGAGAGAAAGAAACTACACAATGTCATCTTCATTGCTCAAGCAGACATTGAATCTTTTTTGGCAACCATTAAAGCTCATCTCAGGACTGATTAAAAGAGTGGAAAGAATATTAAAACGCGTAACTGGAGAGTGGATTCTGAAGAACCACCTTGTCCATTCCTGAGCAAAAGGAGATTTTTGGATCCTAAATTGGATCTGCTCCTAGTCCGAACACTTTCAGGGTGAGGGACAAGGAAACACATGGCATACATGCATGAAAATACGCATTTTTTATGAGATCTTAAAGGGTTTCACTGAAGCAAAGGGACAAAAAGGATACACCCGCATACTAGAGATTTCGAAGGGGAAAAAACAACCAAAGAGGTTAAGAGTTCCTAATCACGATGCTCATAAGCCATTTATACAAGTTGGCATGAGAATTGTGCTCCAAAAAACAAACAGAAAACATCAGGATCAAGTCCTCTTTCACTGATCTTTCATACCATTTTGCATGATCTACTTCGGCCTAAGTAAAGGTAGGGTTTGACAGTTCTGAGGGTACCAGGGATGGATGAGTTGATGGTCCATGTCTTTTCCATAGATTTGTAAATGTTAAATCTTTCATCGTAATGAACAGTTAAGCTCTGTTTGTATCCTAACATGGTGATTGGATTCAAAAAGCTTATAAACAAACTTAAAACCAACTTTTGGGGGGTGAACAACTCAATTTGGTATCACAATTGCTTAAGTTTTGGATATCCGCCCTTGTCCAGACTTTATGGCCGGACAGTTCCTTTCTCCTCTTTTCTTTCCTTACCCTTTTATTCAATTCATATGGCCAACAAAGAGATTCCCTTTTTTGTTTATTGACCAAGTTGCTAGCAAATAGAGATATTCAGTTGATATTTCTCGTGATCTTTTAACCAACATCTACAATGTCTTAAGGCTTCAGTCATAATGTTTCAGAAGTTTATAACTGAAATCCAGATACAGAAGTTTTTCAAAACCAAATCTTTTTAAAATTAAATCCAAATACACACAATTGTTTCCGGAAACCAAATCCAAAATCAATTCTTTCCAAGCAAATCCCTCAACCAAATCCAAATGGGATCATTTTTAGGTTCACATAGTAACTATAGCTTGACCTAGAACAATTGCATTTGCAATTTTGGAGGTGAAGTATCTCCAGTAGGCAGAGTGGTGGGTGGAGATAAGTCCCCCAATACCCATCCATGCCCACCTTATCTCCATCCTTCAAGATGGCTCACATGCATCGTATTGACAAAGCTTTACCTCCCTAACCTATGTGCAGGCAGACACAGCAAACAGCAGTTTATTCACCTTTGAGGTATGGTGCCACAGATATAACCCAAAAACTGCAACCAATTTGCCTCTCTAGACTTTGTGGGACTCAAAACTAAATCTCCTTAAATCCAATAATTTGGAATGAGTTTGAATGGTAAGAAAAATATTAGAAAGAAAATGTAAGACAAGTGCACATAACTTCAATGCATGATACGTTTAAGATATTTCAACATTGGATAATTGAATTACAGACTTTTCATTAAAGCAAAAGGAAAGACAACTTTCAGCAATATCGAACTTAATTTGAAATTCCTTGGATAGACAGAAGGTATAAATACGATCCAACTCCATCAAGAAACATAACAATATTACGAGAGAGATGAAAGGCTTACCAAAAATGCTCCTACGGCTGGAAGGCAAAGGGCGGACTAGCAAGTTTGCAGCATGTGGATCACAATGCACAAAACCATGTTTAAACATCATTTCAGCAAAGGTCTCACTAACCTACATAGGTGGCATAATGAGCTTTTTATAATTACTTCAAATGAAAAGTATGAACTATATCAGAGAAACTGATGTACACCTATTGATTTAATCTTTTCAAAGAATGTCATGAGATAGAGACATCAAAGAAAAATCAACAGAAATTAAACATAATGTTGGATAATGATTAACCAAAAGTAAAGGTCCTCGCGTCAAGTCATGAAATACCCCAGTAAGGTAGTGTTAGTTTATAGATATATATAGTGTAGTCTTGTCCCACATTGGAAGAGGAGCAATATCTCCTTATAGTGTATAGCTATAAATAGGGACCTCTTGTATTGTATTTATCATCCAATATCAATAACATATTTTCTCTCGTGCCTTCTCATATGGTATCAGAGCATTAGTGAGAAAAGATCGTTGTGCGTCATTCTAGCGTTAACCGGGAAGAAAGAACTTAGTCATCGTGTAATTTTTTCGGTGACCTAAGGCTTGTCTAAGTGAAAGTTACTTTCTGTCGGTGTTGTGCTAAAACAACACCACCACGAGGTAGATCACCCTCCGACTACCAACCGCTGAAATTTTATCCGGCAGAAAAGCCGCTACGCTCCTCCACGCGCCGGCAACAACTTTTCCGGCGAGGGTTCCTGCCACTTTCCGGCCATTTTTTCGCGAAGATTCTTCAGGACAGTGTGCTCTCCTCAAAATTCCGAGCCTACCCATCTAATTCAAATCAAATTCCGGCCACTTTTATATTTTTCCGGCATGAACAGTGACCTTTCTGGCCATTTTTTGAAAATATTTCTTCAGGACAGCTTGCTCGCAAAGGAATTCCGAGTCTATCCATCCTGGTTACAACAAATTCCGACAACTTTGGAATTTTCCGGCTAGCTACAGTGTTTCCGGCGCAGAACAATGTTCTGTTTTCCTGCTTTGAACAGTGTTTTTCAAGCTATTTCTTCAGTTTTCTCACAGGAGTTACTTATTTCTACTATTTCAAGTTAACCCTACTACTACAAATTGTAGCGACATGGGAACCGATGCTTTGAATAGTCGGATGGTTTCTTTAGCAGAGTATATTGAGTTCCTTCAGTATAAAGCATGTAAGCAGACATCTTTTGAGATAGCTTCTGTTGTTCAAACAGGTAATAGCGTGACTTGTTTCTCCCAATCTTCATCCTCTGAATCTTGGGTCATTGATTCAGGTGCATCAGATTATATTTCTGGTAACAAATCTCTTTTCACTACTATTTCGTATTCTCAATCTCTTCCAAAAGTCACAATGGCCAATGGGTCTCAAACCATGGCAACTGCAATAGGTCAAGCAAGCCCACTTCCTTCCTTACCTTTAGATTCAGTCATTTATGTTCCCAATAGTCCTTTTAATCTCATAGTTGTTAGTCGCTTAGCCAAATTACTTAAATGCGCTGTTTTATTTCTTGATGACCATGTTTTTATACAGGAACGCAGTACGGGGCGGATCATTGGTACCGGGCGTGAATCAAATGGACTTTATTACCTTATCCTTGCTAAATCACATGGACTCACATCTTGTCTTCCTTCTACAACTTGTCCTGTTACTGATTCACCAGATTTATTACATAAACGGTTGGGACATCCCAGTTTGTCAAAACTTCAGAAAATGGTATCTGGTTTATCTCACTTGTCAGCTCTAGAGTGTGAGTCATGTCAACTCGGTAAGCATACCCGCTCTCATTTCCCTCGGCGTCTTGATAATCGAGCAGAGTCACCTTTTACTTTAGTCCATTCAGATGTTTGGGGTCCTAGTCGGGTTAGTTCCACCTTAGGATTCCGCTACTTTGTCAGTTTCATTGATGATTATTCCAGGTGCACTTGGATATTTTTGATAAAAAATCGATCTGAGCTGTTTTCTATTTTCCAGACCTTCCACGCTGAAATTCAAAATCAATTTGGGGTTTCTATTCGCACATTTCGTAGTGATAATGCCCGAGAGTATTTTTCTTCCCCATTTCAGCAGTTTATGAAATCTCATGGGATTATTCATCAAACATCTTGTCCGTACACATCTCAACAAAATGGGGTAGCTGAAAGAAAGAATAGACATCTTATTGAAACTGCTCGTACCCTACTCATACAATCTCATGCTTCGTTGCGTTTTTTGGGGGATGCCATTCTTACATCTTGCTATCTTATTAATCGTATGCCATCTTCAGCTATCTAGAACCAAGTTCCATTCTCTGTTATGTTTCCCCACTTACCTTTGTTCTCTCTTTCACCCCGTATCTTTGGAAGCACTTGTTTTGTCCATAACCTTACTCCAGGAACAGATAAGTTAGCTCCTCGTGCTCTTAAGTGCGTATTTCTGGGTTTCTCGAGAACACAAAAGGGGTATCGATGCTACTCTCCTGACCTCCAGCGGTACCTTATGTCCGCTGATGTTACCTTCTTTGAAACCCAATCATACTTCACAGGTTCAGGTCATCACTTAGATATTTCTGAGGTACTACCAGTTTCATCTTTTGGAGATTCAGTCACTCCAGCTCCACCACCTACAGCTCCAGTTGTAGCTCCACCACCTATAGCTCCAGTTGTAGCTCTACCACCTATAGCTCCAGTTCCACCACCTACGGCTCCGGTTGTAGCTCCACCACCTATAGCTCCAGTTCCTCCACATAATCCAGTTCAACCTTCTGCAGCTCCACCATTCTTGACTTATCATCGTCGTCCACATCCAGCATCAGGCCCAGGTGATTCACGCCCCGCATCAGATTCTGCACCTACTGCGGACTTGTCTCCTCTTAGTCAACCAATTGCACTCCGCAAAGGTGTACGATCCACACTTAATCCTAATCCCCACTATGTCGGTTTAAGTTATCATCGTCTGTCGTCACCACATTATGCTTTTATATCTTCTTTGTCCACTGTTTCTATCCCTAAGTCTACAGGTGAGGCACTATCTCATCCAGGATGGCGACATGCTATGATTGACGAGATGTCTGCTTTACATGCGAGTGACACTTGGGAGCTTGTTCCTCTTCCTGCAGGTAAGTCTACTGTTGGTTGTCGTTGGGTTTATGCAGTCAAAGTTGGCCCGGATGGCCAGATTGATCGTTTTAAGGCTCGTCTTGTTGCAAAAGGATATACTCAGATTTTTGGGCTTGATTATAGTGATACTTTCTCTCCCGTGGCTAAAGTAGCATCTGTTCGTCTCTTTTTGTCCATGGTTGCTGTACATTGGCCTCTTTATCAGTTAGACATTAAGAATGCTTTTCTCCACGGTGATCTTGAGGAAGAAGTTTATATGGAGCAACCACCTGGTTTTGTTGCTCAGGGGGAGTTTAATGGTTGTGTGTGTAGATTGCGCAAGTCACTATATGGTTTGAAACAGTCCCCTCGAGCTTGGTTTGGTAAGTTCAGCACAATTATTCATGAGTTCGGCATGACTCGTAGTGAGGCTGATCACTCTGTGTTTTATCGGCATTCTGCTCCTAATCTGTGTATTTATCTAGTGGTTTATGTTGATGATATTGTTATTGCTGGTAATGATCAGGATGATATTACTAATCTGAAGGAACATCTCTTTCAGCACTTCCAGACTAAGGATCTGGGCAGATTGAAGTATTTTTTAGGTATTGAGGTCGCTCAGTCTAGCTCAGGTATTGTTATTTCACAGCGGAAGTATGCCTTAGACATTCTTGAGGAGACTGGAATGATGGGTTGCAGACCTATTTACTCTCCTATGGATCCGAATGCTAAGCTTCTGCCTGGACATGGGGAGCCTCTTAGAGACCCTACGAGATATAGGAGGTTGGTTGGCAAATTGAATTACCTCACAGTGACTAGACCTGACATTTCTTTTCCGGTGAGTGTTGTAAGTCAGTTTATGGATTTTCCATGTGATAGTCACTGGGATCCAGTTGTTCGCATTATTCGGTATATAAAGTCAGCTCCAGGCAAAGGATTACTATTCGAGGATCAAGGCCACGAGCAGATTGTTGGGTACACAGATGCTGATTGGGCAGGATCACCTTTTGATAGACGTTCTACGTCTGGATATTGTGTTCTAGTAGGAGGTAATTTGGTCTCGTGGAAGAGCAAGAAACAGAATGTAGTTGCTCGATCTAGCGCCGAAGCCGAATACCGGGCCATGGCTATGGCGATGTGTGAGTTAGTTTGGGTCAAGCAGTTGCTCAAGGGTTGCTCAAGGAGTTAAAGTTCGGAGAAATCAGCAAGATGGAACTAGTGTGTGATAACCAAGCTGCTCTTCATATTGCGTCAAATCCGGTGTTCCATGAGAGATCTAAACACATTGAGATCGACTGTCACTTTGTCAGAGAAAAAATACTTTCAGGAGATATTGTTACAAAGTTTGTAAAGTCGAATGATCAACTAGCTGATATTTTCACTAAGTCTCTTACTGGTTCTCGTATTAGTTACATGTGTAACAAGCTCGGTACATATGATGTGTATGCACCGGCTTGAGGGGGAGTGTTAGTTTATAGATATATATAGTGTAGTCTTGTACCACATTGGAAGAGGAGTAATATCTCTTTGTAGTGTATAGCTATAAATAGGGACCTCTTGTATTGTATTTATCATCCAATATCAATAACATATTTTCTCCCGTGCCTTCTCATAGGTAGAAATGCGAAATAGCATGATAGTTTAAATGAGAGACCAAGTCAATCCAGGTACCTCAGAAGTCATCTATTTGAACATTGAAAACTGAAAAGGCGGGCAACTATACCCTTGGGACATGATGCATCCAAAAAACATGACCAATATACATAAATTGCAATATACTAGAAATGAAAGCTATAAAGCATCTTGACCAAGGATCCATGAAAGCTTGCCATAAATGAAATCAAACAACTTACCAACTTTACAACATCAATTGGCTGAATTCCAAATCTTTGGATGTTCTTCAAGTCATTTACTTGCGCAGCCTCCATATATTCCATGGTTAACAGCTTTGATGTGCTTAAATTCCAATATACCCTTGGGGCATAAACGTAGTCTGCAATACGAGGAGATAGCTTCCGAAAGTTATCCATACACTTTACGCTGTTTTTGGCCTCAACCAAAAAATCTAGTTCCTGATTAGACAACATTATAACTTATCAAGATTTTGTTAAAACCTTAAAAGAAAATTCTTCATGAAAATAAAAGGTATGAAAAACATTAATATCACAACAAAAGAAAATAAGAGAACGTATAAAGCAGATTATTGACAATAAGTGAAGAGAATTAAAAGAGCAAGCATAAGAGACATGAGTGGCGGAAAAGAAGATAGTTTGCTGAATGCCTGAATCTTTATAATTTCTGCTAACATGGGAATAGCACCTGCAATCACAGACTAGACTCAAGGAGTACGATATGTTCGTGTACCATCAGAACAATTCTACATGTTGCTGCAGCCTTTCCTTTCAACAACTATGTATGATCAACTAATCCATGAACACATGCTAATTTAAATTTTGCATCAAACAGGTGATACTTAAAAACGTACAGCATCGGCTTGGTCCTACTAAAGTTCAAGACCTCATAAGATGAGAATGAAGTCTCATATAGTTATAACATTTAAACATGCAAATGAGTGTTCTCTGACAACTTTCAGGGAATAACAGAAACACACCTTCGATTAATTTTTTCTGTAATATCTTAAAGAAACACAGTAATATTTCAAAAACATCAAAAAGCCATATCTGCAGCAAAAATTGACTTGCATTCTCAGGCTTCAGCTTACAAAATTGCAATAATTGTTATTAACTGCTAATATGTTTTGTATAGATCGTCATGCGTCTGGCTATTTCAAGGATTATGCCTGCTTTCAGAATGTTGACTCCAAGCATTTCAAAATTGATAATTAAAGATAAAGAGCACTATCTGAGTTTCCTATGATGTTTAAATAATGTAGTACATACATTAGAGAAGCACATCAAATAAGTTTTCAGAAGCTTATTTAGCAAAAAACTTTATTGAAACTGTTTTTTGAAGTTGTGATTTAAGAGTGTTACTTTTACTTATCAAAGCAAAAAAAGTTCTGCTTTGAGAGTGTTCTCCAAAGATTTTTTCCAAAAAAAAGACTCACGGACAAAACAATCACAAATCTTCAAAGAAGCTACAAATATCCAAACACATTTCCACAAACTCTTTTTCCAATTATTTTCAAAATTTATTCAAATTTTTTAAATTTTCTCTGTAAGGGACCTACCAAAGAAAATTTCCTTTTTACAGGAAACACGAAACAGTACCAAAATCAGAGCACCAGCTGGTACCTACTAGCACTAGAGCATACTTTCTCCATAATTTCAGGAGAAGGGGAAACCCCGTGTGCAAACTGTATACAAAAATATTAAAATCTTCTTGACTTTGAAAAGGAGAACTCATATGTATATAGGAATTAATGACTGCACCAAAAATATTCAGGAAACAAAAAGACTCCAGTACATGGGGACAAGAATTCTCAATGCTTTCTCATGATGCAGGTTTGGAAGACATCAAGATCAAAGGAGCTAAAAGACGCAAGAAAAGTTGGAAACTTAATAAAAGTCGTCCTAAAACATGCAGTGCTCACAGAATTAAGCACCCGTCATGAATAAGAGAAATGGAAATCAGTCAAATTGATACTAGGAAGATTTGACTGAGTTTCAGCAGCTACCTTAGGTATACTTTCACGAACTTCAGCAACCAACCACCTGCATTCTTCAAGGAAGCTTGGTCAGAAACAAACGCAGATCATAGTCAAACAAATAGGAACTAGGCATTGCATCATGAGTGTCCTTGAACTCCTTTTGAATTAAGGGTTTAGTTTTTACTTTTAAGCATCAATCTGATTAATGCAACATACTATTTTTTTTTATATGCATACGAAGACAAAACCAAACAGTATAATATATCGTGCAAAGTAAGTAGTTGGATATTGGTGTATACAATATATATGTATATATAAAAAGAGTCAGATTCAGATAGGTGGAAACATAGGCTCGTTGACAAAGAAGTCAATAGACTTGGTGGATATCTCTAAGAGAAGAGTTAATCTTGCATGTCTACAAGAGATAAAAGGGAAAAGGCCAGAGAGATCTACAATACAATACGGTTTCAAATTTGTGGTATAAAAACAGAAAAGGATGAGAATAATTGTAAGACGAAAACATAAGAATGAAGTTGCAGCAGTAAACAGAATTGATAGGATTATCTCATGGACTACTATGCAGATAGGAGACAAGACATAATTATTATTCTGCAAATAAGATTCGATGAGGCAACTTAAAATAAAATCTGAAAAAGATACAGATATCCTGGTCCAAAGGATCTGAATGACCAAAAAGGTCTTTATTGAGGAATCAGAATGGACAAGTGGGTAAATATAGTGATGGCTTTGGATAAATACGTGGGAATATAGTTATGGTGCTAGGAATGGAAAATGAAAGCCGGTTTTAGAGTTTCACTTAATTTATGATTTAAGTTTAGGTACCACCTACTTTAACATTTTCCATTTCTATTACTCTCTCTTCACCCTCTCTCTCTTCGCTCTCTTGACTGACCAAACGCTACCGTCCTTAGCACCACCTCCTCCAGCGAGTCACCGGTTTCAACAGGTAAGTAACCCTTTCTCTTCCTCTTCTCCTATCTTCTCTTCTGACCTTGTTCTTCTCGCCTCTGCCCTTCTCTTTCTGTTTCTTCTTCTCGTCTCTTCCTCTTCTCTATCGCCTTTCTCCTCTAACCCCTCCGCCGGCGACTGTTTGGGTCCTTAGCACCACCTCCTCTGGCGAGTCACCGGTTTCAACAGGTAAGTAGCCCTTTCTCTTCCTCTTCTCCTATCTTCTCTTCTGATCTTCTTGTTCTTCTCGCCTCTTCCCTTCTTTTTCTTTTCTGTTTCTTGTTGTGGTAGCCACCGCCGGCGACTGTTTGGGTCCAGATCTGGACGGTGACCAGTTCTGGGGTAACAGTGACAGCGCCGTCTCTTCTTGTTTGGAAGCCTGCTTGCTTGGCTTTTGTGTGCAGGTACATATTTTTCCGGCTACAATCAGAGGTCGCGTGAGGCTCACGCCCCGGCGAGAGGGAACAGCCGGTTGGCAGCAGAGTTAGGCGCGTGGAATCTGGGATTTGATTCTGCCGTGCAGCAGCAGCTACGACATTGGAAACCGAACCTGTTATCAAACTGCTGGAGAATATCAAGAAGAGGCGAGTGAAACCCTCGTGCCGGCGAAGAACAGCAAAGACCAGGGCAGAGGAGGCATGTGGGAGTGAGTGGAAGGCCAATGTTACAGCAACGCCTCGACATCCAAATCGGTGATCCAGGTTCTATCCACCTGGAGTTGGTACCTCCGGATCTCCTGTCTCCTTTCTCTTTCATTCTTGCAGAATTGCTTTAGATAACAGTGCATATTTGTTTGTTTGTAGTTTCGTGCATTGGTCCTAGTAGAGTACTTATCTTCTTGCTTGTAGTATCGATTTGGTATTTTAGTTTAAATTTTTGTACATTGCCTATTAGCTTGTTGTTGCTTTGCTCTTATCTGTTGCTTTGCTTCTACTGCGTTCTTTATTAGTCGTTGTGCTCTAATCGTGGTTAATCTATTTAGCTCAATTGCATCTGTTTACGAACCTTTTTAGCACTCTTTAGGGTACTTAGTCTCACATACCTTGCTGCTAATATCATCCCTAGTTCATTAGCCGAGCCCATACTTCTGTGCCTTTAGATCATTAGTTCGTCGCTACTTCTGTGATAGTTTGTGCGTAGAGTGTATTAGATTATAGTGGCTGTACTGAATGATGGCAGGGTAAGATCATGTCCTCGGAGGGGTTCTCAGGGGGGTGGGGGTGTAGGGGGCAAGAGGGGTAAGGGTAGTAAGGATGCCTCTAGGTTGCGAGTTGGGTCTTGGAATATAGGGACTTTGACTGGTAAGTCTGTAGAGTTACCGAAGATTCTCCATAAGAGGAAGGTCAATATAGCTTGTCTACAGGAGACTAGATGGGTGGGAGATAAGGCACGGGATGTAGATGGGTTTAAGCTTTGGTACTCTGGACGCGTGGGGGGCAAGAACGGGGTAGGTATTTTGGTTGATAGGGAACTTCGGGAGCTCGTGGTGGAGGTTAGGATGGTGAACGACAGGTTGATGGGCATTAAGCTAGTTATTGGGGTTTTACTCTAAATGTGATTAGTGCATACGCACCTCAAGTGGGGTTGGATGGGGAGGTCAAAAGGCGTTTTTGGGAGGATTTTGACGAGGTTGTATGTGGTATTCCGCACATTGAGAAGCTTTTCATAGGAGGGGACTTCAATTGCCAAATTGGGGCAACGTCTGGGGGCTACAATGACGTGCATGGCGGTTTCGGTTTCGGAGTTAAAAATGGAGGTGGTACGTCCCTGTTGGATTTTGCTAAGGCTTTCGATTTGGTGATTGCTAACTCTAGTTTCCCGAAGAAGGAAGAGCACTTGGTCACCTTTCAGAGTTCGGTGGCCAGGACCCAGATTGATTATCTACTCTTCAGGAAGTCTGATAAGGGTCTGTGCGCGAACTGTAAGGTCATCCCGAGTGAGAACCTCACGACTCGGCATAGGCTTCTGGTCATGGACTTGGAGATCATGAGGAAGCGAAGAAAGAGGGTTGTATTTGGTCTACCTAGGATCAAGTGGGGATTTTTGACAAAATACAGAGCACAGGAGTTGGGAGATAAGTTGTTGGCTATGGGAGCATGGAGGAGTAGTGGGGACGCGAGTAGTATGTGGACCGCGACTGCGAATTGCATTAGGGAGGTTGCTAAAGAGGTATTGGGGGTCTCGAAGGGCTCATCTGGTGGTCGTAAAGAGGATTGGTGGTGGAGTACTGAGGTTCAAGGTAAAGTGGAGGCCAAGAAAGTGGCATATCTGAAGCTTCTGGAGAGCGTGGATGAGGAGGCGAAGAGGACGAATAGGGAACGGTATAAGATGGCTAAGAAGGAAGCGAAGCTAGCAGTTATTGCGGCCAAGACCGCTGCATTTGAACGCTTGTATGAAGAACTCGAAGGTAGATGATGGGATAAGAAGTTGTACGGGTTAGCCAAGGTGCGAAAAAGGAAGGCTTGTGACCTGGACCAAGTGAAGTGCATCAAGGACGAGGACGGCAGAGTTTCGTTGCATGAGGCACTGATCCGGCATAGATGGCAGACTTACTTTCATAAACTCTTGAACGAAAAGGGGGATAGGAACATTGAGATAGGCAACTTAGAACACTCTGAGTGTCGTTGGGACTTTGGGTATTGTAGGCGTATAAGAGCTGAGTAGGTTGAGGGAGCTATGTGTAAGATGAGCAGGGAGAGAGCGACCGGCCCTAACGAGATCCCCATTGAATTTTGGAAGAGCGTGGATGGGGCGGGTTTGGAGTGGCTCATTGGGTTATTTAATGTCATTTTTAGGACGACGAAGATGCCCGAAATATGGAGATAGAGTACGATGGCCCCGTTGTATAAGAATAAGGGGGATATCCAAAGTTGCAACAACTACCGGGGCATCAAGTTACTAAGTCATACTATGAAAGTCTGGGAGAGGGTGGTGGAGCTGAGGTTGAGGAGGATTGTGGATATTTCTGAAAACCAGTTCGGATTTATGCCAGGACGTTCGACTACAGAAGCTATTCATCTTGTTAGGAGGTTGATGGAACAGTATAGGGAAAGGAAGAGGGATTTACATATGGTGTTCATCGACCTAGAGAAGGCTTACGATAAAGTGCCCAGAGGTTCTATGGAGATGTTTGAAGGCTAGAGGTGTTCCTGTTGCTTACATTAGGGTTATTAAGGATATTTATGATGGAGCTAAGACTCGAGTGAGTACCGTGGTAGGGGACTCAGAACACTTTCCAGTTATAATGGGGTTGCATTAGGGGTCAGCCCTCAGCCCATTTCTATTTGCCTTGGCTATCGACGCGCCATATACAAGGAGAGGTGTTGTGGTGCATGTTATTTGCAGATGATATTGTTCTGATTGACGAGACGCGAGGAGGTGTTAATGGGAGGTTAGAGATTTGGAGGCAGATCCTGGAGTCTAAAGGTTTCAAGTTGAGTAGGACCAAGACAGAGTACTTGGAGTGCAAGTTCAGTGGGACAACTCAAGGTGAGGACGAAGAAGTGAGGCTTGATTCTCAAGTCATCCCTAGGAGAGACAGTTTTAAATACCTTGGGTCAGTTATACAAGGGAATGGGGAAATCGACGAGGATGTTACACATCGTATTGTGGCGGGATGGATGAAATAAAGGCTCGATTCAGGTGTTTTGTGTGATAAGAATGTGCCACCTAAACTTAAAGGTAAGTTTTATAGAGCGGTGGTCAGACCGACTATGTTATATGGGGCTGAGTGTTGGCCAGTCAAGAACTCCCATGTACAAAAGATGAAGGTGGCTGAAATGAGGATGTTGAGATGGATGTGCGGGCATACCAGGCTGGATAGAATTAGAAATGAAGTTATTCGGGATAAGCTGGGCGTGGCCCCTGTGGAGGACAAGATGCGGGAGGTTCAGACATGTGAAGAGGAGAGACGCAGATGCACCAGTGAGGAGGTGTGAGAGGTTGGCCCTGGAGGGCCTAACGAGAGGTAGAGATAGGCCGAAGAAGTATTGGGGAGAGGTGATTAGGCAAGATATGACGTTGCTCCAGCTCACCGAGGACATGACCATGGATAGAAAGGTGTGAAGGTTGAGAATAAAGGTAAAGGGTTAGAATAGGTAGCCTAGCATTGTCCTTGTCTGTAATGGTAGCTTTAGTACATGAGTTAGCGTTATTTATATACTTTCGTATTCTTTGATTTATGTGATTACTTGTCGTTGCTTTCGTTTCGGCCTTCTGATTACAATACTCACTTTTAGTTTTGTATCTTTGTATTTTTGCTTCGCTTTTATAACTAATGTGATTGTTGTTGCCCTTTCTTTTATCTTTCCTAAGCCGAGGGTCTTTCGGAAACAACCTCTCTACCTTCTTGAAGGTAGGGGTAAGGTCAGCGTACATACTACCCTCCTCAAAACCCACTTGTGGGATTAAATTGGGTCTGTTGTTGTTGTTGTACCACCTACTTTAACTACAGGGGATCACACTTGATCACATTTAAGAGTTGATAGCCATAGCCAGCAACAGTTAGACAAACTTCATTCTTACAAAAAAAAAAGTAAAAGGGCCACAAATAAAAACTGCAAGGGTATACCGGGAGAAGCTGTAATCACCTAACACAGACTGGCGATCCTCGATGTGAAGTAAAAAACTAGAGAGGAAAAAGGGGAGTTACATTCAACCACAATTTGGTGGACACTAGAAGGCATAAACCAAAAGCATTTAAGGACAAGCAATTGAAGGGGAGAGCACGAGGCTTAGAAGCTAACACAAATAGTGTGTGGAAGGCAATGGCATGTTACATTAAAAAAGTAACAAGTTAGTCCGAGGGCTTCATGACTAGAATCATGGTGGTAGGATGAGAACGTGCAAAGATTATTAAAGTGAAAAAAGAGTGGTATAGAAACTTACCAATAGCAAAAGATGGAGAAGCATTTGAAGAGTA
This sequence comes from Nicotiana tabacum, assembly GCF_000715075.1. Classification (NCBI taxonomy): domain Eukaryota; kingdom Viridiplantae; phylum Streptophyta; class Magnoliopsida; order Solanales; family Solanaceae; genus Nicotiana; species Nicotiana tabacum. The sequence continues at coordinate 90,273,928 of NC_134083.1, forward strand.
CATGAGAACAAAGATAGAAGCTAAGGAGGCGTTTAACGAGTCCCAGAGTAAGCTTTAAAAGTTTAATTCCAAAATTACAAACAGAAAAAGGAAAGTGTGAAATGTATAAGCTAACACAATTAAGAGAGTAGAAGGGTAAAGAACTGAACTAAACCAAGTGATTTTATATCACCAAGTTCTGAGAAAGAAATAAAGAGATAAAAGAAAGATGAAGATGCTTTTGATCAATTGCCCAATACAAATCTCGAGAACAAGTTTACAGACCTTCATACATCGTTGACAGACAAATTGCCTTTGTTACGGTCGTGGAATTATATCTAAGTAAAGGTTGTCATGAAAAATGTGAAGATCATTAGACTGTTCCGCATTGAATGAGAGAATAGGATGGTGTCTCTTTATATGGCTTTGGGCAATCCTTGCTTTATGAATTAGTTTTTTAGGTTGAGTTAGGCCCAAAATCCATTTTTTTAACATGCTATCAGAGCCAGAGAATCCTATCTGTGGTCTACCTGATTACGCCCCTATTCTATGTTGTCAACGCTCTGATGTTCAACACTGGGCCCCACATTGGTTAACGGAATGGTTGTTGTCTCCTTAAATGGTTTGGATGATCTGAAACTGTTATAGTCCAAATAGTCATAAGGTAGGAATGCCTGCTTCCCCAAATGAGCTAGCTTTTGAGGTTAAGTTAGGCCCAAGGTTCATTTTCATAACATGGAATCAAAGAAAGACCCGTTCCTATACTTGGTCTACCAAACGTTGGACCCTCATATTATGTTGTCCACACTCCAAAAGTTCAATGCTCGATTGTTGGACTACCTCAAATTGGTTAAGGGAATGGGTTGTTGTCTCTTTATAAATCTTGGACGATCTTCACCTCACGAGCTAGTTTTGAGGTTAAATTAGGCCAAAGGTCCACTTTCTTAAAGGTTACAAATACATGTGGTTCAAATGATACCCTATAGGAGGTGTTTTGATGGAGTAGTGTTGTAAATAGCGAGCGCTACGTCGCTAATAGCGTGTGGCGACGCGACGCAAGGCAGTATCGCCATTTTGCTCTGTTGCATTGCGATTCAGAAAAGGCGCGCGCCTCTACCTGTGTAGCGAGAGGTGCTGAGAGGTGAGTGGCGTTGTGAAGCGACGCTATTTGGAAAAAAAAAAAAAAAAAAAAAGGAAGAAAAGGCAGCGACCAACAGAGATTAAAATACAAGTTTAGGGCTTGGGTTTTTCACTTCTTCTCCTTTAGCGACCTTTTCTTAGCAACAGAAAAATTAGGGCTTGGGATTCATCTTGTACCATCATCAGCCATCAGCGACAGTAACCCAGGTATGTTTCTTTCTTTTCTTTTCTTCTTCTTCTACTTTCTTCTTCTTCTATTTCAGCGACAGTAACCATTGTTGTCTTCTTCTTTTTTTCTTCGACAGTTCGACTTCGACCATTGTTGTCTTCTTTTTTATCTTTTTCTTCTTCTTTCTTCTTTCTTTAGTGATCAACTCTTTCTTCTTTCTTTCTTCCTTTTTCTTCTTCTTGTCTCTTTTTTTGTGCTCTGTTTTTCGACCAGCAGAGCAGAGCAGAGGCTCTTTCCTTCTTTCTTCCCTTCCTCTTTCTTCTTCTCTTATATTTTTTTTTGGCTCTGTTTCGAGCAAGCAGCAGAGGCAGTAGAGTCTCTTTTTAGGCTCTGTTTTTTTTTTTTTGCTCTGTTTTTCGGTTATATACTTATAGTCTTATAGAGTAGAATTAATTGCATATTGACTTGATAATTTTTTTTCTATAAAACAACATTGAAATGGCGTCATCCGATAGTAATAAACGAAATGATATAGCTTGGAATAATGCTATACAAGGCTCATCAAGATCCGCAATTAAATGTGTGTTTTGTGAAAAAAACATATCATGGTGGAATAACTCGTCACAAGCAACACTTGATAGGTGGATTTAAAAATGTAGTACAATGTCCTCTTTGTCCGCCCAAGGTTAGGAAGGAAGTAAAAGCATTTGTTGAGAAGAAAAATGTGACAATAACTCAAATGAATTATGAAGCATCGGTGAATCTAATTGATGAAGATAATGAAATGGATGAAGATGATGAAATGGGAAACCTCCCCCCTCCCCCTTCCCCACAAAAAAAACTCAAAAGATATTTTCAAATAGTTCTAGTGGGTCATCAACGGCACGTACGGTGACAAAAGGTCCTCTCAATCTTTATTTCTCGGCAAAACAACAAGAAAAGGGAAAAGGTGATTCTGGTTCAGGTTTAAAAGCCAAGAAGATTTTTGAGGGATCGCGTTGTAAGTGCCTTTGCAGCATGGATGTACGATACAGGGCTTCCTTTCAACTGTGTTAACTATAAAACTTTTGATAAATTCATTAAGGCCGTAGGACAATATGGCCCAGGAATGAAGGCTCCTAGCTATCATGAAGTTAGAGTAACTCATCTTAAAAAAGAGGTGAAGAAGATAGACAAAATTATTGAGGAGCATAAAGTGGAATGGAACAAGTTTGGATGTTCCATTATGATGGATAAATGGACAGCACAGAATGGAAAAATGATCATAAATGTGTTGGTGAACTCTCAAAGAGGGGGTGTTTTTCTTGAATCTTACGATGCTAGCAACTTTTCTACGGATGGAAGCAAAATGTACAGCTTGTTTAGAAAGACTATTGATAAAATTGAAAAAAAAATGTTGTACAAATTGTTACAGATAATGCTAGTGAGAATGTTAGTGCGGGTAGGATGATGGAAGCTATGTATCCACACATTTATTGGACTCCATGTGCTGCCCATTGTATCAACTTGATGTTTGGTGACATATTCAAGGAAAACCCATATGCTTCAGGTAACTTTAATATAGTTATCTTTAAAGCTTTAACTTTATTTATACTTATGTCCTATTAAGTATTAACTATAAAATTGTTATTGTTACTTTTACAGTTTTCAGTAAGGCCGTCAAGATATATTCTTACATCATACATCAGTCAGAGGCCGTTGTTGTTGAATTTGATGAGGAAATTCACAAATGAAAGAAATTTAGTGAGACCGGCCAAGACCAGATTTGCAACGGCTTTCTTGACTTGACATAGTTTTTACTTGCAAAAAAAAAAACTTGAGAAAGCTAGTTCTTTCAAATGAATGGAAAGATAATAGATATGCAAAGGAAGCTGCGGGGAAAGAAACTGCCAAAGTTCTTATTTCTCCATCATTCTGGAATGATGTCGTTCGGGCTCTTAAAGTTGGCGGTCCTTTGATTAGGGTGCTTCGTATGGTGGACGGGGAGAGAAAACCACCAATAGGCTATCTTTATGAAATTATGGATAGAGCCAAAGAGACTATTGAAGCGTCATTTGAGGGAGATGTTAGGAAATATGAGAAAGTTTTTGAGATTATTGATAGCAGGTGGTCGAATCAACTATCGACCTTTGCATGCAGCATGCCATCTTCTGAACCCGGGATTATTTTACAAGAACACTAGAGATGACACTTTGGATTCAGAGGTGTGGGTTGGATACCATCAATGTCTTGAGAAGTTGGTCCCCGATTGAGCGATGATAGATCAAATAGGGGAGGAGTTTGGTAGGTACTTACAAGCATATGACCTATTTGGTTTACATGCGGCCAGTAGGGCCAGATACATAAGGTCGCCAGGTAACTAACTTTAATATAGATATCCTTATAGCTTTAATTTAATTTATTTGATTTATACTTATTAACTTTTAAAATATTTTTCTACAGTTGAATAGTGGATACAATTTGGACATCAAACTCCAAACTTGCAAAAGTTTGCCATCAAAGTACTAAACCTAACTTGTAGTGCATCTGGATGCGAGAGAAATTGGAGCGTATTTGAGCATGTAAGAAGCAGATTTATTATATTAATATATTCTATATCGTATTATTATTAGTATCTATTAATTAATCTAAACAACTTATGCGCAGATTGACTCCAAGAAAAGGAATAGGCTTGAGCTATCGTGTCTCAATGATCTAGGGTATATTGAATACAATAGAACATTGAGGCGACGTTATGAAGCTCGCGATACCATTGATCCAATTTTGTTGGATAATATTGACGAGGCAAATGAATGGTTAACCGGAGCCCCCCAAAATCATGAAGATGAACAAGTGTATGTAGGAGATGATCTTGATTGGGGTACTGTTTCTATGGTGGCTGGAGTTGAGGAGAATATCTATGGTCTTAGAGGGAGTTCTTCAACTTCAAGTTACAAGGGAAAGGGAGTAGCAAGTTCAAGCCGGTCCCTAATTGATGAAGACTCCGAGGATGAAGAAGATGATAGCCAATATAATGCTAACATTCATGAAGTTGTAGAATTTGAAAATCTTGAAGAAGAATAGATGTTGCTTGTTTTAGACTTTTAGACTTTAGTTTATGAATCTACTATGACTATCTATTGAGTTTTTAATTTTTGAATTGATATATTTATTAATATATTATTGTTATTGAGTTTTTAGTTATATATATAATATTTTATTTTTTTTGTATAAATTGTCGCTTCACATCAAAAAGGCGGCTTCACATCAAAAAGGCGAGTGCTTCGCTGCGCGCCTCTCGCCTCAGTGAAGCGGGCCCTCGTCGCTATTTGTCGCCGCACGCTATCCAAAACATTGTGATGGAGATAGCAGTTTTAGAGTATAATTGTTTAGAAAATCTGTTTCAATGGTGTAAGGAGAAGACAGTAGAAGACTTCTCTAATGTTCTAGACTTTTTAGATTCATTGAGATGAGTGTACTTAATTGCTATATGGTGATTTCTGTATTGTTGTAAAGTTGTTTTTGCAGCACCATCTTGGTACTTGCCTTAATAATCTTTACTTATCTTATCAAAAAAAGATACCCTATAAAGGTTTGGAGTAGTTGGGCTTGAGGAATAGTTGATTGCTATTGATTGATCAATATACATGATCCTAAGTGCTTAATACTCTACATGCGAAAAGTGAAGGGGTGAGCCCATTATCCACCGAGTTACAAACCGTGTGCCAGTGGTTCGTGAGATTTCTCGGTTATCAAAAAAATACTCTCCCTGGGAACAAATCGTATTAGGATTCATGAAACTTAGTAAAAAGTAGAATATTTATAACCTGTAATCAAAGGAAGGAAAATATCGATGCAATGTGTTTACTATCAATTCCACAGTTGCATAATCTGCAGCAGCAGTATCTGTCATGTGTGTGTGCTGAACCTGAAATTAGCGAAATGAGATCCCTAAAAGTTTTGAAAATTCTCCACTCCAATTTATAACAATATTAACATTTAGGACCTTGACAGCAACTTTTTGCCCTTCATGCGTTTGAGCAACATGGACTTGAGCAAGAGAAGCACTTGCTATTGGAACCGGATCAAATTCATCAAAAATCTGTAGACAAAAGTTTTAACTTAGTTGAGTGCACAATAAAGCAACGAAGTCCAAGAATTTATAAGACATTTATTCACCAAATATCAGATTGACTGTGCTGGCAGATTAAACAATAACATCCGTTTTGAGGAGAATTTGATAAATTAACAGTTAAAACATACTTCATCAGGTGCACCTCCAAGCTCTTTTTTGACAACTTCACGCACTTGATCAAAAGATGAATGAGGACATCTATTTAACATGGATTCCCTCATTATACGAACGTACTCTTCTGGTACTAAGTACTCCTGAGCAAACCAAAGGTCAAGTTGAATAAGCCCAAGCCCGCTAGTGCCTCAGAATAAATATAAATATGATACAGTTATCTATACAATAACCTAAGTAGAGAAGTAGCATACCAGCTGTCCTAAATGTTGACCAAGCTTAATGTAAATTCCACCATTTCTGAAACAAAGTTCTTCAAGCCTGCGTGCACCCCTCATGTGAACTTCATGTTTGACTTTTGCTCTCTCTGCGCTACCTTCTGGCAGTCCCCAGAGTGAATATTCATAATCTAACAAAAAAACACAATTGGATCATATCTTAGCATATTGAAAAGTACTTCCCCTTTAAAAATTCCTAAAGCAGACTTTTTTAACTATCAAGCTTATCGTATTATCACATGAAGGGGTAGCAATGATTATGCGTACACGTGTTATTTCATAAGATCTCATCAGCGACCCAAAAGTCTTACAATAGCTTATATTGAAAGATAATCACCCCACAAAGCCAAAAAGAACGCAAAAAATTTCATCCCCCCCCCCCCCCCGCCCGCAGCTTTATGATTGCAAGTTAACGAGGTTAAAGGAAAAGGCAACGAATTCTCAAACGAGGCTCATAGCATGTATATCCAAACTGTCTAACTGTCAGGTAGGTCTTAACAGAAAAACAGCTAAAATACAGAATGAGTCTGCATGTGCACAGCTAACTCATAGCTCCATTACTTGACATTCCGAATGACACACTGAACTTTCAACTAAGAGCGCTACATGATAATGATCGAAGTAAGATGATGGTTAATAAAAGCCACAATCCCAGTCAAGTTTCTTCAAGATGCATTTTAGTATTTTCATCCCTCATGAGCACCAAAAATGGCCTGTCATTAATTTGCTCAAATGTCTAAAACCAACCCTTAACTTACATGCAAGGAAAGCATATGAAGGTACCACATACATGACAATCAATCCTTCAATAAGGCTTCATGAACCTACTAAATCATGCATGTTAAGCTGTTAAATATGAAACAGACAATTTACTCCAAGGATGTATAACTCAATACAAGCAACCATTCTGATCATCTAAAATACACACAAATAATTTGTATGTTTTACTTGCACAAAAGCCATCATCTATAGAACTTGCCCCTCATTCCCACTATTCCCTCCCTGCTACAAGAACTAAGGGTTTATTCTCCATGTTTGACAGAATAGACTCAAAGCCTACATACCGGAAACCCAAAAATGAGTGCCCTACCAATCATGCATACAAAAACTTAGTCATGAGATTTTTCAAAAAAGCAAGTAAAACAATAAGATGAGATGAACTAATTCTTTGATTAAAAATTTCTGCTGAAAAGCATATAGAATAGCATGAGTATGAGACCGGAAGTGTTCACATTATGTTTTTCCTATCTTTGTAGAGCACTTTGAGCTCAGAGCCTCAGACTTGGGTATGTGAAAAAGGATCACGTAAATTCAAACAATATATCAGCTAGGAATACCTTCATTCTCTGCTTAGCTAATATGGACTTTTTCTGTGTTCGGTTAAGGGAAGAGGAGGGGTTGCAAAGATTAAAAGTAAAGTGAAGCAGTAGGCTCCTCTTGTTTGTAAGAAAATACAAGGAGGTGATGAAGTGAAGCAAAAGAGTAAATAAAGACAAAGAGGAGTTTGGTTCCCTTCCTTGTCAACTTTTTCAATCTGTTAGAAGCAAGGCAGAAAGGAGAAGGTATTACTTTTTATTGAGTTTGTTCCACATCGGTTGTGGGATGGGAACGTATAACCATCTCATCTAAAACGTTAAGCTATTAGAGAGAGCACACTTCTATTTATTAATTATGTCTTCAATACGCCCCCTCACACGCGGGCCTATTCCTTGTTTCAAATGTTACGTAGGAGTTGGCTGAAAAACTTTGCTGCTGTATTAGTTCCTTCCCAACTACTTATCAGGGGCTCCAACTAGGTGCTAACTACAGAGCTGCTGCTATCTGGAATGGTGTGATTGAGAAATTTGAAAAGAGATGATTAGCTATGGCAAATGCAATATCTCTCTCCGGTTTGTGTGTGTGTGTGTTGGGGGGGGGGGGGGGAGGTCTTAGGCTTGATAAATAGTGTCCTGGACAGCATTGCAACATACAACTCTATTTCCCATTCCAAACAAGGTCCTGAAGCAGATTGATAGGCTCAGAAGATCCTTACTGTGGGAAGGTAACAGCAAGGGGCATAAATTTCATCTAGTGAACTGGTCTAAGCAAGGCCAAAATTTTATGGGGGCCTGGGCACTAAAATTCTTGCAGTGTATGACAAAGCACTATTAATGAACTTGCTGTGGAGGTATACACAAGGGATCAAGTCCTGTGGAACGAGGTAGTCAACACTAAACATGTTATTTAGAATCACTGGTGTACCAAGTTATGGAGAGCCCCATATGGAGTTGGCCTTTGGAAGGGCATATGCAGACTTTGGGGAAATTTCTTCCAAAATTCTCACTTTGAACTTGGAAATGGATAGGTAGCTGTAAGCTAAAGGATGATCATCCTAACCTGTTCCAATTTTCTTGTGATCCTGATTCCTCTATTCCCCAGAATAGAGAAGGTAGCACCTGGAATGTACTTTTCAGGAGAAATAAACAAGATTGGGCGTTTGAAGAACTACTTAACCTTCTCTCTAAACTGGAAAGCTGTGCTATCAATCCTCAGGCAATGGACAAGTAAAATGGGGCAACTCCAAAGATGGGAGATACTCGGTCAAAGCTGGATATGCATCTTTTTGTGCACAAAGTAAAATGGTGGACTGCTGGCCATGGAAGTTAATATGGACAACAAAATAATCTCAGTAAAAGAAGCATACAGGTTGCGAATAGATTTTATATGTGTCTTTAGAGTATAGAAACCAACAATCACATGTTTCTGCATTGTACAGTTGCTGCTGATTTGTGGAACATGTTTCTATTTATTTTTGGAGTTAGTAGGGTCATGCCACAGAGCATTATAGCCTTTGAACATTGGAGCTGTTGGAAAGTTGGTAAAGCCATCAGGAACATTTGAAAAATGATCCCTGCTAGTATTTGTTGGTGTCTATGGACAGAAAGGAACAGAAAATGTTCTTATGTGTTTATTAACTCCTAATCACTCTATTAGGCTAGATGTCTCTTGTAACTATTTTGCTGGAATGACATGTCTCCTGTAGATTCCCCTGAGAGGCACTTTATGAGCTCCCTGGCCTTACAATAGCCAATTATGTTTTGGAGCTAACTTAATATCTTTTGTAACCTCTTTTCTACTACTTTGCATCTTCTTGATGCCAATCCATGAAACTTTTTACTCATAATAAAAAAATTCTTCTTTCAGATTTTGTGTACCCAAAGTATAATTTAACATATAAACGGAAAAATTTGTTCCTCATACTTAAATATTATTCTTTTGCGTGCAGAACTACATTATCATATTTTATTGGATCATGAATTTAACCCAACCATTCTCCATTCAACTTCTTCAGATGATTTTGCATTATTAAAAAAGATAAAAATCTAAGAATATGAAGGGACATGCATGCTACTAAGACTATCGGTGAACAACTATAAACTACCTAATAACCTTCTACCTTAATCCTCGACCTCCACACCCTCCTAACAAGGGTCATGTCCTCAGGCAGGACATGGCGCTGCTTCAGCTCACTGAGGACATGACCCTTGATAGGAGGGTGTGGAGGTCGAGGATTAAGGTAGAAGGTTAGTAGGTAGTTTATAGTTGTTCACCGATAGTCTTAGTAGCATGCATGTCCCTTCATATTCTTAGATTTTTATTATGTTATGTGGTTTTGTTCGCCTCAGGTATTGTATTCCCTGTTGCTATTATTTGGTACTACTTATCCTTTATCTCTCCCTTTTCTTTTCTCTTCCATCTTTCTTCCTTCCTTGCTTTCCTCTTCTTCTTCTTGCCTTTCCTGAGCTGAGGGTCTATTGGAAACAGCCTCTCTACCTGCATTATGTAGGGGTAAGGTCTGCGTACAGACTACCCTCCCCATACCCCACCTGTTGGGATCAAACTGGGTTTGTTGTTGTTATTGTTGTAAAAAGATAAATAAATAACAAAACTATTAAAATTTGCAAAATAAAATAGACAAGAAAGAGAAAAGCAATAGGTTTTTTTCTTATTTCTTCTGCACTTTTCTCTTTTGAAGGAAATTATTCTGCATTTCTTTCTGCTTCTCATTTTTTTATCTTTTTTTTTTTCATTGTTATTATGTAAGAATATGATGATTCATTTATGAGAAAGAAGCTAGATTTGCTACACATAAATACGAAGTAGAAAACTTTGGAACAAAGATTGCACTCATACCATGCCCATAGAACTCTGATTTGCTCGTGTTTTCCATTTAGCATGTTATTTTCTTTGAAAACACATCTTGATTCGAATGAATTGTCATAATCACGAGTTAGCTACTCTTTACTGGCAGAATTTTGACAATTAGAGGGCTAGAACTCTTCCCCTGTAAAACAGAAGTCTGAACCCTAGGTCTGCTATGCCTGAACAGTGCTTTCTATGGCCGAGCCTCTTCCATCTCTTCGTATTCCTAAACTTCCACCACACCCATCAAGAGCCAAGCTCCCCGCGACCAAACCCCAGTAAATTCCCCCAGCAACCGAGATCGCACGCGCCCTCACGCGCCGCCAACTAGCCTGACTTTCCGGCGAGTTCCTGCCACGCGCCAGCGCGTGTGGCCTTTTCCGGCGACTTTTCAAAAAAACTTTCTTCAGACAGCCTCTTCTCGAGGCATTTCCGAGCCATCCCGTACAAGTTTCACCAAATTCCGACGACTTTTTCTTATTCCGGCCTTTAAACCCCAGATTCTGACCTTTGTCTCCTTTGTTCAGTACGAGAAAACCTTACTCCCTTCCTATATACTGTTTTCACCCACTGTGAATACTGTTATTCCAACTATTGAGGTTTTTTCCGGCCAGTTTTTCCGGGACATCCGCATTTAGAATATGATGGATTATACAGAGAGAAGCTCATTTTTCTCTTTAGAATCCAGAAAACTGGAAAACATGTCTTTTATCAAAGCTGTCTCTTGGCCAGCCCTAGAACTTGGGGGAAGATGCCATCGAAAGCTCGACGTAGGACAAGAACCGCACTTCACGCTGTCCGAGGAGCACACTCTCAGACGCAAGGGTTTCTTGGAATCTAGTCTCATTGGGTCTTTCTCCAAATGGGTTGGTTCTCCGGAGGCTGTAAGAAACTGGGCAGCAGAGGCATGGAACGTCAAGGATGGGCTGAAAATATCGCAATTGGGGGACACTCAATATCTCTTTCGTTTTGTTGACAAGTCTCAAGCTTCGGAAATTCTTGTCAGAGGAAACAGGTGGTTCGATGGGAACTTTTTAAATCTAGACAGATGGGTGGAGCATGATGGGTGTCTTGACCCTCGCTTCACTGGCGAAACTTTGGTGGTCAACATGGTGGGTCTCCCGATGCAACTTTGGTGTGTTGACCTATTCAAGAAGATAGGGGAAGTCTGTGGGGGTTTTATTGATGTCACTTGCAGTTTACACGATCTCTCGCGAGTGAGGATTGTGGTGAGGAAAGGGGGCAGAATCCTTGTCTCCACTGTGGTGGAAGATGGCTACTTGAGTTATAGGGTTTGGCTGAGCCCTGAATTTCGCCCTATCTTTATGCCTGTGATAGCGACGGAAGAAAAGGGAAGGTCAAACAGAAGAGAAGGGAGGGGAAATCAGTCTCTGAGAGGAGGGGAGGGTTCACCGGATCACTGGATTAAGCCGAAATCAGACGTTAGATCGAGAAGAGACGGGAGGTTTGAAATTGGGGGAGGAAGACAAAATTATAACAGGAGAAGACATGAATGGGCCAATGATGCGGTCTGGAAAGGCAAAATGGGACGGTCCTCTTCTACTTATCATAGGGCCGGGCATGTTGTCAGCAAGTATAGGCCTGGGCCTCCTCACATGGGCCCAGCAACTTTCCCCAATTCCATTAGAATTGATCCTAAGGGGCCCAGTTTATTTCAAGCTGCGGATGATAAGGCTTCTAAGCATATGGGAACAGTGGTTCCTCCTTCCTCTGGCCATGGTGCTTCACACAGTGACACTCCTTCACCAAGCTCTAGTGACATGTGCCCCTCTACGATGGCCGCCGCTGCAGGGGCAGAACCGGCAAAGGATGGTGCTGTTAATCCACGGCCCCCCACCTCTGTTGGGCCTGGTTCCATCAACCACTCAACTGCTCCTGGGCTTAGTTGTGCTGAGGACACACTCAAACTTTCTTCTTTTTCTGGGGAGATTGGTGAGCATGTCCCAATTGATGTTAGTGTCGGACCAGTATCTTCAGTTAATATGCCACCAAGGGTTCCATGCTCTCTTCCGCCATGCTACCCTACTGATGGTTCAGGACATTCCTATAGCAGCGGGGTGTTATTTTCAGAGATTGTTAACCCCCAAGGAAATGGTGAGACCCTTTCGAAGGTTAAAACTCCTAGTGCTAGCAATGCTATGGTCTTGTATTCCTCTGGTAGTAGCAAGGAAAGGGCACATACAGAAGAAGCCTGCCCAATTTCGTCAAGGACCGGAGGAGGGGATATGTCTTTTTGGATGGAGGACAAACTCTTAAACTTTGGGAAGTTTCTAGGTGTATCTGTTGCAGGGAAGGAAGATAGGGTGTTAGAACTGTTGAGGGAGATTGAGCAACAATCTCTTTACGATGGTGCAGGGAGGGAGTTAGGTAAAGGTGTTAAGCAAAATAATTTAGGGGATGTAGTAGTGTATCAGAGAAGGGGGCGAGTGTGTGACAAAGAGAAAGGGACCTCGGCTAGGGGAGGTGGAGAAATGGGGGCTATTGTCGCTTATGGAAGTTAAGATCCTTTCATGGAATGTGAGGGGGATGAATGACCCAAACAAAAGGGTCATCATCAAAGTGGGAGTTAGGGAGTGGGGTGCCAACCTAGTTTGTTTTCAGGAGACCAAAATGGAAGTTTTGTCGGATGCAATCGTGAGAAGTGTCTGGGGAGGTAGTTGGGTGAAATATGACTGGGTCCCAGCAGCGGGAAGTGCGGGGGCATCCTACTTATGTGGGATGATAGAAGCTTGGAGGTAAAGGAGATTAGGAAGGGAGTTTTCTCTTTGGCAGCTCTCGTCAAAGATAGAGTGAGTGGGGTGGAGTGGGGATTTGGGGGAGTGTATGGGCCGGTAGGGGAAGGGTCCAAGGTGTCTTTCTGGGAGGAACTGGCCAATATTATGGGGGAATGGGACATTCCATGGGTTCTAGGGGGAGACTTTAACACTATTAGATTCCCGGAGGAGAGATTAGGGTGTAGTGTGTTTTCGAGGGCCATGGAGGAGTTTTCTAACTTCATCAATGATCACCTTCTCATTGACCTTCCTCTGTCAGGGGAAAGGTTTACTTGGGCCAGGGCAGAGGATTCCAACTCAAGGTCTAGAATTGATAGATTCCTGACATCTCCCTCATGGGATGAGCTGGTACCGAATGCGCTGCAGATTCCTTTACCTAGGTTGACTTCAGATCATTTGCCTATTTTGCTAGATGGATGCAGAGGGAGGGGGGTGCGTGCTCCCTTCCGATTTGAAAACATGTGGTTGAAGGTGCCAGGATTCGGTGACAAGGTGAAAGAATGGTGGACAAGCTATGGGGTATCAGGGACACCTTCATACCGGCTTTCGAAGAAACTCAAATTGCTCAAGGGAGATATTATTAGGTGGAATAAGGAGGTTTTTGGGAGGGTAGAGGTTAAAATGAGGGAGCTTATGCATGAATTGGGGGATTTAGAAAGAGGGGATGGGGCGGGGGAGTTAGACGAATCTGAGAAAGAGAGATTGGGGGAGGTTAAGAGGGAAATAGTCGAGTTAGCAATAGCTCAGGAGACTAGTTGGCGGCAAAAATCGAGGGCGCTCTGGCTAAAGGAGGGGGATTCGAATACCAAGTTTTTTCATAGGGTGGCGGTCGCAAATCGAAGGAGAAACTTCATAGAGTCCTTAGTTGTGGATGGGGTGAGGATTGAGGGAGAGGAGGAAGTAAAAGGGGCGATAGTGGGGTTTTATGAGAACTTATATAAAGAAGAAGTTAGTTGGAGGCCGACTTTGGGGGGAATAGAGTTCAACCATATAGGGGAGGGAGACAACGAGTGGCTAGAAAGGGTTTTCGAGGAGAAGGAGGTGCACGAGGCTGTGTCGTCTTGTACTGGTGATAAGGCCCCCGGGCCTGATGGTTTCTCCTTGGCTTTCTTTCAGCTCTTTTGGGACACCATCAAGGGAGAGTTGATGGAAGCCATTGAATACTTCCATGCGAATGGTGTTTTCGAGAGAAGTATCAATGCTTCCTTTATTACTATTGTGCCTAAGAAAGAAGGTGCATCTTGTATCAGAAACTACAGGCCTATTAGTCTCGTGGGGAGCATTTACAAGATTATTTCTAAAGTGCTTTCCAACAGACTTAAGAAGGTACTTGACATGACTGTTTCGTCCTCCCAGAATGCGTTTGTGGAAGGTAGGCAGATCCTGGATGCTGCCTTGGTGGCAAATGAACTTGTAGACTCCAGAAGGAAAAATAGAAAACCCGGCTTACTATGCAAGTTAGATCTTGAGAATGCTTTCGACCATGTCAATTGGGAGTTCCTGGACTTCATTATGATGCGGATGGGGTTTGGGGAAAGATGGAGGGGATGGATAAAGTTTTGCATTTCCTCAGTCAGATTCTCTGTCCTGGTTAATGGTAGCCCATGTGGTTTCTTTGGCAGCTCCAGGGGTCTCAGGCAAGGTGACCCCCTATCCCCCATGTTATTCATTCTAGTGATGGATGCTCTGAGCAAAATGATGGATCGTGCGGCTGGCGGAGGCTTCTTGAGAGGATTCTCAGCTCCGATGGGGGTGCTCAGTGCCCGAAGAGTCTCACATTTGCTTTTTGCGGATGACACACTGGTTTTCTGTGATGCCGATATGGATCAGTTGACCTACCTGAAGCAGGTCCTGCAGTGGTTTCAGTTAGTATCAGGACTCAAAATCAACATCGGCAAGTGTGAGATTTTCCCGGTAGGTGAGGTTACTAATTTTGATGCCTTGTCTGGTGTTCTCAGATGCAAGGTGGGCTCCCTTCCCACTACTTACCTGGGCCTCCCTTTGGGCGCTTCATATAAGGATACTACGGTTTGGAATCCAGTGATCGAGCGGGTTGAAAAAAGATTAGCAGGGTGGCAGAAACGGTATTTGTCAAAAGGAGGTAAGGAAGTGCTTATCAAAAGCACTTTATCGAGTATGCCAACCTATTACTTATCCCTGTTGCAAGCACCGGTGAGCATCACAGAAAAACTGGAGCGACTCCAAAGGAACTTTCTATGGGATGCGGCGGATGGAACTAGAAAGTTTCATCTAGTGAATTGGCAAACAGTCACTTCCCCAAAGAAGTGGGGTGGACTTGGAGTGAAAGATCTTAGGGTATTTAACAGAGCTTTAATGGGAAAGTGGCTATGGAGATTCGGGGTAGAAGAGCATGCTCTATGGAGGGAGGTCATAGTAGAAAAGTATGATTCAACGGGAGGGAGTTGGAGGACCAAGGCGATCACAACACCTTTCGGGTGTGGCATGTGGAGGAGTATCATGAAGAATTGGGAAGCATTCAGTGGCAACATCACTTACAGGGTGGGGGATGGAAGGAGAATCAGCTTTTGGAATCATAGGTGGTGTGGAGAGGATCCTTTGAGGGTCTCCTTCCCCCACGTCTTCAGAGTTTCAAACCAGAAGGAACTGATGGTCCAACAGATTCGCAAGGAGCATGAAGGGGGTAGTATGGGACCTCTCATTCAGGAGGAACATGCAAGATTGGGAGATTGCGGAGCTTCAAGTTTTGTTGGCATTGCTATGCGGGCAAGACATGCTCCAGCCATCCTGCGACTCTTGGAGATGGGGCTTGCATGGCGATTGTTTGTTCACCGTAAAGTCATTTTACCAGAGTATGTTGGTGAGAGAGGAGACCACTTTTCCATACTCCTCGATCTGGATTCCTAGGGCGCCCACGAAGGTGTGCTTTTTTGCATGGCTAGCGGCAAGGGGAGTGATTTTGACTGCTGAAAATCTCCGAAAGAGGGGAATTACACTTGTTAGTTAGTGCTACATGTGTAAAAGCTCAGGAGAAGAAGTTGATCACCTTATGTTGCATTGCCCTGTGTTCTCAGCTTTGTGGAGGGCAATCCTGAATCTCTTTGGTGTTCAATGGGTGATGCCAAGCACTGTAAAGGAAATGTTATATAGCTGGGGCGGTTTCCGTAGAAGAAGAAAGCAAAAGGCGTGGAAATTCGCTCTGTTAGCTCTCATGTGGGTAGTATGGGAGGAGAGAAATAGGAGAGCTTTTGAGAAGATTGAGTCTCCTTTTTCACATCTTAAGAATAGCCTTTTATCTTTGATCGCTTTTTGGTGCACTCACTTAGCCCCTACTTGTATAGAAGATTGGGCGTCTTTTGTAGAGAATCATGTTCTGATGTAAATTCTCTACGTCTTTGGTATACTTTGTGTACACGGGAGTTCTCTCCCTTTTGATTAATACAATTTACCTTATCAAAAAAAAGAATATACTCTGTTTGTTCCGCTTTGTTTGACACAATTACTATTTGGATACTCTGTTTGTTCCGCTTTGTTTGACACAATTACTATTTGGAGAGTCAAAGAGATTCTTCTTTGACTATGCTTTTCTTAAATATTTTCTAATATTTTGGATTATTAACCACTCCGACTTATGGTACTTTTTATGTAGTTATAAAATGTGTAATTTCATAACCAAACAAAGTGAATAAGGGGGAGTAATAGAAAAGTTTAGTGGCATAAGAGGATTAAATGATGCATCCAATAATACGATATCAGCCTAATAAAGTAATCTTGATAAATGAAATAGAACAAAAATAAATGACCACATGGTGGAAAACTTATCCGTTTTACATCACAGTATAGAAAAAAGGGCAGCCCAGTGCACTAAGCTCCCGCTATGCGCGGGGTTCTGGGAAGGGCCGGACCACAAGGGTCTATTGTACGCAGTCTTACCCTGCATTTCTGCAAGAGACTGTTTCCACGGCTCGAACCGTGACCTTCTGGTCACACGGCAGCAGAGTTGTATGTAATATTTGGAACCACAGGGGAGACGTGTTACAACTACAAACCTCACGGGAGGTTTATGTAATTCTTTTCCATAATTAAAATAAAACACAATGTACATAAACTTATAATGGTCTTCCTAAACCCTTCATATTCCTTCCGCAAGAATTCTAACTCATTATGGAATACCATGTTTGGTTCTTAAATGAGACCAAATTAGATCTGAAGCAAATGGCCCTTAAAAAAGGTTCAAAATTAGCTTCCAACTAAAATAGTTGCAGAAGAGGATTAAACCCTAGCTTCCTCCATTTTAAATTATGTGATCCATCCACTTTTTTTGTGGGTATATGTGGTTCATACCCTATATTCATAAACTAATGATGAAAGAAATCTTTTTTAAAATGGTAATGAGTATTAGACTAAAGAAAGTAATGTAAAGAACCCAAAAAGCCATAAAGGCTAAAAAATAAACCTTTTCCTTCAGTTTATCTTTGAAGTACATTTCAAATTCTGTTAATATCTTGGCTAAATGGTTGAGGAATAATATGATATGAGTAAAAATCTGGAGACCTTAAATTCAAATCCCAACTACAACATTCAGTATGAGCCCATTTACTCCAACTTTAGTGGGCAGTTTTGATATCTATGTTTGAACGTTACTCAATGGATCAATCAATGCAAACACAAGATTGAACACCACCATTATAAAAAATAATAACTGCATGTATTTGATTGTTCTTCTTGCCACAACTACCACCACTTTTGATGTTATTGTTCTCATTCCTACCTATTTTATCATATCGTATGCGCCATCATGATCATTTAATTTCCAAATTAACTGGAACTCCAAATGCATCTTATTCCACAAGGTTTCCCTAAAAGATGACTTATTTCACCTGCTCCCCATAAGAGAAACACTATCGACCGACAAAAAGAAGCATTAATTGACTCAATGATCTTCTACCCACGATAGCTGGGCACCATGAATCATCTCATTTGATCCAAATCCAACTTATATCATGAATGAAATGTGTGCTTCATATTGACATGTGATCCATTTCCAAATATTCCTGGAAACTTTAGCTGGGCACCTTGGATAAACTTTAGCATGAAAGGGAACCTCAAAAGTGCAATCTCAGTGCTTTCATATACTCCTGATTCCTCTTATGGCAGCAAATTTTGTAATCTTGATTTAAGTGACCTAACATCCTGGTTCCATGTATATTCTGAAAGGGTTTGAATCCACATAAAAGAGAAACACCATTTAATCAAATGAAATGCACGCCATATGGAACAAACTGCAGAGTCCTTCTTCTTACAACCTTAAATATATAAATGGGACAAGTGAAGAAATGACAGTCCTTCGCAAGTCTTTTCTTTGTATAGGTCAGTCCTTCGCAAGTAATTAAAGCCTCAGAAATCCAACAGTCTATGAAGCCAATGTGCACCCCGGTTGTCTTTTGTCTATTAGCAAATGGCTTGAAAGTAGCAAAAATTACGCTTCCAATACTCTTAAGTATGTTCATGACTAGGCCAATGAAGCGACTAGCGGGGGCCAAAGCACTATGGACCCACAAAAACAAAATAGCTCAAATTTGATCATGTTTTGCCGCTAAGATAACACCAACATCATGATAATAATAAAATTAAGAGACACATGTACTTAAACTTTAGGATGAAGCGCAACCCATCAGCTTGCGCGTCCATACAGAGCTTCAAATTTTCAGAAACTCACATACGGATCCAGCATTAATTATAATATAAATAAAGTTGTTCTAGCCAAGGCTACAAGCTTCATAGGACGGAAAACGAAAAAGAAAGAAAATAAAAAGGATAATTTGTGTGGATTGAATGAGAAGCGTACCGAAAGCAATGGTGGCAGCGGTGACGGCATCGCGAAAGAGGCGGAGAGGGACAATTGTGCAAAGCTTGAGTGCCATGGCTGGGTCGTCGGAGCTGGCAATTGTGGCGGCGGCGGCTCCGCCACCTAGGGCGGTGCTCGCCACTAACAGCTTGTTTGTGGCGCGCCACAGAGACCTACCAGCCATTGTTTTTTGGGTGGGGCCCCTGTTGACGGAGAATGTAAACAGAACAATATGCTAAATGGTGCTGCTACCTTCTCCTATATTTTATTTCTTACATTAGCCCCCGCTATTTTTACGCTTTTATATCTTTACGACGCTTTAATGCCCACTCCAACTGCCTAACTTCCCCGTCTATAGTTTTCTTCCTTTTTTCCTTTCTTTTCTTTTCTGCCCTTTTTTTCCAACCTACGTGTCTCTATTTCGATCTTACTTTTCTCCTCTCTTTCTCGTGTTGATTTGGCACGAAATTTAAGAAGAAAAAAATTAAAATTTATTATTTAAAATTTTTAATTGACTAAATATTTACATGCAAAGTACGTATATCTATTTATATCTATATTATTATAAAAGCACGAATAATTTATGCTAAATATTGAGCGATGAAAATATCTCTAAAATATTGATCGACTTTTATAACCTTAAATATTTGTATAATTCAAGGACATAATTGTAAATCACCTAAGGCTAAAATTCTTTTTCGATTTAAATTACAGATACACCGAACCTACAAAGTTGATTTTGGGTCAAATCGTTAACCACTTCTTCTTGGATAATTTAGGATTTTATCGTTAGCCTACTTCTTGGACAACATATGCTTCATATAGTAGCCTTATTCTTTTTGGACAACAATATACTTCGTTCAGTTATTCTTCTTCGTTTTGTATGAGATTTAAATTTATTCCATGAATTCATGTTGAAAAAAAAAATTCAGTCACGAATATTTCATACTAAATATTGAATGACGAAAATATCTCTGAAATATTAATAAATTTTTATGTCCTCCTAAAGATAATTATTTCTTAAAAAAATAGAATATCAGATAAAATTAGTAACATAGAATGTTGAACAAAAATGTAACATTAAGTGAAGTTTGAAACCAACTAATAGCAGAAGTTTTTAAAGCCATAACATAATTGTGAAATGCCAATGCCACACAAATTCACTCGGACAATAATAACGGTCACTTAATTGACTTTGACTGAACTTTCAATTTCAATTTCTTTCGATTGTTCAAATAATATAATACTTGAAAGAGTAATTTCTTCCCTTAAAAAAAAATTATAATATTTAGACTTTCCCTAATTTTAGGACTCTGAGTTTAATTATATATTTGCAATATTTTGCTAAAAGAGACTTAATTTAAATAGGAATGAATTAATTTAGAGTTTATTATTGAAGGGAGAAATAGGAACCGCTCCCTATAATTTTTTATATAGGCAGATTATCACCTTGAGACGTGCAGCTGGATGCAAGAGGTCAAGATTATGAGGACTCTGAACTGTGCTTATGGTGGAGTTAGACGGTATTGTACGTGAAAGGTGTATTATTTTGTTTATTAGAGTATTATAAACCTTTAAGATATAATTGATATTTTCTTGCAAAGAATTGTTGGACGGAGGCAAAAGCCTGGTACTTATTTTTGGTGTACGGTTTACTTATTTTCACACCTTAAACTTGGTTGGTCAATTTCTCAATTTGGTTCCTAAGGCGAAAAGAAGTAGCTAAGAATATTAATTCTATGACCTCTTGGCTTTTGAGACTATTCACGATCTACTCTTTTTTTTTCATGACAAAAAAACAATGCTGGCAGAAATGACTAAATGACTTTTCATCTTTGTTTTCACCGTCATTACTGAATCTTAATCTTAAAAAATAACTTTCATATACCTTAATCAACATGGTTTAACTAAAGTTAATTTTTGCATCACAAAGGAAAATATTACGTGTTGTTGCATTTTTAACATGATTTTACAACTTTAATCGCAAATTATGTGATTCTAAAATATTTAGTTCCATATTGTTCTTTATGATTGTGTCGAAACTTTATTAATTATTTTGTTTCGACTATAAGCTGAATTCTTCTATTTTTTTTGACTATAAGCTGAATTCTTCTATTTTTTTTTAGTTTTAAAGAACTGATTATTGAATTTCGTATCATATTCATTAACAATTGATTTTAGAATATTTGTGTAATTGTTTATTACTTTCGGCACGTGTGTTGTAATATTTGACAAAAAAATATACGTGCAACGTACGTACATAGAGACTTGTTATATTAAAAGTACGAATACCCTTAGTGAAATGTCATTCTTTTTTTTTTACCCTTAAGAAATAGAATTCACACTAAACAAAATAGCCATTCGATTATTTATCTATCTAATATTAGAAATATGAATATTCATTTAATAGCTTCCTAATATTTATGAATTCGATATCAATTAGATTTTATGTATTAAATATTTTCTTATTTGAACTATATAATATAACATATTAGTATAAGAAGAAGAAGAATAACAAAGAAAAATCACAATATTTTGTGAAGAGTTTCAAAAAAGTCGTTTACTACTTTTACGGTTTGGGAGTCCTTTTGTTTGTCATACATTTCAACAGCTAATTCTTTAAAAACATTAGGTTATTTAGGTAAAAGTTTTGAGTACTTTCAATTCTTTTTAGGTTTAGGAGTTTTTTTATTTGTTATTAGTTATAAAAACTTTGAGTGCTTTGACCTCTTTTTAGGTTTAGGAATCTTTTTATATAAAAAAAAATTAACTGATTAATTTTGTCACGACCCAAAATCTCACCACAAGCGTCGTGATGGCACCTAGTCTCTAAGACTAGGTAAGCCGATTTTTATTACATTTTGAAGCCATTTTTTTTTGAATTAAAATCTAATAGCGGGAATAATTACAATACACAACCTCCCAAGATTGGTAGTACTGAGTCACGAACTCTAACCGAATACATAGAATGGTCACGAGGACCGAATATACAATACAACAACAACAACCTAGTATAATCCCACTAGTGGGGTCTGGGGAGGGTAGTTTGTACGCAGACCTTACCCCTACCCTAGGGTAGAGAGGCTGTTTCTGATAGACCCTCGGCTCCCTCCCTCCAAGAACTCTCCATCTTGCTCTTGGGGTGACTCGAACTCACAATCTCTTGGTTGGAAGTGGAGGGTGCTCACCACTAGAGCAACCCACTCTAGTGAATTAAAATCTAACAGCGGAAATAATTACAATACACAACCTCCCAATACTGGTAGTACTGAGTCACGAACTCTAACTAAATACATAGAATGGTCACCAGACCAAATATACAATATTGTTTGATTATAAGTTAACAGTACAATGAAAAGAAAAGACTCCAAGGGACTGCGACGACCAAGCAACTCTACCTTGAATCCTTACGATCCCGCTTTAACTCTGCTCAAGTCCGTTATCTTCAATACCTGGCTCTGCACAAAAATGTGCAGAAGTGTAGTATGAGTACGCCACGGTCGGTACCCAGTAAGTATCAAGACTAACCTCAATGGAGTAGAGACGAGGTACAGTCAAGACACTCACTAGTCTAATAATCTGTGCAATATAATATACAAAATAATAGGAAACAAATAACAATAGAGCAACATGAAACAACCAGTGATATGCACAGCAGACCATTAATATTGCTCAACAATTAATAAGTACAATTACACCCAATTAAATCAAGTCCTTCAAATAAATGTCTTTCCCATATAATTCTTCCAAATAATTCTCTTTCAAATATAATTTTCTCAAATAATTATTTTTTAAATATAATTCTTTCAATAAATTTTTTCAAATATAATTTCCTCAAATAAATATATTTCAAATACAATTCTTTCATATTATACTTTCTAAGTAAAATCCTTCCAAATAAATATTTTAAATATAATTCTTTCAATTAAAAAGTCACCACGTGACACCTCATTTCATAATCATAAGAAAATACGGGTCTCAGCCCATTTTTATATTTTTTTTATAAACACGGGTCTCAGCCCATTTTCATATTTCCGCGGCACCTCGTGCCCATAATTAAATCATCATATTTCCCCGGCACCTCGTGCCCTCATTTCATATCACAACTGCACGGACAATTCACGTGCCAATTATCATTATTATTTCATCACAGCACCTCGTGCCCACATTTCATATCACAACTGCACGGATAATTCATGTGCCAAATATTCTCATTATTTACTTACGGCACCTCGTGCCCACATTATATTTTATAATCCGCCTGGCAATAGCCACAGGCTTTCAATTTCAACATAAATCAGATTGTTATCAATTTACCAACAACAAGACAAGTTGCACACAGTATAGAAATAAACACAAGAAAATCACAACATCACGTGAAATTATCAACACCACAACCCCACATCATCACATATCGTCCCTGACAATAGCCACCCTTATTGATCATATTGCCACCCTTATCGCTCCTATAGCCACCTTTATCGTTCCGCTCAGATAATATCAATAGCCATCATTATCGCTCTTATTGCCACCTTTATCGCTCCTATAGCCACCCTTATCGCTCCGCCCAGACAATATCAATAGCCAACAAACACAACGGTGAAATGCCACCCTTATCTCCCCAAAATAACAACTCATACAACACAACAATTTACACGGAAAATTATCACAATATAACAAAAATCAATTCATATCATAATTTGCTCAATGGCCACAACCAAATTTTAAAGCTACAACCAAGTCAATTAATTTCACAACAAATAGCCAAAAGCTCCACACAATGTATACAACACCCAAAAACAATCAATAGAGATAGAAATTATTTAACATAAAGCAAAGACTTTATTTAAATTTAATTTTTCAATAATTATATAAACACCTCTTCTTAAGCTCATTTAATTAATTATTTGCATAAGGAAAATCCATAATGAAATTAAATTACAATAATTATCAAACCAACAAATTCACGAAATTTCATAAATAATAAAACAACAATCACATCACATTATCATATAACAACAAAGTCAACAACAAGGATTTAGGCACGACAAGTAGATGATTAAATATATGCCAACAATTATCCAATTTACTACACAATATGCTCAAGACTTTAACTCAATAAAATTTGCACATATAAACCAAGTACGTACTCGTCACCTCGCGTACATGGTTTTCAATTACACAAATGACACATAAGACTCAATGCCTAGGGGAAATTCCTCCACTCGAGGTTAAGCAAGACACTTACCTCTTTGAAGTTATGCTGATATTCCAAAATCGCCTTCTTACTTGAATTGACCTCCGGACCGCTCAGATCTATCCAAATAAATTGTATCGCTTTATTAAAATTTATCGGAAATAATTCCGGATAATAATACGTCAACTTAAAATTTTATTCCAAAAAGTCAACAAAAGTCAACGCATGACCCGCCTCTCGGAACCCGACATAATTTTCATGAAATCCGAATACCCATTCCGATACGAGTTCAACCATACCAATTTTATCGAATTCCAATAACAACTCGACTTCCAAATCTTAAATTTTCGTTTTTGGAAGATTATACAAAAATCTTGATTTTTCTCCATTAAATCCGAATTAAATGATGGATTCAAAGACATAATCATGAAAATTAATCAAAATTGGATAAGAATCACTTACCCCAAACAACCACACAAGAAATCTCTCCAAAAATCACCTTCTACCGCAAAAAAATGATTTTGAGTTATGAATTCAAACCCTCGTTTTTGGGACTTTTAATTCTGCCCAGATAGGCCTTCTTCACGTTCGCGACCATTGCTTCGCGTTTGCGAAGGCCAAAACCCAACTGCCTCAAATCCTTCATCGCGTTCGCGACCTCCTCGTCGCATTCGCGAAGGCCAACTATTTCTGCCCCATCATTTCCTCTTCGCGTTCGCGAACTCCTCGTCGCGTTCGCGATGACCAGCTGACCAACTCTTTCGCATTCGCGAAGGCCAAACGACCTCAGGCCACACTCTTCCTTTCTTCTTCTCGTTCGCGTTGCCTTGGCCGCGTTCGTGAAGGCTTGCCCAGTTCGTTCTTCGCATTCGCGTCCCCTGCTTCGCGTTCGCGAAAGCCAAACCAGCAGCCCCACAAATTCCTCTTCGCGAACGCGAGACTCCCTTCGCGTTCGCGAAGAAGGAAACCAGATGACAGAAAACAATAGTTCAAAAATAGAAGGAAATAGCCCGTAGCCCATCTGTAACACACCAAAGGCCCCCGGGACCCCGTCTAATCATACCAACAAGTTCCATAACCTATGACTTCCAAAATTTTCAACTTCTAAAACTCGTGCCGAAACCTATCAAACCAACCCGGAATGACGTCAAATTTTGCAGGAAAGTCCCAAATAACATAACGGGGTTGTTCCAACTCTCGGAATCGCATTCCGACCCCGATATCAAAAAGTCAACCCCGGGTCAAACTTTTCCAAAAACTTCGACTTTTGCCATTTCAAGCCTAAATTGGCTACAGACCTCAAATTCATAGTCCAGACACGCTCCTAAGTCCAAAATCACCCAACAGAGCTAACGGAACCGATATAACTCTATTCCGGAGTCGTTTTCACACAGTTCCGACTACAGTCGAAATCCTAAGACTTAAGCTTCCGCCTTAGGGACTAAGTGTCCCAAATCACTCTGAATCATCCGTAAATCAAACTCGACCACACAAGCGGGTCATAATACATATTGCGAGGCTACTCAAGACCTTAAGTCACTGAACGGGGCGTAAATTCTTAAAACGACAAGTCGGGTCATTACAAATTTCTTATAATAAAAATATTACTAATTCGTTGTAATTATGTTAGGTAAAAATTTATTAATTATTTATAAATATTTTAGGTAAACTTTTCAAGCGCTTTATCCTCGGTTTAGGTTTAGAATTTTTTTTCTTTTTTATTGTAAAAATCTTGAGCACTTATACCTTGAGTTTTTGAGTATGCGTTCATGCATGGAATCCTAATATTTAGGACTTTAAATTTATTAAAAATTTACTTTATATATATCCTCATTAATTATATTATAACATGACTGTAATTTCTTACATCTTTTTTCATAATTTCTTTACTTTTTAGTTACCTAAGGGACATTGTGAATGAATATTAGAGGTAGGGGTGTTCATAGTTTGGTTTGGATAGGTTTTTCTCTAAAATAAAATCAAACCAAGTAAGTCGGTTCTTAAAATATTGGAACCAAACCAAACCAATTAATTCGGTTAGCGATTCAGTCTTTGTCGGTTTTTATCTGTTTGTTTCCTAAATATGAGACATATACTACCAAACACATATTCCGGCGACTACATTTTCAATGTAACACTATCAAACCAATTGCTCTTTGAGAAATCTATCATTTGCCATGATATATTGATGATAATTGAATTGAATAGTGATGAATAATTTAAGTATTCAATTAAAAAATAATTATTTTTAACATAAAATAATTCTTGTACTTAGCAAAAGTAAATTACCAATCAAACTAGAATGTAAGGGAAAAGAATTAGATTATTGTAATAGCAAAGAACTAGACTTAAAATACAAACGACTAATATGTACCACAACATTTTAGAAACTTTATATAAAAATATACATGTATATAAGTGTAATAATAAATTTAAATAACTACTTCTATATTCGGTTTGGTTCGGTTTTTTTCAGTTATTTTTTGATTAAAACCAAAACCAAACCAAATATGATCGTTTTTAAAATTCAAAACCAAAACCAAACCAGACTTAAAAAGTATCGATTTTTTTGGTCAGTTTTGTTCGGTTATCGGTTTGGTTCGGTTTTTCAGATTTTTATGAACAACCCTAATTAGAGGCATCCAATATAATTTCATAACCTTTGTTTTTAGTAATTGTTAACACAAGTCCCCGTAGATATCTGTCACGACCCCAAATTCCCCTTCGTAGGATACCGTGATGGCACCTAGTCTCTAAGACTAGGTAAGCCTATCAATATGCGGAATAACCAACATTACAATTTAAAAACTTCTAAAATCTCAATCCTCTAAGTACATAAAAAAATTCCCAAAACTTGGTGAAATACAAGTCATAAGCTCTAAAGAAATAGTACGAATATCTTTATACATCAGAGTCTAATGTGATTAGAGAAAACAACATAATAAGGATAGAAGGGGACTCCGGAGTCTGCGGCCGCTGGCAGATATACCTCGAAATCTCCGTACACAGGTAGCGCACTGATGCCTGGTCTGATAGGGAGTACATGGATCTGCACAAAAAGATGTGCAAAAGCGTAGTATGAGTACACCACAACGGTACCCGGTAAGTGCCAAGCCTAACATCGGTAGAGTAATGACGAGGTCATGTCAGGCCCTACTGGAATAATAAAAGACATGGTGGCATGTTTAACAATATACTAACAATAAAATGACAATGGAAATGAATCTGGTAAATAGTATGTCACCATTTAACTGCACAGAATAAGGGCAAATAATACCTCGCGGAAACAAAACATAATTTTCAACTTTAAGAAAATCATAACAATAATCAAAGGCAACTGCGGCCATAAATAAATATCAACAAGGGCACTCCCTATGTACCGCCTCGTAGTCCCAAATAATAAATAATTTCACAATATCTCATTTCCTTATATCACTGCGGGAGCCTTCACATTTAATTTTAAAGAAAATATTTTTCCAGAAATAGCATCCCACGTTTTAGACATCTTTATCACACCGCATGACTTCTAATAATTCCCCTACTAGCCACGCATATCAAGCCATCCTTTTCTCACCGTATGTGTTTCAACACCGAGACCTTATACCACCGCATGTGTATCAATATCACAATATATCACAATTTGCGGCTCAAGTGCCAAAATATTTCAACTTGCCAAAATAAATCAATAACAATATTTTTTCACAATAAAGAGCTCGCGGCTCATGCCAAAATAAATCAACAATAATATTTTTCATAATAAAGAGCTCACGGTTCCATCACAATGAGTACGAAAATATCACAAAATATTCAGCAAAAAAAAATTGTTTCACAAATTTAACACCTTGTCTAAATATTAAATTTTAAAATGTAAAATACGTCATTTTTAATAATATTTAAATTAAGATATCCATCTTTCAAGTAATGCACAGAACAAAAGAAAACAGAGTTTCAACTAAACAGGTAAAACACTTAGCAGGAACAAGTTAGGCCAATTTAAAATACGAAAATATATTAACGATGATGAATATAACAAAATAAAGTAATTTAATTAATATGCAACAATGCTCTACACAATTTAAAGACATAATCTTCCACATTTAGCCCGTGTACACACTCGTCACCTCGTGTACACCACTTTCAACACATTACAATTATCATATCAATACCAATCCTAGGGTGAATTCCTCCTCCCCCCTCCCCTCCCACAAGGTTAGACAAGTCACTTACCTCGACTTGCTCCAATTTAATCAACTAGTAGGCCTTTTCCTCGATTATCCAACTCTAAATGGCTCGAATCTAGCCAAAATAATTCGATACAGTCAACAAATATTATATGAATCAATTTCATGAGAAAATACTACATTTTTCAATAAATTTCGAAATTAACTCAAAAATCGCTCGTGGGACCCATATCTCAGAATCCGGCGAAAGTTGCGAAATATGAACACTCATTCAACCACGAGTTCAACCATATAAATTTTACTAAAATACGACATCAACTCAACCTTCAAATCTTCAATTTAAACCAAGAGGGTTTTCTAAATCTTCCAACTTAATTTACCAATTAAATGTTAAAAACAACCATGAATTCGGGTAATTTGACCAATATTGAGTTAAGAAAACTTACCCCGTTATTTTTGTTTCCCGAAAACCGTCTCTTCCCGAGCTCCAATTCGTCAAAAATGGTTCAAAACTTAAACTTTCTGCCCAGGCTTTTTCTTCTATGCGATCGCGGCCAAAGGCATGCGATCGCGAAGAACAAAATAAGGTTGCCTAGAATTAAGCTTCTGCGATCGTGGATGAAATAACGTGATCGCGAAGAACAAATCCCCACTGCCCAAAATTGACATTGTGCGATCGCGGATAAATCCACGTGATCGCGAAGCACAACATTCCCAGACCTACGCGATCACGGACTCATCCACGCGATCACGAAGGGTTAAGCGCGTGGACCAGCTTCTGCCTCATTTCCTCTTCGCAAACGTAGTCTCAGTCACGCGTTCTCATAGCACATCTTGACAAACCTTCTTGGTCGCAGACTTGCCCACGCGATCGCATAATACAAAATTTCTAGCTGCCCAATTAAGTCTACGCGATCGCGGACCTTCTCACGTGATCGCATAGAAGGAAACCAGACACCAGATTTCAGCAACTCTTAGTGCAAATGTTTGGTCAGTTAATCGTCTGAAACTCACCCATGACCCCCGGGACCTTAACCAAATACACCAACAAGTCCTAAAACGTCATACGAACTTAGTCGAAACCTCAAATCACATCAAACAGCGCTAAAATCACAAATTACACCCCAATTCAAGCTTAATGAAACTTAAGAATTTCGAACTTTTACATTCGATGCCGAAACCTATTAAAATCAAGTCCGATTGACCTCAAATTTTGCACACAAGTCATAAATGACATAACGGAGCTATAAAAATTTTTGGAACTGGATTCCGACCCCGATATCAAAAAGTCACCCCTAGTCAAACTTCTAAAATTAAATTTCTATTTTAGCCATTTCAAGCCTAATTTAACTACGGACTTCCAAATAAAATTCCGATCACGCTTCTAAGTCCAAAATTACCATGAGGATCTGTTGGAATCATCAAAATTCTATTTCAGAGTCGTTTACATATTGGTTGACATCCATCCAACTTTTTCAACTTAAGTTATAAATTTTAGAACTAAGTGTTTCAATTCATTCTAAAAACCTCATCGGATCCGAACCAATTACCCCGGCAAGTCATATAACAATTATAAAGTAACAAATGAGCAGTAGATAGGGGAATATGGCTACAACTTTTAAAATGACTTGTCGGGTCATTACATCCTCCCCATCTTTAACAAACGTTCGTCCTCGAACGTGTTTAGAATTATACCTGGAGTGGTAAAAAAATTAGGATAAGAGCTGCGCATATCATGCTCGGTCTCCCAAGTTGCCTCCTCGGCCGGATGACCCCTCCACTGAACCTTCACGGAAGCAATGTTCTTCGACCTTAACTTTGAACCTGCCTGTCCAAAATAGTCATTGGTTCCTCAACATAAGATAGATCCTTGTCCAATTGAACTGAACTAAAGTCTAACACATGAGGTGGATCGCCGTGATACTTCCGGAGCATAGAAACATGGAATACCAGATGAACTGCAGAGAGACTAGGTGGTAGTGCAAGTCTGTAAGCCACCTCTCCAACTCTCTCAAGAATCTCAAAAGGTCCGATATACCTCGGGCTCAACTTGCCTTTCTTTCCGAACCTCATAACACCCTTCATAGGTGAAAACCGGAGCAAGAACTGTGCACCAACCATGAATGCAACATCACGAACCTTCCAATCCGTATAACTTTTTTGTCTAGATTAGGGTGTACGAAGTCGACCCTGAATCAATTTAACCTTTTCCAGAGCATCTGGAACCAAGTCTGTACCCAATAGCCTAGCCTCGTCTGGTTCAAACCAACCCACAGGAGACCCGCCTACCATACAAGGCCTCATACGGATCCATCTGAATGCTCGACTAGTAACTGTTGTTGTAAGAAAACTCCGCAAGTGGCAAGAACTGATCCCAAGCACCCCCCAAAAATCTATCACACAAGCACGAAGCATATCCTCCAGTATCTGAATAGTGCGCTCAGACTGTCCGTCCATCTGAGGGTGAAATGTTGTGCTCAACTCAACCCGAGTACCTACCTCCTGTTGTACAGCCCTCCAAAACTGTGATGTAAATTGCGTACCCCGGTCAGATATGATGGATATCGGTACGCCATGAAGCTTGACGATCTCGCGGATATAAATTCTAGCCAACTGCTCGGAAGAATAGGTAGTCATCACAGGAATAAAATGAGCTGACTTGGTCAGCCTATCCACAATCACCCAGACTGCATCAAACCTCCGTTGAGTCTGTGGGAGTCCAACAACGAAATCTATAGTGATCCGCTCCCATTTCCACTCCGGAATCTCTAACTTCTGAAGCAACCCACCTGGCCATTGATGCTCATACTTCACCTGCTGGTAATTTAGACACCGAGCTACATATTCCACTATGTCTTTCTTAATCCTCCTCCACCAGTAATGTTGCCTCAAGTCCTGATACATCTTCGCGACACCTGGATGAATGGAGTACCGTGAACTGTGAGCCTCCTGGAGAATCAACTCACGCAAGCCATCTACATTGGCTACACATAGCATGCCCTACATCTGTAATACAACTTCATCTCCAATAGTGACTTCCTTGGCATCATCATGCTGAACTATATCCTTAAGGACAAGTGGACGGGGGTCATTATACTGATGCTCCCTGATACGATCATAAAGAGAAGACTGAGAAACCACACAAGCCAAAACTCGGCTCGGCTCGAAAACATCCAATCTAACAAACTGATTGGTCAAGGCCTGAACATCTAAGTCTAAAGGCCTTTCTGCTACCGGTAAGTATGCTAAGCTGCCCAAAACTCTCCGCCTTACGACTCAAGGCATCGGCCACCACATTGGCCTTCCCGGGATGATAGAGAATAGTGATATCATAATCCTTAAGCAACTCCAACCATCTCCGCTATCGTAAATTAAGATCCTTCTATTTAAACAGATGTTGTAGACTTGGGTGATTGGTATAAACCTCACAATGGACACCGTACAAATAATGTCACCAAATCTTCAAGGCATGAACAATAGTTGCTAACTCAAGGTCGTGGACTGGATAATTATTCTCATGTACCTTTAACTGTCTAGACGCGTAGGCAATCACCCTACCTTCTTGCATCAACACTGCACCGAGACCAATACACGATGCATCACAATACACAGTATAAGACCATGAACCTGTAGGTAATACCAATACTGGGGTTGTAGTCAAAGATGTCTTGAGCTTTTGGAAGCTCTCCTCACATTCCTCGGTCCACCTGAACGGAGCACCCTTCTAGGTCAATTTGGTCATAGGTGCAGCAATAGAAGAGAAACCCTCTAAAATCAGCGATAATACCCTGCCAAACCATGGAAACTCCGAATCTCCGTAGCTGAGGACGATCTGGACCAACTCTGCACTGCTTCAACCTTCTTCGGATCTACCTTGATCCCTTCGCACAAAACTATATGACCCAAAATTCCCACTGAATCAAGCCAGAATTCACACTTTGAAAATTTTGCATATAACTTCTTTTCTCTCTAAGTCTGAAGCACAGTTCTCAAGTGATGCTCATGATCCTCCTGACTCAGGGAATACACCAGAATGTCATCAATAAATACAATGACGAATGAGTCAAGATAGGGCTGAAATGCATTGCTCATCAACTGCATAAATGTTGTTGGGGCGTTTGTTAGCCCAAATGACATTATAAGAAACTCATAATGACCATACCGAGTCCTAAAAGCAGTCTTCGGGATATCTGGCTCCCAAATCTTCA
Organism: Nicotiana tabacum; assembly: GCF_000715075.1. Classification (NCBI taxonomy): domain Eukaryota; kingdom Viridiplantae; phylum Streptophyta; class Magnoliopsida; order Solanales; family Solanaceae; genus Nicotiana; species Nicotiana tabacum. The sequence continues at coordinate 90,306,109 of NC_134083.1, forward strand.
ACTGATGATAACCTGAACGTAAGTCAATTTTAGAGAATACCTTGGCACCCTGAAGATGATCAAATAGGTCATCAATACGTGGCAATGAATACTTGTTCTTCACTGTAACCTTGTTCAGCTGATGGTAATCAATACACATTCGTATAGAACCATCCTTATTCTTCACAAATAAGACAGGAGCACCCCAAGGCGATACATTGGGCCGAGTGAAACCTTTATCAAGCAACTCATGTAACTATTCTTTTAATTCTTTCAACTCTGCTTGGGTCATACTATATGGTGGAATAGAAATGGGTTGAGTGCCCGGTAACAAATCAATGCCAAAGTCAATATCCCTATCGGGTGGCTTACCCGGAAGATCCGCTGGAAATATATCAAGAAAATCCCTTACTATAGGAACTGACTCCACGGTAGGAGTATCAACACTAACATCTCTCACATAGGCCAGATATGCATCACACCCCTTCTCAACCATCCGTTGAGCCTTAAGAAATGAAACAACCCTGCTTGGAACATAATCTGAGGTACCTCTCCACTCTAGCCGCAGTAGACCTGGCATAGCCAACGTCACCATCTTGGCGTAACAATCAAGAATAACGCGATAGGGCGACAACTAGTCCATGCCCAAAATAATATCAAAATCCACCATACTAAGTAATAATAAATCAGCTCTGGTCTTAAAACCACTGATAATAATTAAACACGACCGATACACGTGGTCTACAATAATAGATTCACCCACGGGTGTAGATACATAAACAGAAGAACTCAAGGAATTATGGGATACGCCCAAATACGAGGCAAAATAAGATGACACATAAGAATAAGTGGAGCATGGATCAAATAATACTGATGCATCTCTATGACAGACCGGAATAATATATGTAATAACAAAATCAGATGCAACGGCCTCTATCCTAGCAGGAAGGGCATAATATCTGGCCCGACCTCCCCCTCTAGGGCGACCTCTACCTGTCCGACCTCCACCTCTAGGTGGATGTGCAAGTGGAGTGGTAGCTGGTGCAGTAATCATGGCCTGAGAAACCTGAGGGCTCTATGGAATAGGTGGGGCTTGAGAAATCTATGGAGGTGCACCCCTCATAAGTCTGGGAAAATCCTTCATGATATGACGAGTGTCACCACACTCAAAATAATCCCTCGGAGGATGTGGCTACTAGGACTAGCTCGGGCCTGATCGACTAGACTGCCCGCTGAAGGCAGCTCGTACAGGAGGTACAGAAGACACTGGCGGTGCATAATATGGAACCTAAGGTCTAGGAGTAGCCGGAATACCACTGGAAGTCGGAAGTGCTGAATGAATAGGACGACTCACATAACCTCTACCATGACGGGCTGCAGCTGAGGCACGAGAATTATTATATGTGCCATAATCTCGGGGTCTATTAGTTTCCCTCGCTTCTCTCTCCCGAGTCTGTATACCCTCCAATCTCCTAGCAATTGACACCACCTGTTGGTATGTGATGTCCATATCTAGTTCTCGAGCCATACCGAATTTGATACTAGGGTGGAGACCCTCAATAAATCTGTGAACCCACTCTCGAACAGTAGCAACTAAGGTTGGTGCATGCCTAGCCAAATTACTGAATCGGACCACATATTCTGACACGGTCATAGAACCCTGGCGTAACTGCTCAAACTCTATGTACCATGTATCTCTAAGACTCTGAGGAACATACTCCCTCAAGAACATATCTGAGAATTGAGTCCAAGTGAGTGAAGCTGCTTCAGCCGGACTATCCAACTTGTATCCCCACCACCACTGTTAGGCCGCTCCTCTAAGCTGAAATGCTGTGAAACAAACTCCACTGGAATCCCTAATACCCATAGTACGGAGGATACAATGACATTCCTCAAGAAAACCCTGAGCATCCTCTGAAGCCAATCTGCTAAAAGTGGGAGGGTGATACTTCTTGTACCTCTCGAGCCTGAGCTGCTCCCCCTCTGAAACTGTTTCCCTAACCTTAGGCCGAACTGGGACAACTGGCTGCACTGATATAACCTCTGGGGCATGGTCAACTTGGGCCCATGGCTCTAGGGTATGGGCGGCGGGAGTCTGTGCTCCTCCCCTAGCCTGAGATGTGGCAGGAGCAAGTGGAATTAGCCTTGCCTGAGCTAGAGTTCCAAACATGCTCAAAAACTGGCCAAGAGTGTCCTGAAGTGCAAGAGTGGTAACAGGCGTCTCAGGTGCATGTTCTCCAACAGGAGCTACTGGTGGATCTACTGCAGCAGCTCGTGCAGGTGCTCTGGCTGCACCACGTGGTCTTCCTCGGCCTCTTCCCCGACCCCTGCCTCTTACGGCTCCAACAGGGGGCGCGGGTGTCTGATCATCAGATCCAGTTATGCGTGTCCTCACCATCTGTGAGAGAATATAAAGATAATGGTTTAGAACTTCGAAGTCAACAAATGCACACGATAAGGAATCAAAGAAGTGAATATTTCCTAACAGTTCCATAGCCTCCCGAAGATAACTATAGACGTCTCTGTACCGATCCACAAGACTCTATTAAACCTGCTTGTGACTCATAACACCTATGAACCTAGAGCTCTGATACCAACTTGTCACGACCCCAAATTCCCCTCTATAGGATATCGTGATGGCACCTAGTCTCTAAGACTAGGTAAGCCTATCAATATATGGAATAACCAACATAACATCTTAAAAACTTTTAAAATCTCAATCCTCTCAGTACATAAAGAAATTCCCAAAACCTGGTGAAATACAAGCCACAAGCTCTAAATAAGTAGTACGAATATATTTATACATCAGAATCTAATGTGAATAGAGAAAACAACATAATAAGGATAGAAGGGGACTCCGGAGTCTGCGGACGCTGGCAGATATACCTCGAATTCTCCGTACATAGGTAGCTCACTGATGCCTGGTCTTATAGTGACGAGGTCAGGTCATGCCCTATTGGAATAATAAAAGACATGGTGACATGTTTAAAAATATACTAACAATAAAATCACAATGGAAATGAATCATGTAAATAGTATGTCACCATTTAACTACACAGAATAAAGGCAAATAATATCTCGCGAAAACAAAACAAAATTTTCAACTTTAAGAAAATCACAACAATAATCAAAGGCAACTTCGGCCATAAATAAATATCTACAAGGGCACTCACAAGGTACCGCCTCGTAGTCTCAAATAATAAATAATTTCACAATATCTCATTTTCTTATATCACCGCGGGAGCCTTCACATTTAATTTTTTTTAAAATATTTTTTCCGAAATAGCATCCCGCGTTTTAGCCACCCTTATCATACCGCATGACTTCTAGTAGTTCCCCTACTAGCCACGCGTATCAAGCCACCCCGAGTGGTCGTTTTGAGACCTGGTGTGTCATTCAGCGGTTTGAGGCCTTGAGTGGAATCACTTTAGGTGTTATGACTTGTACATATGGTCGGAATTTAATTTCGGGAAGCTCAGAGTCGATTTGGAAAGAAAATTCTAAATTTGGAAACTTTAAGTTGAAAGAGTAGACCAAATTTGACTTTTGAGTAAAGGACCTCAGAATTGGGATATGAAGGTTCCAACGGGTTTGTATGATGATTTTGGACTTGGGCGTATGTTCGGATCGGGTTTAGGATGACCTGGGAGCGTTTCAATGCCTATTATGGAAGTTGCCATTTGGGAAGAATTTCATTTAAATTGAGTTGAAGTGCATTTCAATGTTATCAATGTCCGTTTGGGATTCTGAGCTTGGGAATAGCTCTGTATTGTGATTATGGTATTGGGAGCGCGTCCGAATGTGGATTTGGAGGTCCGCAGGTCATTTTAAGGTCATTTGGCGAAAGTTGAATTTTGGATGATTTTTGAGAAAATTCACCGGGAGAGAACTTTTTGATATCGGGGTCGGATTTTGATTCTGGAAGTTGAAGTAGGTCCGTAATGTCGAATGTGTCTTGTGTGCGAAATATGAGGTCAATCGGACGTGATTTGATAGGTTTCGGTATCGAATATAAAAGATTGAAGTTCTAATGTTCATTAAGCTTGAATTGGGATGCGATTCATGATTTTGATGTTGTTGGATGTGATTTGAGCCCTCAAGCAGGTATGTGTTATGTTATTGGACTGGCTGGTATGATTGGACAAGGTCCCGGGAGCCTCGGGTGGATTCCGGGTGGTTAACGGATTGTATTTGAATTTGAGGAAGAGCTGAAGGAGCTGGGCATCTTGTAGAAATTGTGAGGGTTTTGGTAGATAACCTAGAATTTGGTATTTTGGATTTTTACCACGAATTTGGGCATGAAATTGGGAATAAATCATATATTTGAGTTCATAAGGTTATGGGTAATGATTATCTTCGAAAATTTTCGGAATCCGGGCAGTGGGCCCGATGGTGATTTTATCGACTTTTCGAGCGGAGTTGGGAATTGTTGTAAATTGAATTATTATGAGTATTAGAGTATATTTTTAATGGTTTGCACATTGTCTGGCTAGTTTGGAGCGTTGGGCATTAGTTTGAGGTGCTAAAGTGGCGTTAGAGCGGGTTATGGAACTTCGGAGCGAGGTAAGTCTCCTTTCTAACCTTGTAAGATGTAATTAACCCCATAGGTGAATTAAATAAATATGTGTACCTATTTGTGGGGGGCAACGTACGTATGAGGTGATGAGAGTCCGTACGTAGCTACTATTGTGCTATTGTCCGGGTAGTCTAGGAACCGTATCATACCTTGTTAGAAATGTTTGTGCCCTTACTTGCTAATTAAATTACTCGAATCATGTTAGAATTTGACAAAAGAATTCGAAAAAGGGCTAAGTTCACCTATTTAAAGAGTTTATTCGAATACTTGATTTTAAAATGAGAATTTGTATTTCCTTAAAAATAAGTGCTATTTGTGGATCGGGCCGAGCGCCTCGATATAAAATAGATGCATATATGGTTCGCGCCGTTCGACCCTCCGACAGTGCACAATTTAATATTATGTTGGATCGGGCCGTACGACCTTGGCATGATTTGCGTATGACATAATTGTTTGTTTTGGAATTTGCAATAAATAATATTGCCTCCTCAGCCTGAGATAAATTGTACTCGGTGTAGCGACGTTGGAATATGTCGGCATGTAATTTCCACAGGTGGGTTATCTTCTGCTAGTAGGTTAGCGGTCTCGTGCTGTTGATGAGGCTTCTGCGAAGAATTCTACTGGCTACCCGATAAGAGATTGAATATGTAAATGTGGCTAGTGGTTCAGAGTGTTCATTAAAGGTTAATAGAAAGATTTCGAGGAATTTGGCGGGTTGATTATGCAAGATCATGTCAATAGGAGATAAGGAATCTTGGTGGGTTCCAGGGTTATGCAATGGTAGCTTCAGGCTAAGTGGGAGAGCCCCACCGTCTATGATTGGATTGTGTAATTGTCAACTAGTGTGGTTTCTAGTTATCAGTGTATTGATGGGTCGCTATGACTAAGGGTAGAGAACATCATCAGTAATTTGAGCAAAGTATTTGAGGGATGTGTGCTATATTTGGCCTTATCGATTCGTGTTCAAGTTTGGGGAAGACTCAGAGTCTAGGCTTCGTGTGAAAGTGGTGTATAAGGAAAATGATTTAGCCGGGTACTTCTTTGAGAGGGCGTTCATGTGCTAGTGGAGCCTTGGAGTTCGATTATGTTCGGGACCAAGTCAGAGTGGGTGACTCCCAACAATGGTCCTAGTAGGTTCAAAATTTAAGTGTGGTGCCTAAGGATTTTGAGCCAGTAGTATGGTTAAGTATTGAGATTTTGCAGTGGATTATGAAAAGTGGCTTGGAGTGTTCTATATTGTCTTCGGTATGCGGTGTAGCAATGGAATAATGGGAGAAAATAACTTCGGAATCGTAAAGGAAATATCAGAATGGATGTACCAGTTGAAGATGCGGATGTGCGCACAAGGAAGGTGTGAGATGGTTCGTGGGTTTTGGGGACAATGTGGTAGCGTGAAATGGGGTCACTCAGGATGAGTGCGGATTGAGTTCGTTATATTGATAAAGAAGCAGTTGTTATTTCTAAGAAAGATCCAGAGTAAATTAGGAGAAGTCGAGTTCGGTTAGCAATGGTTGAATTGGCATGATGATGGCAATGATCAGCTCCTTCAACGTGTTGAGTTGTACATGTGATTTGTGGCGGTACGTGCGAGGCTTGTTATGGCTTGTTATGCGTAGATGGAACCTGGAAGAATTATGATGGTTTAGACTACTACTCAAGGTTTGTATTTTGATGCAGTTTGAGAATTTAGTTGCGTGTTGCATTGGTTCTTCTAGAATGAGCTAAGTAGAAGGGTTCTATATGATGAAATGTGTACCTATTGGTGGTTCGGGAGTTATGATGGAATTCTGGTACTCTTACGTATTGGCATGTTAGGTGCATTGAGCGGCATGAGAAATTGGAAGCTGAGGACTAAGGTTGCGGTTTGGTGTTGACAAGAATGTCACGAGCTCGGACGAGCAGGAAATAAATTTAGATATTTAGAGTAGGCTGGTATTGTCTTCAGCGTCACCTAAGATCGGTGTCTTGTGTAAGAGGCTTTGTGTATTGATTTATGGATCCTTGATTCGCTTTATAGCATTAGCGCGGTCGATGGTATGAATGTACAGACTTGTTACCTGGTGCGGAAGGTCATGGGAGCATATCCCACAGGAAGATTGTATAAGTGTCACGTGTAGTCACTTGATTGATTGAAGAATGGAAACCAAGTATGGAGATTGTGGTAATACCGTTGATTTGGGAATTTGTGCCTGAAGGACGCTCAGTTCGTTTGGTGGTGGACTGTAGAAGTTTGTCCCGGTTATGATGGATGTTCTTATGTGTTATGGGAAAAAGGGTTATTATGGACACTTGAAAGGTTATTAGCCTAGTACGGTGTGATCAGAATTGGCTTGAGGTCCATGAAAGGATTTAAATATGAATATGGGCTCCGTATCATGCTGGATGTGTTCATTTCAGCGTAGTGCTCCTTATGGAGGAGTATTCGGACGCTGTATGTCGTTTCGTCGTCGGATATTTCATGTAATATTATATTGTACTGTGTGGGTTGTGAAACGGCTTGATAAATTTCACATGTGCCGAGGTTCTGCATTGCAATGATGTTATGTGAGCAGGATAGCTCCCGAGATTCATATCACATATCGCACCTTAGTTGTGTTTGACTTTTGTAGCGTGTGGCACTATCTATCTCCCCAGGTATGGTATTATGCACTTAGCGTGCTTGTGGCCGATATTCGGGTATTTTGTAATAATGAGCATTCTAGCTCGGGAAGTATCTCCTTATATAGATTTTATGTTTGGATCCGATTTCGTGCCGCAATAATGTGATATTGAGTACAATCCCCTATATCTATTTTCGTGTGTTTTATTTTCCATTTTCTGAGGAAGGTTCATAACACCTTTTCGGTTGTCTAGTTAGTTACGTGGGTCGAGTAGTCCTTTCCAGAGTTCGTTTTCTTTATGTATCACATTCGAGTTGGTAGCTTGTTGGCACATTGTGGCATCACATGAGACCTTTGATAGTGTGTGGGGTGGCTTATTGCTTGAGCAACTTATAATGGTAGAGACGAGATTATTGGATCTGGGATAAATGAGATCGGATTATATGCAGTATATTAAAGAGCAAATACCATTATTTGGTTCATAATGAGGTGATGATTCTAGTCAAGAGGGGAGATTCAATGGTTTGTTGACTCGGCAGTTGGTTATGAATTTCTACACATCTCTTCCGTTGTGGCGGTATTGCAAGGGTAGGAGCAAGACTTATATATGCCATGAGGTGATTTGTGAGCATCGAATTCATAAAATTTTGGTTATTGTTATCAGGGGAATTTTTTATGGTCATGTGAGTTAAGCAGTGCATAGTGTGGATTCAGCAAAGGTATGCAGTCATGTATTGATGCGTCGCATAGAGGTTGATACAATGTTCATATGATGGAAACAGGCCTGGCTGAGAATTCTGAATGTTGGAATTGGGTTTTAAAAGCCCATTTGGGTGAGTAAAAAGGGAGTATCTTCAGATTAGCTCGAGCTAATGTACTCAACTGAGTTGTGATAGCACAGGGTGAGTACACAAGGTATTGACTAGTGATTTCAGACAACTCCGGAACAATCCGTAGCACGTTCGATGACGAATGTATGTTTAAGTGGGAGAGAATGTAACGACCCGACTGGTCGTTTTAAGCCCTGGCGAGTCATTCGGTGGTTCGAGGCATTGAGTGGCTTCGCTTCAGATGTTATGACTTCTACATGTGGTCAGAATTAAATTTCGGGAAGTTCAGAGTCGGTTTGGAAAGAAAATTCTAAATTTTGAAACTTTAAGTTGAAAGAGTTGACCAAAATTTGACTTTTGAGTAAACGACCTCGGAATCGGGATTTAAAGGTTCCAACAGGTTTGTATGATGATTTTGGAGTTGGGCGTATGTTCGGATCGGGCTTTGGATGACCTGGGAGCGTTTCGACGATTATTATGGAAGTTGGCATTTTGGAAAATTTTCATTTAAATTGAATTGAAGTGCATTTCCATGTTATCAATCTATGTTTAGGATTTCGAGCCTAGGAATAGCTCTGTATGGGGATTATGGTATTGGGGAGCACGCCCGGATGTGGATTTGGAGGTCCGCAAGTCATTTGGCGAAAGTTGGAATTTGGATGATTTTTGAGAAATTTGACAGGGAGTGGACTTTTTGATATTGGGGACGGATTATGATTCTAGAAGTTGGAGTAGGTCCGTAATGTCGAATGTGACTTGTGTGCGAAATTTGAGGTCTATCAGACGTGATTTGATAGATTTCGGCATCGAATATAGAAGTTTGAAGTTCTAAAATTCATTAAGCTTGAATTGGGGTGCGATTCATGATTTCAATGTTGTTGGATGTGATTTGAGGCCTCAAGCAGGTCCGTGTTATGTTATTGGACTAGTTGGTATGATTGGACAGGGTCCCGAGGGCCTCGGGTGGATTCCGGGTGGTTAACGGATCGAATTTAAATTTAAGGAAGAGCTGAAGCAGCTGGGCATGTGGTGTAACCGCACCTGCGTGAAGAGGGCCGCAGGTGCGAGCCCGCAGGTGCAGGAGATGGCTCGCAGATGTCGAAGGAGCCAAGGCTGCTGAGAACCGCATAAGCGGAAGGGTTTGCGCACCTACGATGGCGCATGTGCGATGTCAGTAGCCGCAGAAGCGGCAAGGGTCGCAGGGGCGGATGGAGTTCCGCAGAAGCGGCCTAAGAGCCGCAGGTGCGAAAATGTCGTTGGGCAGTGGGGTTTCTTTAAAACGGGACTTGGCCCATTTTTCTCCCATTTTCGTTTGGTTTGGGCGATTTTGAAGAGTTTTAAGGGGAGATGTTCAGCAAGCAACTCAAGGTAAGTGATCCCCACTTATTATAAGTTAAATACATGGTTTGTATAAGAATTTAAACATGGAAATATGTAGAAATTGTGAGGGTTTTGGTAGAAAACCTAGAATTTGGTATTTTGGATTTTGACCACGAATTTGGGCATGAAATTGAGAATAAATCATATATTTGAGTTCATAAGGTTATGGGTAATGATTATCTTCGAAAATTTTCGAAATTCGGGCAGTGGGCCCGATGGTGATTTTATCGACTTTTCGAGCGGAGTTGGAAATTGTTGTAAATTGAATTGTAATGAGTATTAGGGTATATTTTTATTGGTTTGCACATTGTCTGGATAGTTTGGAGCGTTGGGCATCGGTTTGAGGTGCTAGAGTGGCGTTGGAGCCGGTTATGAAACTTCGGAGCGAGGTAAGTCTCCTTTATAACCTTGTAAGAGGGAATTAACCCCATAGGTGAATTAAATAAATATGTGTACCTATTTGTGGGGGGCTACGTACGTATGAGGTGACGAGAGTCCGTACATAGCTACTATTGTGCTATTGTTCGGGTAGTCTAGGAACCGTATCATACCTTGTTCGAAATGTTTGTGCCCTTACTTACTAATTAAATTACTCGAATCACGTTAGAATTTGACAAAAGAATTCAAAAAAGGGCTAAGTTCACATATTTAAAGAGTTTATTAGAATACTTGATTGTAAAATGAGAATTTGTATTTTCTTAAAAATAATTGCTATTTGTGGATCGGGCCGAGCGCCTCGGTAGTAAATAGATGCATCTATGGTTCGCGCCGTTCGTCCCTCCGACAATGCATAGTTTAATATTATGTTGGATCGGGTCGTACGACCTTGGCATGATTTGCGCATGACATAATTGTTTGTTTTGGAGTTTGCAATAAATGATATTGCCTCCTCGGCCTGAGATAAATTGTTAAATAATGGGAAATATATTTGGAGATTTCTTAATTATAAAAGAAGTGCTTACTTACTTCAAAATATTGAGCTTGCAGCCGTTTATATAATCCATATTTAATTATATCATTGATATCCTATTTATAGCCCATAGTAAGTGTCGAAGTCGACCCCTCGTCACTACTTCTTCGAGGTTAGGCGGGATACTTACTGGGTACGCGTTGATTTACATACTCATACTACACTTCATACATATTTTTTGTGCAGGTATATATATGTCTAGAGGCCTTGTGGGCGTAGAGGAGCGGTTATTGCGGGGACTTAGGTGTGCTGCACTCTCTACTACGATCCGCAACCAGCAGAGTTTTCTTTAGAGTATTTATATTTCTCCTGTCCAAATTTTATTCCGGACAGATGTTGTATTTTATTTTCCTTCCTCGTTGATGCTCATGCACTTGTGACACCGGGTTTTAAGATGATTATGGGTTGTTCTGTATTGAATTTGTTAAAAGTATTATTATTTACTCTGTAAATCCCCATTTTTTAATATTTAAATTGAAGGAAAATATGACTTCAAAGGTAATAAAATGAGAACCCAATTAAGTATTTATTGTTGGCTTGCCTGACAGTGGTGTCCGACGCTATCACAACCTTTATGGATTTTGGGCCGTGACACCACCCTTATCTCACCGCATGTGTTTCAACACCCAGACCTTATACCACCGCATGCGTATCAATGTCACAATATATCATAATTTGCATCTCAAGTGCCCAAATATTTCAACTTGACAAAATAAATCAATTACAATATTTTTCCACAATAAAGAGCTCACGGCTCATGCCAAAATAAATCAACAACAATATTTTCTATAATAAAGAGCTCACGGTTCCATCACAATGAGTACGAAAATATCACAAAATATTCAGCAAAAAAAAATATTTCACAAATTTAACACCTTGTCTAAATATCAAATTTTAAAATATAAAATACGTCATTTTTAATAATATTTAAATTAAGATATCCATCTTTCAAGTAATGCACAGAACAAAAAAAAATAGAGTTTCAACTAAACAGGTAAAACACTTAGCAGGAACAAGTTAGGCCTATTTAAAATACGAAAATATATTAATGATGATGAATATAACAAAATAAAGTAATTTAATTAATATGCAACAATGCTCTACACAATTTAAAGACATAATCTTCCACATTTAGCCCGTGTACACACTCGTCACCTCGTGTACACTACTTTCAACACATTACAATTATCATATCAATACCAATCCTAGGGTGAATTCCTCCCCCCTCCCACAAGGTTAGACAAGTCACTTACCTTGACTTGCTCCAATTTAATCAACTAGTAGGCCTTTTCCTCGATTATCCAACTCTGAATGGCTCGAATCTAGCCAAAATAATTCGATACAGTCAACAAATATTATAGGAATCAATTTCATAAGAAAATACTATATTTTTCAATAAAATCCGAAATTAACTCAAAAATCGCTCGTGGGGACCACGTCTCAGAATCCGGCGAAAGTTACGAAATATGAACACCCATTCAACTACGGGTTCAACCATACAAATTTTACTAAAATCCGACATCAACTCAACCCTCAAATCTTCAATTTAAACCAAGAGAATTTTCTAAATCTTCCAACTTAATTTACTAATTAAATGTTAAAAACAACCATGAATTCGGATAATTTGACCAATATTGAGTTAAGAACACTTACTCCATTGTTTTTCTTGAAAATCTCCTGAAAATCGCCTCTTTCCGAGCTCCAATTCGTCAAAAATGGATTTTCAAAACTTAAACTTTCTGCCCAGGCATTTTCTTCTATGTAATCGCGGCCAAAGTCACGCGATCACGAAGAACAAAATAAGGTTGCCTAGAATTAAGCTTATGCGATCGCGGATGAAGTAACGCGATCGCGAAGAACAAATCTCCACTGCCCAAAATTGACATTGTGCGATCGCGGATAACTCCACGCGATCGCGAAACACGGTATTCCCAGACCTACGCGATCGCGGACTCATCCACGCGATCGCGAAGGGTTAAGCGCGTGGACCAACTTCTGCCTCGTTTCCTCTTCGTGAACGCGGTCTTAGTCACGCGTTCGCATAGCACAACTTGTCAAACCTACGCGATCGCGGACTTGCCCATGCGATCGCATAACATAAATTTTCCAGCTGCCCAATTAAGTCTACGCGACCGCGAACCTTCTCACGCATAGAAGGAAACCAGACACCAGATTTTAGCAACTCTAAGTGCAAATATTTGATCCGTAAACCGTCCGAAACTCACCTGAGACCCCCGGGATCTCAACCAAATGCACCAACAAGTCCTAAAACATCATACTAACTTATTCGAAACCTCAAATCACATCAAACAATGCTAAAATCATAAATCCTACCCCAATTCAAGTTTAATGAATCTTAAGAATTTCCAACTTCTACATTCGATTTCGAAACCTATCAAACCAAGTCCTATTGACTTCAAATTTTGCACACAAGTCATAAATGATATAACGGAGCAAAAAAAAATTTTGGATTTGGATTCCGACCCCGATAAAAAAAAAGTCAACTCCCCGGTCAAACTTCCAAACTTAAATTCCTATTTTAGCCATTTCAAGTCTAATTTAACTACGGACTTCCAAATAAAATTTTGATCACGCTCCTAAGTCCAAAATCACCATACACAGTTGTTGGAATCATCACAATTCTATTTCGGGGTCGTTTACACATAGGTCGATATCCAGTCAACCTTTTCAACTTAAGTTATAAACTTTGGAACTAAGTGTTCCAATTCATTCTAAAAACCTCATCGGACCCGAATCAATTACCCCGGTAAGTCATATACAATTATAAAGTACAGAATGAGCAGTAAATAGGGAAATGAGGCTACAACTTCTAAAATAACTGGTCGGGTCGTTACAATATCCAATATGTTGTCCAGTCCTTTCTTGTTTTTAGGATCTTTTAAAATTCCTTTAAATTTGAGGTTTTTGTCTTTCTTTATTAAAGTTTTGAGATTTATGTTTGTATAAATTTAATATTCAAGCTTAATTTTTTTTTTAACAAATTCAAGCTTAAAATTTATAATTTAAAAAAACAGGTCTTGTGGAAAGAAAATTAAATTTAGGTCAAGAATCGAAAATATTCAAGAATTACTATTCATGGAGATAACTGAAGTTTCCAAAGAATTCTCTCCCGCCCTCTTCTTGATAAATCTCACATTCATAAATTTATGTTAAATAGAATTAAAAAATGAAATTTTGTATATTTTTTTCCCTAATAAAGGAGTTTGAAATCAATTAAAATTTAATGATCTATTGGATAAACTTTGTCCGTTCGTTATTGCATTCAAACTATAAACTATAATTTATTTTCATATCATATTTGTAGGCTCAAAACCAATAGTTATGGCAAGTTAGGCTAGAGTGCAGATTTGTCTTTTAAGTGCACTTTTGTATTATCTACATTAAGCATGAAGGTTGCATCCGACAATTCTAAAGAAAGCTTGAAATCATTCTTTTTCTCTTTATTATGATCTTACCTCTTGCGATCAATTGCAGTGCACTAATTTTAATGCCGGACCTAATGAAGTTGAACTACATTGTGTGCTCCTAGCTATAAATTTGTTTCTACTATTCAAACTAATGTTTGAAATTAACTATTTGATTTTTGTTTTCTATGAATATTTTCTTCTCGAATTTTTTCTATTAATCTTTGTGTTATATGTTTATATGTTAGTAAGTTTGCCTATATATATAGCTCATTGAAGTCATTATGTTCTTCATTTATATTTTTCATTTCCCGTAAATTTACTCTTTTAAATTTTTTGTTCCTTTTACAACTTTAAATTATTAATTATATTTAAATGCGCTAATTAGCTTAAGACATTTTTTTTCATAGTTTTTTTGATTAAATATTTTACTTGGTAAGTTATTATTATTGTAAATAATATGCATCTAAATGATAAAGAGTCATCATTTTTGTTTCAATGTTAAATAAATAATTTGAAAATCTGTTTATCTTTGCACATACAAGAGATTATCACTTTTCACATATTTTATTTTTATTTTAAGAAGATAATAATATTATTATCAAACTTTTCCTAACTGGTTGGGTTAGTCCATATGAGCGGCACAATTTTGATGCGATTAAATATGCAACAAAAGAAAATTTTATTTTTCTCACTTCAAAAAGATTAGAGAGGTTAGAAAGAATTCACTCATTTTTACGTTTAATTCGGATGAAGGGATAGTATTATATTTGTTATTGTTGCGCTCCAATTGTGTACCAACTACCAAGAACATCTTTGTATATCAATTGTTTAATAAATGACTTTTTTCTTAACCGATAGACATTTTAGATTACAATTTAAGGATCTTTTTGAGCAAACTGAAAAGATGATGAGAAAACGTTATACCAAGGTCTTAAATTTTGCAAGTTATTGCAAATGTTAGATCACGATTTAATATTTTATGAGCAAACATTAGATCCGCATCTAATCTTATGCGAAAGTGATAATTTTGTTATAAGAAAAATCAAATTATGGTGGATGTCTACTTTTCCTCCATGATCTTCATCTCAAATGTTTAATGACATATTCAATGATATAGTTTTTTTCACTTTTCATGCATATATAAAGGCCTTGTAATAAAAAACAATTGAAGAAGAAAATCTTGTCCTTCTCTCTATCTCTATTTCTTGTTCATGTTTTACTAAGTTATTTTTATTTCATAACACATTATCAGCACGAATTAGCTTCTACTCAAGTCCGATCCGGCAAACACTAGCTACTACCACTCTGCTTTATGGTATGTTTCTTTTAAAGTTGTCATAGCATTGTTATTACGTCCGGAGATTTTTCTTTTTTCCAATGTTGATTGCTAATCTGCACATATACCAGTTAATTTAGATTGTAAGATCATTATAAAATTATTATTAAGATATTATAAGAAAATATAGAATACGTATATTAAATCATTATGTAATAAGACTTTGTCATAATTACTGTTGAGCTTTACCTCTCTTTTTGTTTATTTTTCTCTGAATTCAATTAAGAATTTTACCACAAAAATTTTCGGTTAATTTTATTGATTCAAAAAACTGTTTAATTCTGTTTATATAAATATGAGTACCATATTACATGAATTATTATTATTTTATTTTTTTCTTGTTTCATAATTACCCAAATTGCTTCTAATTTATCTATTTTTTTAATGATAGTTTTCATTATGTCGAATTTATCAAAACTTGAATTTGTGGCACTTGACATCTGCGAAAATAATTATTTATCATGGGTTCTTGATGCTGAAATTCACCTTGCTGCAAAAGCTCTTGAAAATACTATTATACAAGAAAATAAAACATCAGGCCAGGATAAAGCAAATGCTATGATTTTCCTTCGTCATCATCTCGATGAAGGGTTAAAGACCGAATACTTAACCCTAAAAGATTCATTTGAATTATGGAGCAATTTGAAGGAACGATATGACCATCTTAAGGCAACGATATATCCAAGAGCTCGATATGAATGGATTCACTTACGGTTACAAGATTTTAAAACTGTAAGTGAATATAATTCTGTTGTATTCATGATAACTTCCCAACTTAAATTATGTGGGGAAATTGTGAATGATAAAGATTTACTAGAAAAGACTCTTTCTACTTTTTATGCCTCAAATATGGTATTGCAGCAACAATACCATGAAAAGGGTTTAAAGAAATATTCTGAATTAATCTCATGCCTCCTGGTGGCTGAGCAACATAATACCCTTTTAATGAAAAATTATGAGGCACGTCTCACTGGATCTGCACCATTTTTCGAAGTAAATATGATAGCAGCTACTCAAAAGTCTGAAAGAAGACAATCATTATCGTGGCCGTGGCCATAATCGTGTACGTGGACATGGACATGGACATGGAAGAAGACGAAATAATTATCGTCATCATGGTGAAAATAAATAAGAGAACAATAAGGATCCTCAAAATAATCCTTTAAAAGGCAGAGTTAATATTTGCCACATGTGTGGTATGAAAGGTCATTGGGCACGTGTTTGTCGTACACCTAACCATTTTGTCAAACTTTATCAAGCATCCAATAAAAGAAAAGATAACAATGTGGAGGCACACTTGACTTTTCAAGATAATGATGATAAAGTAGGTCCCTCAAACGAATATGATGATGCTGAGGCAAATCTTGCATATAAAAATGATGATTTTGGAGGCCTTGGAAATATTACTCATTTAGAAGCTTGAGACTTCTTTGTGGATATTGACTGAAGAAGTGATTATCTTACTGGGGAATAAAGATTTACGAAAAGTTATTATTTTCATATTATGTCTTTATGTAGTTTATTCTTCTTAGTGTACTTTCCAAAAAATCATATATGCTAGTTTCTACATTTCTCGTGTAATTTTTAACGTTTCTAGTCTTTCGTTTTGTACTTTTTGTTTATTTATGAAAAATATAAAAATTACAGTCTTCAGTTAGATCCAAGATCAATAAAGATGATATATGTCTTTTGGATAATGCTACAACACATACTATTTTAAGAGATACGAGATATTTCTCTTATTTGGTGATGAAAAAAGCCAATGTTAATACAATATCTGACAGTACAAAATTAATCGAAGGCACAAGAAGAGCATATTTATTACTACCCTGAGGAACAAATTTGGCTATTAATGAAGTATTATATTGTAGTAAGTCTCAAAGAAACTTACTAAGTTTCACAGATATTCGCCAAAATAGATATCACGTTGAGACTACAAAGAATGAAAAGATTGAATATATTTATATTACTACAATAAAGTCGGGTAAGAAAGATGTGCTTGAAATATTACCCGCTCTTTTCTCCGGCTTATATTACACAAGTATTAGCAGGATTGAAACACATGCCCTAGTAAATAAAAAGTTTACTAATCAAGATATTTTTATTATTTGGCATGACTGGTTGGGTTATCCCGGTTCTACTATGATGCGTAAAATAATTGAGAATTCACATGGATATTCAATGAAAAACCAAAAGATTCTTCAATTTAAGGAATTCTCTTGTACTGCATGCTCTCAAAATAATTAGACCATCAACTATTAAAGTTAAGATGGAATCCCCTACATTTCTGGAACGTATACAAGGTGATATATGTGGGCCCATTCACCATCCATGTGGACCATTCAGATATTATACGATTTTGATAGATGCATCTACAAGATGGTCATATGTGTGCTTACTATCAACTCACAATATGGCATTTGCGAGATATGTTGGCTCAAATAATAAAACTAAGAGCACAATTTTCAGATTATACAATTAAGATAATTTATTTTGATAATGCTGATGAGTTTACATCTCATGCCTTTACTGATTATTATATATCAGTTGGGATAACAATTGAGCATCCGGTTTCTCATGTTCATACACAAAATGGTCTAGCAAAATCATTGATCAAACGCCTCCAATTAATTGCTAGACCAATGCTTATGAGAATAAAACTCCGCATTTCAATATGGGGTCATGCTATTTTGCATGCAGCAATATTTGTGTGGATAAGGCCCACAAGTTATCATAAAGTCTCCCCGTTGCAATTGGCTTTTGGTCAGGAGCCAAACATTTTCCATCTTATAATCTTTGGTTGTCCGGTATATGTTTCAATTACTCCACCACAACGTACAAAGATGAGTACGCAAAGAAGGTTGGGGATATTAATATCCTTCTATTATAAAATATCTGGAGCCTATGACTGGAGATTTATTTACGGCAAGATTTTTTGATTGTCAATTTGATGAATCAGTATACCCTACATTAGGGGAGAAAATAAGCAGATGATAAAGGAGATATATTGGAATGTATTATCATTGTCTCATCTAGATCCTCGAACAAATCAATGTGAACAAGAGGTTCAAAAGATAATTCATTTGTAAAATATTGCAAATCAACTGCCAGATGCATTCACTGACCTACCAAGGGTGACTAAGTCACATATTCCAGCTGATAATACTCCAATTCGAGTTGATATCCCGATAGGACAATCAATTAAAGCAAATGAGTTTAAACCACACTCGAAATGTGGTAGACCAATCGGTTCTTAGGATAAAAATCATCGAAAAAGAAAAGGAGCAAATGATCAAAGTGATCATAATACGGAGGTAGTGGCTCAAGAAGAGCACAGAGACAAAAAATGATAAGACCTCAAGGGAGGTTCAGGTACCTGAAAATGATGAGAATTGAGAGATCTCAATAAGTTATGTCTCAACGGAAAAAAGATGGAACTGAAATAGTATTGTTATTGACAATGTTTTTGCTTATAATGTCGTTGTTGAAATAATGCAACAACATGAGGATCTTGATCCAAATTTTATCGATGAATGTAGACAGAGAAATGATTGTCCAAAATGGAAAACGCTATCCACACAGAATTAACTTCACTTGCGAAACGTGAAGTTTTTGTGCCTGTAGTCCAAACACCTAATGGTGTTAAGCCTGTTGGCTATAAATGGGTCTTTGTACGTAAAATGAATGAGGAAAATGAGGTACAGAGATATAAGGCATGCCTTGTTGCACAAGAATTTTCACAAAGGCATGGTATCGATTATGAAGAGATGTATTCTCCTGTTATGGATGCTGTAACTTTCTGTTATCTCATTAGTTTTGCTGTCCATGAAAATCTTGACTTGCATTTAATGGATGTGGTTACAGCCTACCTTTACGACTCACTTGATAATGAGATATACATGAAAATTCCCGAGGGATTTAAAATGCCTGACGCATATAATTCAAAATCTCGAGAAATATTTGCAATCAAATTACAAAGGTCTTTGAATGGTCTAAAGCAACCAGGGAGAATGTGGTATAACCGCCTTAATGAGTATTTATTAGAGGAAGGTTATATAAATGATGCCATCTATCCATGTGTTTTTATAACGAAAACAACATCAGAGTTTGTTGTACTTGCTTTATATGTTGATGACATAAACCTTATTGGAACTCCTACAAAACTCCAAAAGGCAATTGATTATTTAAAGAAGGAATTCAAGATGAAAGATTTCGAAAAGACAAAATTATGTCTTGGTTTGCAAATTGAACATTTTGCAAACGAGACTTTTGTTCATCAATCTGCCTACATAGAAAAGGCATTGAAACAGTTTTACATGGATGGAGCACATCCATTAAGTACTCCGATGATTGTTCGATCACTAGTTGTGAATAAGGACCCGTTCCGACCTCTAGAAAAGAATGAAGAGATTCTTGGTCCTGAAGTACCATATCTTAGTGCAATTGGACACTAATGTATCTTTCTAACACTACAAGGTCTGACATAACTTTTTCAGTTAATGTCTTAGTAAGATATAACTCTGCTCCTACAAGGAGACATTGGAATGGAATCAAACACATATTGCGGTATTTAAAAGGAACTACCGATATGGGATTATTTTATAGTAATGATTGTTGTCCCGATCTTGTTGGTTATGCCGATGTTGGGTATTTATCTGACCCACACAAGGCTCGATCTCAAATAGGCTATGTGTTTACATATGGAGGCACTGCCATATTTTGGCGATCAACTAAGCAATCAATCGTGGCTACTTCATCTAATCATGTTGAGATAATTGCTATTCATGAAGCAAGTCGAAAATGTGTATGGTTGAGGTCTATAATACATCTTACTAGAGACAAATGTGGTTTGAAGTGTGACAAACTACCCATAATTTTGTATGAAAACAATGCAACATGCATAGCCCAATTTAAGGGAGGATTCATAAAAGGAGATAGGACAAAACACATTTCACCAAAGATATTTTTCACACATGATCTTTAAAATAATGGTGATATCAATGTGCAACAGATTCGTTCGAGTGATAATATGGATGATTTGTTCACCAAATATCTACCGACCTCAACCTTCAAGAAATTAGTGTACAAGATTGGGATGCGAAGGCTCAAGGATGTGAATTGATACTTTCATCAGGGGGAGTTAATACGCGTTGTACTTTTTTTTCCTCACAAGGTTTTGTCCCACTGGATTTTTCTTGAAGGTTTTTAATGAGGCAACCAAAAAGGGTATTTATAAACATGTGTACTCTTTTTCCTTCACTAGGATCTTTTTTTTGAAGGTTTTTCCTAATAAGATTTTTAACGAGGCACATTATCTATGGGCATCCAATGGGGAGTGTTATAAGAAAATCAAATTATAGTGGATGTCTACTCTTCCTCCATGATCAAATTATGGCGGATGTCTACTCTTCCTCCGTGATCTTCATCTAAAATGCTTAATGACATATTTTTCTTTACTTTTCATGCCTATATAAAGACCTTGTAATAGATAGAAAAATAAACACAATTGAAGAAGAAAATCTCTTCCTTCTCTCTATCTCTATTTCTTGTTCATGTTTTACTAAGTTATTTTTATTTCATAATAAATTTCACAATATTTGCATAAATTTTAAATTAGGGACAAAATGTAAATTATGGCCTAAAAAGGGACATTTACGTAAATCAATCCATTTAGCAAGGCATACTGGATTCTAATTGTTCATTTTTATCAAATGGACACATATGGTTTCATTTACTGATATATCTCATGGGCCAGCCTGTTAGCAATTAGGCATTAAACCTGCAATGAAGTGGCCGCCCATTTATTTTGTCTGTGCAATTGCTATTTGATTACCGGAAAAATCGGATAACGTTAGATTTGTGGATGGTTCTAAGGATATGCGATACAATTTGATATAAATCGCGTAGAGAAATGGAAATATGTGTATTGTTGACTGTAAGAACGAAAATAATAAGCAAAAAAAATGAATAAGTAAAACAAGCACAATGGGATAACTATCAATATAAGAAGTGATCTCTTTTTTTTTCCCACCCCTAGCTTACAAGGATTTTCCCTTTTATAGAAGAGGGTCATTACCAAAAAACAATAAAATAAAACATGTAGTGGAAGACCCATGATGACTTGTCTCTTCCTTGATTCCTGCCAAGATTCTCTCTCTTGGTGTGGTTGCAACGACTCTTGTCTGTGAGCTCGATACTAGCTCGAACTCGTTACTGGGTCAGGCCCTTCGGTCTTGGATTGAGTTCGACCTTCGAGATGGGCGTCGCGCATTTCCAACCTCGAAACAGTGCTTTGCGGATCGATTCAGTCACGGGCTCGATAGGATTATCGAGCCGCCTCCTCGAGCGACTTTCGGGCTCGAGGTTCGTTAGTACCGACCTCAGAGCTCACTCCCAAAATCTCATTCTAACTTCTTAACACTCGAACTCGATCGAACGTAGGAAGACCAAAATCTATTTCGACCGTATACAGATAGTCCCCTCGTTTCTCGGAAAAGGATGTGGCGAGAAACGATATGATTTCCCAGCAGCTCAATCAGATATACACTGATGTTTTTATCTGATGATTTCCCAGCAGCTCGATCAGATATACACTGATGTTTTTATCTGATGATTTCCCAGCAGCTCGATCAGATATACACTGATGTTTTTATCGATCTCGACCATGACGTATGTAATGCTCGATCATCTTATGCGTCTTTATAGTCCCCGACTTTATCGAGGATACCTGAATTTGTTCTTCCCCGGTGGGAATTGCCAGTTACCTTCGGTCCTTGATGACCGGAGAAGATCAATTAGTGATGAATGCGGAGGGGCTTCCTGTCTTTTCAACGAGGCCTAACATGCTTCGAATCGGATAACTTCTGATGGTGTTTTTGCCGCTTCTGTACAAAATTTTTGTAAATACAAATCTTCCTTCTTTTTTTTTGAAGAGAAATGGCCTTTCAAACTAAATAGACAGTTTGAATTTAAATCTCTGTTGCCTTCGGGCCTCGTGGGTAGTCCCCTTTGCTTTATCGGGCTCGAACGTCCTTCAGCTTAAATAGTCAAGTGTTTGTTTTAATTCGAAGAAATGAGTAGTTTTGCTCGAAATAATGTAGCCCGTAGGCATAATAGTCGAGCGAGTGATGGCTCGAACTCGAAATAAAGGTAGCCCGTAGGCTTAGCAGTCGAGTGAATGATTCGAACTTGATGCAATGTAGCCCGCAAGCGTAATAGTCAAAGTAGCCCGTAGGCTTAATGGTCGAGTGAGTGATTGCTCGAACTCGAAATAAAGGTAGCCCGTAGGCTTGGCAGTCGAGCGAATGATTTGAACTCGATGCAATGTAGCCCGTAGGCGTAATAGTCAAAGTAGCCCGTAGCTCGAACTCAAAATAAAGGTAGCCCGTAGGCTTGGCAATCGAGTGAATGATTCGAACTCGATGCAATGTAGCCCGTAGGCATAATAGTCAAAGTAGCCCGTAGGCTTAATGGTCGAGTGAGTGATTGCTCGAACTCGAAATAAAGGTAGCCCGTAGGCTTGGCAGTCGAGCGAATGATTCGAACTCGATGCAATGTAGCCCGTAGGCATAATAGTCAAAGTAGCCCGTAGGCTTAATGATCGAGTGAGTGATTGCTCGAACTCGAAATAAAGGTAGCCCGTAGGCTTGGCAGTCGAGCGAATGATTTGAACTCGATGCAATGTAGCCCGTAGGCGTAATAGTCAAAGTAGCCCGTAGGCTTAATGGTCGAGTGAGTGATTGCTCGAACTCGAAATAAAGGTAGCCCGTAGGCTTGGCAATCGAGTGAATGATTCGAACTCGATACAATGTAGCCCGTAGGCTTAATGGTCGAGTAAGTGATTGCACAAACTCGAAACAAAGGTAGCCCGTAGGCTTGGCAGTCGAGCGAATGATTCGAATTTGACGCAATGTAGCCCATAGGCGTAATAGTCAAAGTAGCCCGTAGGCTTAATGGTCGAGTGAGTGATTGCTCGAACTCGAAATAAAGGTAGCCCGTAGGCTTGGCAGTCGAGCGAATGATTCGAACTCGATGCAATGTAGCCCATAGGCGTAATAGTCAAAGTAGCCCGTAGGCTTAATGGTCGAGTGAGTGATTGCTCGAACTCGAAATAAAGGTAGCCCGTAGGCTTGGCAGTCAAGTGAATGATTCATACTCGATACAATGTAGCCCGTAGGCGTAATAGTCAAAGTAGCCCGTAGGATTAATGGTCGAGTGAGTGATTTCTCGAACTCGAAATAAATGTAGCCCGTAGGCTTGGCAGTCGAGCGAATGATTCGAACTCGATGCAATGTAGCCCATAGGCGTAATAGTCAAAGTAGCCCGTAGGCTTAATGGTCGAGTGAGTGATTGCTCGAACTCGAAATAAAGGTAGCCTGTAGGCTTGGCAGTCGAGCGAATGATTCGAACTCGATGCAATGTAGCCCGTAGGCGTAATAGTCAAAGTAGCCCATAGGATTAATGGTCGAGTGAGTGATTGCTCGAACTCGAAATAAAGGTAGCCCGTAGGCTTGGCAGTCGAGCAAATGATTCGAACTCGATGCAATGTAGCCCGTAGGCGTAATAGTCAAAGTAGCACGTAGGCTTAATGGTCGAGTGAGTGATTGCTCGAACTCGAAATAAAGGTAGCCCGTAGGCTTGGCAATCGAGTGGATGATTCGAACTCGATGCAATGTAGCCCGTAGGCGTAATAGTCAAAGTATCCCGTAGGCTTAATAGTCGAGTAGTGATTGCTCGAACTCGAAATAAAGGTAGCACGTAAGCTTGGCAATCGAGTGAATGATTCGAACTCGATCCTGTTTGCATAATAAATCTTGAACATAGAATATCGGTAAAGAAGAGAGCTTTCTTTGCAGGTCATTATACATGGGTTCATGTTTTGCGTCAGGGCTCGGGCCAACTATATAAGCATGGTTCGTTTTGACCATTTGGTCCTTACAACATTTCCCGTTGAGATACTGTTTGTCATGAAATAACGAAGTAACTTCCTTTGCACCGAACTTGATAATCATCACAGATGCGTTCAATGATAAAGCCCCCCTGTGTACGAGGTTGATTTTAAAGAGGCTTCGGATACTCAGCAGTAGTATCGTTTCCGCTATATGGCTGGTATCGATCTCTGGTCAACTTTTGCTTTTTCGTAATGGTCCTAGAAGTTAACTGGTCATCTTCGACTCTTATTTTGGATTAATATCAATTGTGCACATCGGTCCAAGTAATAGCTGGGTACTCGATCAGATTTTGCTTCAGCCGCCACGAAGCCCTCGAGCTCCGCTCATTTAGACCTTGAGTGAAAGCTTGAACAACCCAATCGTCTGTGACTGGTGGCAGATCCATTCGTTCCATTTGAAAACGAGCTACGAACTCCCTTAGCATCTTGTTATCCTTTTGCATTACCTTGAACAGGTCCGACTTTCTGGTTTCGACCTTTATGGCTCCGGCATGAGCTTTTATGAAGCAATTTGCAAGCATAGCAAAAGAATCAATGGAGTTAGATGGTAAATTATGATACCATATCATTGCCCCTTTTGACAGGGTTTCACCGAATTTTTTTAATAATACAGATTCGATCTTTTATCATTGGTGGAGCCCCGGGATCTAATCGACCCTGGAATTATATGTTTCTACTTTTTTATCGTTGGCTTCGACTCGTTTTGTGAGTTCCTCGAGCAATTTAGTAATTTCGGGAGTAGTCCCCGATTCTTGCTCATTTGGCTTCTCTATGGCTGGTTCCGTTTTGTGGGTGACTTCTCGAAGCGGATTGGGCTCCGGCCTGCTTTGTACCTGAGTTTGGCTCTGCAACTGAGCTATCGCTATTTGCTGGGCTTGTAACATCTCGAAGATCATCCGTAAGCTGACTCCGATCTCCTCCACGTTATGGGTGTCTCGAGCTACGGATCGAGTACCTCCCTGAATGCTTCTTTCCAGTTCGGAACGCTGATTCGCCTCTAGAGCTATTTGTGAATTGACGTCCAATGATAATTTGGCTCAAATTTCGGGTGCTTCGATTCGACCCTCAGTGCCTTCATCGAGTGGCCTTCCGACCCCGGGTGCCAAGTTGTTGGTTTCAGCTTGAAGGCCGGCTTCGTGGTCGGTAGGTGAAGCCATTGCTGATTTGATGTTGCAAACTGGCGTGTACTTTAGGTTTATATAAAACGATCACTGTTACCCTTAGCCCCACGGTGGGCACCAAACTGTTTACCGAAAAATTGGATAACGTTAGATTTGTGGATGGTTCTAAGGATATGTGATACAATTTGATATAAATCGCGTAGAGAAATGGATATATGTGTATTGTTGACTGTAAGAACGAAAATAATAAGCAAACAGCATGAATAAGTAAAACAAGCACAAGGGGATAACTATCAATATAAGAAGTGATCTTTTTTTTTTCCGCCTCCCTAGCTTACAAGGATTCCCCCTTTTATAGAAGAGGGTCATTACCAAAAAATAATAAAATAAAACATGTAGTGGAAGACCCATGATGACTTGTCTCTTCCTTGATTCCCGCCAAGATTCTCTCTTGGTGTGGTTGCAACGACTCTTGTCTGTGAGCTCGATACTAGCTCGAACTCGTTATTGGGTCGGGCCCTTCGGTCTTGGATCGAGTTCGACCTTCGAGATGGGCGTCGCGCATTTCCGACCTCGAAGTAGTGCGTTGCGGATCGATTCGGTCACGGGATTGATATGATTATCGAGCCGCCTCCTCGAGCGACCTTCGGGCTCGAGGTTCGTTAGTACC
The DNA here is from genome assembly GCF_000715075.1 of Nicotiana tabacum. Classification (NCBI taxonomy): domain Eukaryota; kingdom Viridiplantae; phylum Streptophyta; class Magnoliopsida; order Solanales; family Solanaceae; genus Nicotiana; species Nicotiana tabacum. Next base: position 90,331,949 of record NC_134083.1, read on the forward strand.
GACCTCAGAACTCACTCCCAAAATCTCATTCTGACTTCTTAACACTCAAACTCGATCGAACGTAGGAAAATCGAAATCTATTTCGACCGTATACACTAGGAGTGGCATTGGCAGGCCTAACCACAAAGTATATACTCTATAAGCGTAGAAAGGACTCTGAAATGTCAAAGTGGTTACTCGCCCATTGGCAGGCCTAACCACAAAGTATATACTCTATAAGCGTAGAAAGGACTCTGAAATGTCAAAGTGGTTACTCGCCCAACGCTAACAGCCAAACTGACAGTGCTAAAATCATAGCTTTAAAAAGTTTGGCAGCAAGAATGAGACAAACGTGTCTTTAGGAGAGGAATTTAAGTCAATATAATGGGTTGGCTAACCATTTTGCAGCCGCCTGCCAGTTATCGCTACTGTTTTGGTATAAAGCTTTTCACGAATTGGGAGAATAGTATTCACGTATTTAATAATTATTTTATGACAACTAAAATTTAAAAGAAGATGATGGGAATCGTGTGTCTGTTTGGCTCCGTTGAATCCGGGAACTTTAACGACCAGACCGGAGGGTCATCCATACCCTAAAGTAAGTGAAGGTTTCAAAAATTTAAGGACCCCAAAATTATTTTTTTTTTTATATATAGCAGTATATTATTTATATAATTATTTCTTATTATTGATAAATTTATTTTTTTATTGTTATATTAATTTTTGATAACTCAATTTCTTCCTCTAATTAATATAGCCAAAATAGTTTTTTGTCAATCTTATTTTACATTTTTACTAAGTTATATTTCTCTATTCATTAGTTAGTCGCGTAACTATATCTAATAATCTAACTTATTATTTATTTTCCTTACATAAATTATACTCTCTTCGTCCCAATTTATATAAAAGTGTTTGACTCGACATGGAGTTTATGAAATAAAGAAAGACTTTTGAAACTTATAATCTAAAATAAATCATAGAAATTTATGGGCTATAAATCATCTCATTAAGGGTAAAAGAAAAATTTAAAGTTGAATTGTTACCAAATACAGAAAGGGACTGACTAAAAAAGGAGTCACATAAGTTGGGACAGAGGAAGTATATTTTATCGGTTCTCCCATTTTAGTTGTGATGCAATCAACGTTAAATTCATTCAATTTTTTGTACTTTATAAAACTAAGTTCTCATTTTTTTCATTTAACATCCTCACTTGTCTAATTTTATATATATATATATATATATATATATATATATATATATATATATATATATATATATATATATATATATATATATATATATATATATATATATATATATATATATATATATATATATATATATATATATATATATATATATATATCTTGAGTAGTTTTACTTCATGTATTATGACGTGCACGTATAGTTAGCAAAAGTTGAAAGATTGAATGTTTAGAAGGTTAGATTTGACTGAGAATTGACTATGTTGATATCAGATCCGGATTATGGTTCCAGGAGTTGGTATAAGTCTGTTGTTGTGATGATCCAAAAATGTCATCTTTAAATTTAATAAGTAATTCTGTGTTCTAAGAACTCGAAAAGCACCATTTATCATTCCTCGACTTGCGTGCGCAGTCCGTACATTTTTCCGAAAAGTTTTTATGTGAAAAATAGATTAAAATGGAAAATAGAGCTTTAAAACTCAACTAAGTTGACTTTGGTCAACATTTTGCATAAACGGACCCAGATCAGTGTTTTGAAAATTCCGGTAGGTCCATATCATGATTTAAGACTTGGGCGTATGCCCGAAATCGAATTTCGAGGTCCCTAGCCCGAGTTATGGAATTTTGATGAAAACTTAAAAGCTTAATAATTTATAAGAAATTACTGATGTTGAATTTATTGACCTCGGAGCCCGGTATAGGTCCACTATAATGTTTATGACTTGTCTGCCAAATTTGGTGAGAATCGGAGTTGATTTGACATGATTCGGACGTTTGGTTGTAAAAATATAAGTTTTAAAGTTTTTTTGAAAACTTTCTTTGATTGGGTGTCCGATTCGTAGTTCTAGGTGTTATTTTGGCGATTCGATAGCGCGAGCAAGTTCGTATGATATTTTAGAACTTGTGTGCATGTTTGATTTGGAGCCCCGAGGGCTTGGGTGAGTTTCGGATAGGCTACGGGATGATTTCGAACTTAGGAAATCAGGTTTTTTGCACACTTCAGGCTTCTAGTGTATTCTTCTTTGCGTTCGCGAAGGTACTCTCGCGAACGCGAAGAGCAAATTGGGCTGCCACGTTTTGTGCTTCGCGTACGCGACATAGTGACAGCGTTCACAAAGGCTTGAGGTTCAATGCTTCGCCTTCGCGATAGAAGCCTCGCGTTCGCGAAGGGAAAGAGACTGGCCAGGAAAAATTAGCCTTCACGTTCGCTAAGGGCATCTCGCGTTCGCGAAGGCCAAGCTAGGCATGCATCGCATTCGCGAGGTAGCCCTCGCGTTCGCGAAGAGTAAAATTTGACAGCACATAATTGTGCTTCGCGAACGGAGGCACTGACCGCGTTCGCGAAGGGTAAAAATCCCAGAAACAGAACTTAAGTTCAGGAAATGGGGTTTCGACCCATTTTCAATTCTTTCCCATTTTTGAGCTCGGGTAAGGCGACTTTTGGGCGATTTTCACGGAAAAAAATTGGGTTAAGTGTTCCTTATCCAATATTGATTATATTTCATGATTTCATACTCATTTATATCATGAATCCGTGAATTTATAGAAGAAAAATTAAATTTTTATAAAATTTTCCAAAAACAAAAAATTAAGATTTGAAGGTCCATTTGATATCGGAATTGGACAAATTTGGTATGGTTGAACTCGTATCGGAACGGGTGTTCGGATTTTGCAAAAGTTTTTGGGATTTGAGATGTGGGTCCCACTACCGAGTATTTTAATGAATTTTGGATTTTTTTCCCGAAAAATTTGTAAATTCATATGGAATTAAATCCTGTGATTAATATTGAATGTATTGAATTATTTATGAATAAATTTGAAGCTTTCGGAGGTAAATTTAAAAGAAAAAGTTGTGGTTGTATAATTGATTGGAATTTGCAAAGCGAGGTAAGTGTCGGGGTTAACCTTCACTTGAGGGAATAGATCCCTTAAATTGTTTGTTATGTGAATTGTATGTAAACGACGTATAGGCGAGGTGACGAGTGTCTATACGTCGTCAAATTAATTGTTTGCCTTCTTACTTGAAAAATCATAAATTATTTTTAATCATAAATTAATTATTATAATAATTGTTCTCTCTTATTCCTTGCAAATATAAATTCTTGAATTCCTGCATTGATTATTACATGCTATTTGAATTATGTGCCTTAATTGTTATTTGACATTTATCATAATAAATATTAAACTGCCTATTTGCTCCCTGATGTCCATAATAATTTGTTATTGTTTGCTTCATAATTAAACCATAATTATTGTATGCTTGTTGTCTTGTAATTTTATATTAATTGTTACATTTATTGGGAAAATTTTTTCTATAAGAATTGATAAATGAAAATGTTGGAGGAGCGGGTTGCACGCCGCAACATGATTGATTATAATGAATATATTGGAGGATTGGGTTGCACGCCGCAACAGACTTATTAAAAATCTATATTGGAGGATCGGGTTGCACGCCGCAACAGACTTATTAAAAGTCAATATTGGAGGATCGGGTTACACGCCGCAACAGACTTGTTAAAAAGTTAATATTGGAGGATCGGGTTGCACGCCGCAACAGACTTGATTAAAATGAATATGTTGGAGGAGCGGGTTGCATGCCGCAACAGAACTGAATGTGGATATATTGTCGGAGCGGGTTACACGCTGCAACAGAAATAATGGAAATGATAATTGATTATGACTGCTGAGTTGACTTCAATTATTATAAATGAATTACCTGATTTATTCCTTTTATTGTTGTTATTACTAATACTGCGTACATGTTAATGTAAGTGAACCGCCTTAGCCTCGTCACTACTTCGTCGAGGTTAGGCTCAGCACTTACCAGTACATGGGGTCGGTTGTACTGATACTACACTCTGCACTTCTTGTGCAAATTTTGGAGTTGGTCCCAGCGACGTATCATAGACTTGCTCGGATTTCAGTTATCAGAGGAGACTTGAGGTATAACTGCATGGCGTTCGCAGTTCTGAAGTCCCCGTCTATTGTACTTTAGCTGTGTGTTTATTTTCAGACAGCTTTATTTTATTTAGACCTTTATTTGTATTTATTCTAGAAGCTCGTGTACTTGTGACACCAATTTTGGGATGGTATTTAGACACCGTTATTATTATGGATTATTTCAAAATTGCTTCCGCATTTGCTTCTTTGTTATTAATAAGTTTAAAAATTATTTTAATAATGGATAATGTTATTCTAACGTTGGCTTGCCTAGCAAGTGAAATGTTAGGCGCCATAACGGTCCTGAGGTGGGAATTTTGGGTCGTGACAGTTGGTATCAGAGCCCTAGGTTACATAGGTCTCACGAGTCACGAGTAAGCTTAGTAGAGTCTGAAGGATCGGTACAGAAACGTATGTACTTATCTCTCAAAAGCTATGAAGTTTAGGATTAATATCACTTCTTTCTTATTCTGTTGTGCGATTTTATTCTATCATCAATGATTGAACCATTCTACTCTTATTCTCTCGCAGATGGTGAGAACGCGTAATACTTCTACCGATAGACAGGGACCAGAACCCCTGGTGGCAACTATGGCCAGGGGTAGAGGTCGAGGTTGTGCTTGAGGCCGAGGTAGAGGCCGAGGTAGAGGTAAGTCCAGAGCTCGAGCAACTGCACATGTTGAAGAACCTCAGATAGACCTTCAGGAGGAGGTCCCAGTTCATAATGTACCAGTTGGACCAGTTCATGTCCCGGAAGGATTCATAGCCACTCCAGTGCTTCAGGACGCTCTAGTCCGATTGGTGAGTCTTATGGAGGGTGTGGCCCTGAATGGTACATTTCCAGTGGCACCAGCCGTCTCACAGGCTGGGGGAGGAGCACAAACTCCCACTACTCCCGCCCCGGAGCAGATGGCTCCCCAGAATCAAGCTCCAACAGCCCCGCCAGTTGGGGTAGTTCAGCCAGTTGTTGCGGCACAGACCAGTGATAAGCCCGCCATGTCTTTTGAGGCCTTATTGAGACTAGATAAGTTCACGAAGCTCTTTTTAGTTCACTTCAGTGGTACACCTTCTGAGGACCCATAGGATTATCTTGAACGCTGCCGTGAGGTGCTGTGGAACATGGGTATAGTTGAGACCAATAGGGTTGATTTTGCTGTATTGCAGATGACGGGTTCCGCCAAGAGGTGGTGGAGAGATTACGCATTGACCCGACCAGTCGGATCACCTTCACTTACCTGGGAGCAGTTCTCTCAGCTTTTTCTGGAGAAGTTCCTCCCTATCACACTGAGAGAGGAATTCCGCAAGCAATTCGAGCGTCTACAGCAGGGCAGTATGACTGATACTCAATATGAGTCCTGTTTTGTGGATTTGGCCTGTCATGCTCTCCTTTTACTACCTACGGAGGGAAAGTGAGTGAGGAGGTTCATTGAGGGACTCACTCACCAGACTTCAGATGGCCAAGGAGACCGGAAGTGAGATTTCCTTTTAGGCGGCTGCTAATGTCGCAAGGAGGATCGAGATGGTTCTTGTACAGGAAAGAGGGCAGAGGTCCGATAAGAGGCCTCGTCAGTTCGGTGGTTATAGTGGTGCCTCGTCTGGAGGCTGGGGTAATTTTGGTAGGGGTCATCCTCCTAGACCGTTTCATTCAGCACTTCATGTATCTCCCAGTGCTTCAGGGAGTCACGGTCCTATTATGCCTTACTCTGGGCAGCCAGTATTCAGTGCACATTCAGCTCCTATCAGTGCACCACCATTCCAGAGTTATTACAGTGGTTATCCGGCCTATCTGGGTCAGCTTCAGCTTCAGCTTCAGCAGCCATGGCATTAGGATAGATGTTATGGGTGTGGGAACATTGGTCACATCAGGAGGTATTGCCCTAGATTGTCGAGTAACAGATCTCGGCAAGATTCTCGTGCCATCATACCGGCACCGGTTGCTTCACCGCATGCTCGGCCAGCTAGAGGTACGGGTCAGGCAGTTAGAGGTGGAGGTCAGGCCATTAGAGGTAGAGGTCAGACCGTTAGTGGTGTGGCCCACCCCCGGTTTTATGTTTTTCCAGCTAGGCCTGAGGTCGAGTCATCTGATGCTGTGATCACAGGTATTATTCAAGTTTGCCATAGAGATGCTTCAGTTCTATTTGATCCATGATCTACTTATTCCTATTTGTCCTCCCATTTTGCTTCATATTTTGTTGTGCCTTGTGATTATCTGAATGTTTCTGTGTGTGTATCTACACCGGTGGGAGACTCTGTGATAGTAGATCATGTCCACCGTTCGTGTGTGGTTATTATTGGTAATCTTGAAACTAGTGTAGATCTTCTACTTCTTGATATGGTAGATTTTGATGTCATCTTGGGTATGGATTGGCTGTCTCCTTATCATGCTATATTGGACTGTCATGCCAAGACAATGACCCTAGCTATGCTGGGGTTACCTCGATTAGAGTGGAAAGGAACTCCTGGCCATTCTGCCATCAGGGTTATTTCTTATATGAAAGCTCGGCGTATGGTAGAGAAAGGATGTCTAACCTATTTGTCTTATATTCGCGATCCCAGTGCGGATGTCCCTTCTATGGACTAAGCACCAGTTGTTAGTGAATTTTCAGAAGTATTTCCTATAGATCTGCCGGGGATACCACCCGACAGAGATATTGACTTCTGTATTGATTTGGCTCCGGACACTCAGCCCATTTCTATTCCACCATACTGTATGGCCCCGCCAGAGTTGAAAGAATTGAAAGAGCAGTTACAAGACTAGCTTGATCAGGGATTCATTAGACCGAGTGTCTCGCCCTGGGGTGCACCAGTATTATTTGTAAAGAAGAAAGATGGCTCGATACGGATGTGTATAGACTATCGACAGTTGAACAAGGCCACTATCAAAAACAAATATCCGCTACCAAGAATTGATGATTTATTTGATCAGCTTCAGGGTGCCAAGGTATTTTCGAAAATTGATTTGAGATCTGGTAACCATTACTTGAAGATTAGGGCATCTGATGTCCTTAAGACATCTTTTTGGACTCGGTATGGGCATACGAGTTCCTAGTGATGTCATTTGGGTTGACAAATGCTCCAGCAGCATTTATTGATTTGATGAATCGGGTGTTCAAGCCTTATCAAGATTCTTTAGTGGTTGTATTCATTGATGATATCTTGATTTACTCCAGCAGTCGAGAGGAGCATGAGAAGTATCTTCAAAGTGTGCTTCACACCTTGAAGAATAATCAGTTATATGCAAAATTTTCAAAATGTGAGTTTTGGTTAGACTCAGTTGCCTTTTTGGGACATATTGTATCGGCAGAAGACATAAAGGTGGATCCTAAGAAGATCGAGGATGTTCAGAATTGGCCTAGACCTATTTCGGTTACAGAGATCCAGAGTTTCCTGGGTTTGGCAGGTTATTATCGTCGGTTCATGGAAGGGTTTTCATCTATATCAAGCACATTGACCAGACTAACCCATAAGAGTGTTCCATTCAGATAGTCAGACGAGTGTGAGTTGAGCTTTCAGAAGCTCAAGACCGCTTTGACTACGGCGCCAGAGTTGGTATTACCCACATGTTCAGGATCGTATACGGTATATTGTGACGCATCTCACATTGGGCTTGGTGCAGTATTAATGCAAGATGGCAAGGTAATTGCATATGCGTTGCGGCAGTTGAAAGTTCACGAGAAAAATTATCATGTTCATGACTTAGAATTGGCAGCCATTGTTCATGCGCTGAAGATTTAGAGGCATTACCTCTACGGTGTCTCGTGTGAGGTATTTACTGATCATCGTAGCCTTCAGTATCTGTTCAAACAAAAAGATCTTAATTTGAGGTAGAGAAGATGGTTGGAGTTGTTGAAAGACTATGATATCACCATTTTGTATCACCCCGGAAAGGCCAATGTGGTGGCCGATGCTTTGAGTAGAAAGGCTGTGAGTATGGGCAGTCTTGCGTATATTTCGGTTGGTGAGAGGCCATTAGCTGCAGATGTTCAGACTTTGGCTAATCAGTTTGTAAGGTTAGATGTTTCAGAACCTAGTCGGGTTGTAGCTTGTACAGTCGCTCGGTCTTCTTTATATGAGCGCATCAGAGAGAGGCAATATGATGATCCTCATTTACTTGTCTTTAAGGACACGGAGCGGCACGGTGATGCCAAGCAGATTGCTGTGGGGTAAGATGGAGTTCTGCGAATGCAGGGCCGTATTTGTGTGCCTAATATGGATGGGCTTCGTGAATTAATTCTTGAAGAGGCACACAGTTCTAGGTATTCTATTCATCCAGGTACCGCTAAAATATATCAAGATTTGCGGCAACATTATTGGTGGAGGAGAATGAAAAAGGATATAGTTGCATATGTAGTCGGTGTCTGAATTGTCAGCAAGTTAAGTACGAGCATCAGAGACCTGGTGGTTTGCTTCAAAAGTTAGAAATTCCTGAGTGGAAGTGGGAGCGTATCACTATGGATTTTGTTGTTGGGCTCCCACGGACTCAGAGAAAATTTGACGCAGTTTGGGTCATTGTGGACAGGTTGACAAAGTCAGCCCATTTCATTCCAGTGGCAGTTACATATTCTTCAAAGAGGTTAGCTGAAATTTACATTCGTGAGATTGTCCGCCTTCACGGTGTGCCCGTGTCTATTATTTCAGATCGAGGTACGCAGTTTACCTCACATTTCTGGAGGGCTGTACAGCGTGAGTTAGGCACGCGGGTGGAGTTGAGTACAACATTTCATCCACAGACAGACGGACAGTTAGAGCGTACTATTCAGATATTGGAAGATATGCTTCGCGCTTGTGTTATAGACTTTGGAGGTTCTTTGGATCATTTCTTACCACTTGCGGAGTTTGCTTATAATAATAGCTACCAGTCGAGCATTCAAATGGATCCATATGAGGCATTATACAAAAGGCGATGTCGATCACCAGTTGGTTGGTTTGAACCGGGAGAGGCTCGGTTGTTGTGTACCGATTTGGTACAGGATGCCTTGGATAAGATCAAGATTATTCAGGATCGACTTCGCACAGCTCAGTCTTGGAAAAAGAGTTATGCCGATCGTAAAGTTTGTGATATTGCATTCATGGTTGGAGAATGAATATTGCTCCGGGTTTCACCTATGAAAGGTGTAATGTAGTTCGGAAATAAGGGCAAGTTGAGTCCTAGGTATATCGGACCCTTTGAAATTCTTTGAAAGGGTGGGTGAAGTAGCCTACAGGCTTGCATTACCACCTAGTTTATCAGCGGTTCATCCGATGTTCCATGTGTCTATGCTCCTGAAATATCATGGTGATCCGTCCCATGTGTTAGATTTCAGCTCAGTCCAATTGGACAAAGATTTGACTTACGAGGAGGAGCCGGTGGCTATTCTAGCCCGGCAGGTCCGACAGTTGAGGTCTAAGAGTTATCCTTCAGTTCGGGTGCAATGGAGAGGTCATCCGGTAGAGGCATCCACCTGGGAGTACGAGTCGGACATGCGGAGTAAATATCCACGCCTTATCTCCAGCTCAGGTACTTATCTAACTCCGTTCGAGGACGAACGTTTGTTTTAGAGGTGGAGAATGTGAGGATCCAAAAATATAATCTTTAAATTTAATAAGTAATTTTGTGTTATAAAACCTTGAAAAGCACCATTTATCATTCCCCGACTTGGTGCGCAGTCCGTACATTTTTCCAGAAAGTTTTTATGTGAAAATTGGATTAAAATGGGAAATAGAGCTTTAAAACTCAACTAAGTTGACTTTGGTCAATATTTTGCACAAACAGAACCGGATCAGTGTTTTGAAAATTCCGATAGGTCCGTATCGTGATTTGGGACTTGGGCGTATGCCTGGAATCGAATTCCGAGGTTCCTAGCCCGAGTTATGGAATTTTGATGAAAACTTAAAAGCTTGAAAGCTTAATGATTTCTAAGAAATTACTGATATTGAATTTTATTGACCTCGGGTCCGTATTTTGGTTTCGAATTCCGTATAGGTCCACTATAATAGTTATGACTTGTCTGCCGAATTTGGTAAAAATCGGAGTTGATTTGACATGATTCGGACGTCCGGTTGTAAAAATATAAGTTTTAAAGTTTTCTTGAAAACTTCCTTTGATTTGGTGTCCGATTCGTAGTTCTAGGTGTTATTTTGGCGATTCGATAGCGCGAGCAAGTTTGTATGATGTTTTAGAACTTGTGTGCATGTTTGGTTTGGAGCCCCGAGGGCTCGGGTGAGTTTCAGATAGGCTACGGGATGATTTCGGACTTAGGAAATCTGGTTTTCTGCAGACTTCAGGCTTCTAGTGTGTTCTTCTTCGCAATCGCGAAGGTACTCTCGCGAACGTGAAGAACAAATTGGGCTGGCACGTTTTGTACTTCGCATACGTGATATATTGACCGCGTTCGAAAAGGCTTGAGGTTCAAAGCTTCGCCTTCGCGATAGAAGTGTCGTGTTCGCGAAGGGAAAGAGACTGGCCAGGAAAAATTAGCCTTCGCCATTGCGAAGGCCAAGCTAGGCATGCATCGCGTTCGCAAGGTAGTCCTCGCGTTCGCGAAGAGTAAAATTTGACAGCACATAATTATGCTTCGCGAACACGAGGCACTGACCTCGTTCGCGAAGGGTAAAAATCCCAGAAACAGAACTTAAGTTCAGGAAATGGGGTTTCGACCCATTTTCAATTCTTTTCCATTTTTGAGTTCGGGTAAGGCGACTTTTGGGCGATTTTCACGGGAAAAAATTAGGTTAAGTATTCCTTATCCTATATTGATTATATTTCATGATTTCATACTCATTTATATCATGAATCCGTGAATTTATGGAAGAAAAATCAGATTTTTATAAAATCTTTCAAAAACGAAAAATTAAGATTTGAAGGTCCATTTGATATCGGAATTGGACAAATTTAGTATGGTTGAACTCGTATCGGAACGGGTGTTCGGATTTCGCAAAAGTTTTTGGGATTTGAGACGTGGGTCCCACTACCGAGTATTTTAATGAATTTTGGATTTTTTTCCCGAAATTTTTTTAAATTCATATGAAATTAAATCCTGTGATTAATATTGAATGTATTGAATTATTTATGAATAAATTTGAAGCTTTCAGAGGTAAATTTAAAAGAAAAAGCTATGGTTGTATAATTGATTGGAATTTGCAAAGCGAGGTAAGTGTCGGGGTTAACCTTCACTTGAGGGAATAGATCCCTTAAATTGTTTGTTATGTGAATTGCATGTAAACGACGTATAGGCGAGGTGACGAGTGTCTATACGTCGTCAAATTAATTGTTTGCCTTCTTACTTGAAAAATCATAAATTATTTTTAATCATAAATTAATTATTATAATAATTGTTCTCTCTTATTCCTTGCAAATATAAATTCTTGAATTCCTGCATTGATTATTACATGCTATTTGAATTATGTGCCTTAATTGTTATTTGACATTTATCATAATAAATATTAAACTGCCTATTTGCTCCCTGGTGTCCATAATAATTTGCTATTTGTCATTGTTTGCTTCATAATTAAACCATAATTATTGTATGCTTGCTGTCTTGTAATTTTATATTAATTGTTACATTTATTGGGAAAATTTTTTCTATAATAATTGGTAAATGAAAATGTTGGAGGAGCGGGTTGCACGCCGCAACATGATTGATTATAATGAATATATTGGAGGATCGGGTTGCACGCCGCAACAGACTTATTAAAAGTCTATATTGGAGGATCGGGTTGCACGCCGCAACAAACATATTAAAAGTCAATATTGGAGGATCGGGTTGCACGCCGCAACAGACTTATTAAAATTCAATATTGGAGGATCGGGTTACACGCCGCAACAGACTTGTTAAAAAGTTAATATTTGAGGATCGGGTTGCACGCCGCAACAGACTTGATTAAAATGAATATGTTGGAGGAGCGGGTTGCACGCCGCAACAGAACTGAATGTGGATATATTGTGAGAGCGGGTTACACGCTGCAACAGAAATAATGAAAATGATAATTGATTATGACTGCTGAGTTGCCTTCAATTATTATAAATGAATTACCTCATTTATTTCTATTATTGTTTTTGTTACTAATACTACGTACAAGTTAATGTAAGTGAACCGCCTTAGCCTCGTCACTACTTCGTCGAGGTTAGGCTCAGCACTTACCAGTACATGGGGTCGGTTGTACTGATATTATACTTTGTACTTCTTGTGCAGATTTTGGAGTTGGTCCCAGCGGCGTACCATAGACTTGCTCGGATTTCAGCTATCAGAGGAGACTTGAGGTATAACTGCATAGCGTTCGCAGTTCTGAATTCCCCGTCTATTGTACTTTAGCTGTGTGTTTATTTTCAGACAGCTTTATTTTATTCATACCTTTATTTGTATTTATTCTAGAAGCTCGTGCACTTGTGACACTAATTCTGGGATGGTATTTAGACACCGTTATTATTATGGATTATTTTAAAATTGCTCCCACATTTGCTTCCTTGTTATTAATAAATTTAAAAATTATTTTAAAAATAGATAATGTTATTCTAACGTTGGCTTGCCTAGCAAGTGAAATGTTAGACGCCATCATGGTCCGGAGGTGAAAATTTCGGTTCGTGACAATTGTGTTATTTGATACTTGCATGTAAAATTTGAGGTCATTCCGGTTTGATTTGGTATAGTTTGACATGAGTTTTAGAAGTTTAAAAATTCATTAGGTCATTCGGCTTGAATTGATGTCCGATTCATGGTTTCGATATTGTTTGGTGTGATTTGAGGCCTTGAGTAAGTTCGTGTTATGTTTTGGGACTGGTTTGTGTTATTGGGCGGGGTCCTGGGGGCCTCGGGTGTGTTTCAGATATGTTTGGGTTGTGTCGCGCTCTTATTGGATGTTTCATCGTCGTTTCTTTGGGAATAAAGGGTACTATATTGATCAAATGACATTTGATTTATGATAAAATTGAACCATTAGATCTATATCGTAATTACGGAACCATAGCAATAAGAATCGTCGAATTCTGATGTCGTATGAGAGAGTTATGCTCATTTATGTGTCGAGAAAGATTGCTGATTTCTGGTGCGAACCTTTATTTTTCTTGAACACGAAGAAGGATTTATGGGTTGACCGGTAAACACGAAAAATTTCTCTTCATGACCGTGAAGGTATCCCGCGAAGGCGAAGAACAAAAATTACATGGACAGTTTTTTAAATGGACAGATTGAGCATTTTAGTATTTTGAGTATATCTTGAGTTCTAGAGCTCCATTTGAGGTGATCTTCGCAGCAATGTTCTCGTCTCAACAAGGGGGTAAATATCTGACCTTTATTTTGATATTTTTCCATGATTATTTTTGTTGATTATTATTTTTATCCGTGTTTGGATTGTAGAAATTGGAGTTTTGAACCCCAAAGTTATGAGATGGTAAATCCTTGATTTGAGGGTCAATTCATGGACGAAATTGGATAATTTTCGGAATATATACTATATAAGTTATGGATAATAATTATTTTTTTATAATCTTTGGAATCCGAACGTGTGAGCCTGGGGGTTGACTTTGTTGACTTTTCTTGAGGAGTTGGGAATTTGTTTCTAATCGTTAAATTATGAGTATTGGAGTATATTTGATTGGTTTACACGTTGTTTCATTTGTTTCAGATCGTTTAGCATCGGTTTGAGGTGTTAGAAAGGTGTTGGAGCCGGTTATCGGATTTCGGAGCGAGGTAAGTCTCATGTATAATCCTGTGAAGGGAAAACTACCCCCTAGGTGATGTATTTGATATGTGCTACTTGTTATGGGGACTACGTATGCATGATGTGACGAGAGTTCGTACGTAGCCAAATTCATGTTATGTCCGGGTAGACGTAAACCTTTATTACTTGCACTATTTAAACTCAAGTTGCTAGTTTAAATTGCTTGAATTAATAAGTAAGAATTTGGTAATAGATTATGTTAAATCGGGCTTTATTACCTAGAGATTTGACGGATTGTTAATCATTGATGGGAATTTATATTCTTTTATGGGCTTACCTTGAAGTTATAAATACATAATTCGTAAATCCGAAAGAGTTTTCCTATTCCTGTGGATCGGGCCGAACGCCTCGACAATATATATATACATATATATATATATATATATATATATATATATATATATATATATATATATATATATATATATATATATATAATGCATCCATGGATCGGGCCGTACGACCTCGACAGTGTATGCACGCGACTATTATGGATCAGGCCGTATGACCTCGACAGTGTATGTACACGACTATTATGGAAGTCCGGATATCCACGAGATTACTCTCTTGATTGAACATGGAAATTTCATGATATTCTTCTATGACGTGAGATCAGATATTTAATTGATGGTTCTTATTTGTTGAGATAGCATGTGCCACATGATTATTTTAAACTGATGATATTTTGCTAACGGATTTTGTGATCTATTGTTCCTTGCCCTATTGATCTTGTTGTATTTCATGTCTGCTTATGATTCTTGTATTTTATTTATTGGACCACTAGTAAGTATCAATGTCGACCCCTCGTCATTACTTCTCCGTGGTTAGGCTAGATACTTACTGGGTACGCATTGATTTATGTACTCATGCTACACTTTTGTACTAAATATGCAGGATCTGACAAGTTCCTTTGATGGTCATCTTGGCGCGTAGGCGCAACTGCTGAGGGGACTTTATGATGAGCTGTATTCTAAGCTATGCACTGCAACCCTCAGAGTCTCCATCTTATATATTTACTTTATCCTGTCTATTTATATTCTAGACATATGTTGTATTATTGTTACACTCTTTAATTTAGTAGACGCTCATGCACTTGTGAGTTGTGACATCTGATTTTGGGATGTTTTAAAATTTATTTGTTGTTTTGCTTAGCATTTACATACTTTTATTATCTATTCTATTTAAATTGTAAGTTTTCATGATTTTAATGCGTTAATTTCTTTATCTAATAAAATTTACGATTTCGAAAATAATAAAGTGAATAATTAAGTTGGTAGTTCACTGTTGACTTGCTTAACGATGACGTTGGGCGCCATTACAATTTATAGTGGGGATTGAGTCGTGACAGGAACATGTATAATAACTACTATTACTGTTCTTAATGTTGAAGATGAAATCCCTAGTCAATGCCAAATACGTTTTAACTAGACTTTGTGTTTTTGCTACTTAAGCATTAAGGAGGTGGTTATTCTTCTTCTTTGAAATGACAGTGTGTCTGAGCTTACTTGTGTACACCTCAAAC